>NC_143577.1:129391786-129723220 GCF_048544385.1 Mastigoproctus giganteus | reverse complement strand
GAACTGTATATTTTTCAATTGTATATTTGTATATTCATCGTTTTTTTAAGGGAACACCCCTTAAAAAGCCATTGGCTTATGTGTTCTCCCTCCCTTTTTGCTGTTATCTCCTAAAGAAGTGTAACATAAAATAGGGATAAATAAATTGTTTTTATTATTATTATTATAAAAATTTAGTTTCCCATAGTTACAAAACAAAAAAAAAATAGTGTATTTTTGTTAGCTTTTTGAATGTAACCCCCCCCCCCCTTTTGTACTGGTTCTTAGTCCCTTATAACACGGTTTCACATTGCATAAGATTTTATAGGAACCAAACTACTGTGTTATATGAGGGTTACCTGTATATCAATTTTTGCTATTATTGTATTAAATTATTTACTTTCATAAACTGAAACCCAACCTTTGAACTGCAAAATTAACTGAAGATCCGTCCTGCAACCTGACCTGCATTGCAGGTAATCCACAGATTCCTAACCTGTTGCAGGATTCTACTCTGAAGTTACTACAACATTCTATCCATAGTTTCTTCCAGACTCCATTTGTATAGTTTGAGGAAACTTCATCGCTGGTTTTGTGAATGATATTTATTGTTTTAATAATACTGAGTTCCTTCCAAAATTGTTTTATTTATTATACTGAGTTCCTTCCAAAATTGTTTTATTTATAATACTGAGTTCCTTCCAAAATTGTTTTATTTATAATACTGAGTTCCTTCCAAAATTGTTTTAGAGTCACAGCACCCTTCATCTTCAGTTTACTCTAGAAAATGTTTGCCTGTGGTAATAGTGCTCGAAATTTGCAATGGCACACTGATTTATAGGTTGTAAACACTTGTATTTGGTGATGTGAAAATTGATCTTCTTGCATTTGCTATAGAACTGACAGCTGGAATTCTGTGAGTTTTCACGATGTCATGTGAAATATTTCATGGAAGGGGAAATATTTTCCTTTTAGACCAATCTAAATTTTGTGGATGCTCTGGAGCATTTTCCAGAGCTAGCAAGGTTATTTTTGATGCATTGTTTATTAAAAGGTGGGCAAAAATGATTCACAAACCATTCTTGAAAAATGTCTGTGTAACCTAGGCCTTGTTATTTGCTTTCCTGAGAACAGGTAATTTTTACCTCATGCAGTTCTTTATTGCCCTGGGTTCTGGTAGTGGTAAACTATCATTGGCCAAAATTTAAGTTCATGATCTCCTCCAGCTCAGTGTTAAGATCTTTGGCATTCCCTTCAAGCAAAAGATTTCAGTGAGCTTTATGTTTCTGAAATCCTTAATGTCTTTGCAAATGAATGATCTATTGGGCATTTTTTTCCACAATGAACTGATTTCATCTACACTAAAAACTTGTTTTACTCTCTAAGCCATTTTCAAAATTTGCTTAAAAATTTGAAGATGGTCTGATGGTGCATATGCATCGGCACTGACAGGCTGATGCATATGCACCATCAAGCCATCTGGCTTAGCATTCAACATTGAATCTTGATGCTAAGAAAGCTCCAGGTCCCGATGGTATTTCTCCACTTGTTCTCAAAACCTGTACTCCTGAACTTACTCCTGTTCTTTGCTGCCTTTTTTCACTTTTTTATTCCAAAGGTGTTTTTCCTTCTGCTTGGAAATTTGCTCATATCCAGCCAGTTCCTAAAAAGGATGACAAATCCCTCCAATCCAATTATCGTTCTATTGCAATTACTTCTACTCTTTCAAAAGTAATGGAGAAATCAATTAACTGCCAAATTTTAAACTACCTAGAAACCTTCCGTCTGATCAACGATCGCCAGTATGGATTCCGTCAGTGTCGATCCACTGGTGATATTCTGGCTTATGTTACCCATTTATGGACTAATTCAATGGAAAGGTTTGGTGAAACGCAAGTAGTTGCTCTTGACATCTCAAAGGCTTTCGATCGTGTTTGGCATAAAGGTCTTCTAAACAAGCTTCCATCTTATGGTTTTCCAACTGTTTTCTCCAGTTTTCTGGAGAAAACAGTTGGAAAAACTAGATAACCAACTGTGGTTATCCAGTTTTCTCTCTGATCGCTCACTGAGGGTGATAGTAGATGGCTCTCTCTGTCTTCTAACTTCTCCACTAATGCCGGTGTCCCCCACTCTTTTCCTCTTGTATATTAATGACCTTCTTCCATTGACTGGAAATCCTATCCATAGTTTTGCTGATGATAGCACATTACATTCCACTTTCAATTTTGAGAAACCTTGTCCTGCTGAATTAGCTTCAACTTCTCGAAAATCTGCTACCAATTCCTTAAATGCCGATCTTCAGGTAATTCTCCAGTGGGGCAAAGACAACTTAGTTGATTTCAACCCTTCTAAAACTCAGTCTTGGCAAAAAAGGATTCTTCTGCTCCTATGCTTATCTTTAGTGACACTCTGATTTCTAGGCAAAATGATATATCTCTTTTGGGGATTACCCTGACTTCTAATCTCTCTTGGCACAAGCACATTACAAATATTGCTTCTTCTGCATCTAAAAAACTTGGTTTTCTCTTTCGCTCTCGGCATTGTGTTTCTTCCAAACAGCTGCTCACTCTGTACAAATCGCAAATCCGCCCTTCCATGGAATATTGTTCCCACAACTGGGGTGGTTCCCCCAAAACCTCTCTCAGGCTTCTTGATTCCATTCAGAAGAGGGCAGTTAGGTTAATTAATGACTCATCTCTAACAGAGTCTCTGCACTCACTGTCTCATAGATGTACTGTTTCTGCTGCATGCCTCGTCTACAGATACTTCCATGGGCACTGTTCTTCTGAATTAGCTTCTATAATTCCTGCTCTCTCTTTCAAAACAGTCTGAACACGTGCCGCCACCAGCCAACATCCATTTACTGTCCAACTTGAAACTCACAGAACCAACTTTTCATCTTCCTCGTTTATTCATTCAAGTGCTGTTTTCTGGAACAACCTTCCTTCATACGTATTTCCTGAAAATTACAGTCTACAGAAGTTCAAGTCCAATGTCAACAAATATCGTCTTTCGTCTTCTCAACCTCCAACCCAAGCATGGTACTAAGTTCTGTAGGTTCTAACACCTCTCGTGTTTGGGGTTTACATAAAAAAAAAAAAAAAACACTATGAATTCCACTTCTTTATTTAAAAAAATGTAGAATTAAATGATTTTTCTGAAACTCTCTCACCGAAATCGCTTTTTAAATTCTCAAGCAGTCATATTGTCTTTCTTGAATAGGTTTAGTACTCAGGCTTGTTACATTGTGTCTGATCTTTAATCAGAACATTCAATAGTCTTTTTACCTTTACCATCACATCATCTACTTTTTATGGCTCTCCTTTTTTGGCTCCAGAAAATTTCGTAGCTCTTGAAGTGTTAGGAGGCAACTCTCTAGCAATATCATCAACTTGTTTACCTTTTCCATATTGTTTCAGTATATCTGACTGTGTTTCTAAGGTATAATGCTTTCTCTCAGTTTATTTTTCAGAGTTTCAGAAAAATCATTTTTTTCTTGAAGCCATTATTATTGTTGTTGTTGTTGCTCTTATATTATTTCTCCCTGATTGGGGAGTTCCACTCCGTGACGGGTACTGCTACCAAGTACACAGGGTGGTTGTAATGTCTGGTGTTACTGTTGGTCGAGGAAATCTCTGACTATCCTATGGGTGTTCAGGATTGCCACTTTCTGGAGTTCCTTGTTGCAATAGGTCTCCGAGAAGTGTTCTCTGTTAGATCTATTGCTGCTAGGCTGCTTTAGTCTTTATTATTAGGTACCATACCAGTGGTTGACATGATGATTGGGATGGTTGATACTTCTTGCATATGCCACATCTCCTTGATCTCGTGTCTCACGTTCGTGTACTTCCTGATTTTTTCGTCATGGGTTTTCTGGACATTGTTAGTGTTCGGCACCGCTATGTCAATCAGGTAGGTAGCCTTTTCTATCTTGTCCACAAGGGTTATGTCCGGTCTGTTGTGTGGCTTGGTCTTATCCATTATTATGGCGCAATCCCAGTAAAGCTTGTGGGTTCAGGTCTCTAGTACTGCCTAGGGTTCGTACTTGTAGTAGTATGGTACACTTTCTTTTGTCAACTGTATTTCCTCGCTAGCTTTTGATGTATTATCCTGGCTACCTGGTCGTGTCTATGAGAGTACTCAGTCTGGGTGATCACCTGCACCCCATGGTTATGTGTTGTATCATTTATTATTATTATTATTATGCTAGTATTTCTCCCTGATGGTGGGGGAGGGGTCCACCCCATGATGGTACCAAATGTACAGGGCGTTGTTATATCTGGCTATTTTTGTTGGTCGAGGAATTATGACTATCCTACAGATGTTCAGAATTGTGACTTTCTGGAGTTCCTTGTGGGAGTTCTTTGTGAAGCCTATTGCTTCTTGGCTCTTGTGTAGAGTATTTAGCACCATGACTATGCCTTGGTGACATGTCATCTTTCACTCTGGAATCCTTGGCGATGTATTTTCTTTAGTTCCTGGTGTTGATTATCTGGTCTTGGATGGCGACTTCTTTAGTCTTGGGGAAGAGCATCCTGCTCGTGACCTTTGCAATGGAAGCCACTTTATCTATGTGGCCTTGATGGAGATCAATGTAATATCTGCCATGGAGTATCTTCTTTGCCCATCTTTTCTATCCTTGTTTCTTCCATCGGGGGCGGGTGTGGCCTCCTCACTTAGGTTGAGTGGGGAATGCTGCTTGCCTATCTTCCTTATGGCCTTGTAGAGTGGCACTGTGTTTTTCTGGAAGTAATACTTCAGATTCTGAAGTGCTTCTGTTGCTTGATGAGGTCTTTCAAGCCCTTCCTCCTTTCTGAGCTATGGTCAGTCTCTCCATGGACGACTTCAGGTGTGGTGTTGGCAGCTCTTGGTCATCATGTCCTTTCTTTCTCACGATCTCCTCCAGCTCAGTGTTGACCATTCTACAATCATGAAGGAGTACGTTAGCACTAGGACTGCATAGGTGTTTATGGCTTTCACTGTGTTCCTTCAATTCAACTTTGCCTTGAACAGGCTTCTAAAGCCTCTTCAATCTTATTACCAGTCTGCAGCTGGTAGTTTTGGCTGACTAATTTGTCCTGATGCAATCCATGGGTCCCACATTTGTGTTGTCCCAGTTTCATCCTGATGTCGACATATTGCTGAATCCTTCGGTGATCCTTAGTAGCTTTTGGACTTGTTTCTTCATTGGCCCATAGAGCTGGATGTTATCCATTTACATCAGATGGGTGAGGGTGTACAGGTTTTTTTCCTTCTTTGAGGGTATATTCATACTGTATTGTTGAGTGTGGCAGGTTGTGGCTGGATAGCAGGTTGAGTTCTAGACTGAACCACGATGAGCTCAGGGCATTTCCCTGAGCTCATCGTGGGGATTAGCTTTGTTGTGATGTTTTCTACCTTGATGGTGGTACTCCATTTCACCATAGTTGTTTCTAGGAAGTTTATCACTGTGGGGGTTGACTGTATTTTCAGTGCCTCTTTTAGCCAGCTATGGGGCACATAGTCTAAGGCCTTATGGTAGTCGACGTAGGCCATGTACAGATTGCAGTGCTTCTTGTAGACTTGCTATATAACTGTGGCATCAATGTTTATTTGCTCCTTGCATCCTTTGCTTGTCCGCTTGTATCCCTTCTGCTGTTCCACTATGATGTTTTGGCTCTCTGAGTGGTTTGATATATTCTTGGCTATGCATGTTGTCAGGGTCTTGTACATTGTTGGGAGACAGGTATCAGCCTGTGTTTTTCCAGATTCCTTGAGGATGGTAAAACTCCTTGGACAACTGGGTAAGAAACTTTTAGTCAAGGCATTGCCTAACCTGAAGCTAGGCGATTCCTTGACCAAGCATTTCTTACCAAATTGTCTCAAGGTTTCCCCTTACCAAAGAGTTTCTTACCCAATTTCTTCCTTTAGGTAGGTTGAGTGCTTGCCTATTTTCCTTATGGCCTTGTAGAGTGGCACTTTGTTTTTCTGGAAGTAATCCTTCAGGTTCTCAAGTGTTGCTTCAGGTTCTGTGTTGCTTGATGAGGTCTGTCAAGCTCTTCCTCCTTTCTGAGCTATGGTCAGTATCTCCATGGACGACTTCAGGTGTGGTGTTGGCAGATCTTGGTCATCATGTCCTTGTCTTTCTCATGATCTCCTCCAGCTCAGTGTTAGACCATTCTACAATCATGAAGGAGTACGTTAGCACTGGGACTGCATACCATTGACCACATTTTGTACTTCTCCCTCATGAATCTCCCGTTCTGTCAACTCTAGTATGTCCATGGTTTCTTCCATTCTAGTTCTATCTGTGGTGCTTGGCTGTTGTCTTACTTCACTGCTCCATTTATTGTCCCAGAACTCCTTGATTGGCTTCTGCTCAGGTGGTCTGCTACCTTCTTTCCCCTTTTGTCTGATACTTCTGTAGAAGGCTCTTTGGTTTTCATCAAAGATACAGTTGTTTGTTCTCCTCTGGGTGCTCTCTTTGTATTGCCATATTCTCTTGCTGAGTGTGAAAATGTGTTGCACTCAGAGTGCGAGAATGTGTGTTTCAGTGTGTCTAAGTATTCTCCTGTTCTCAGGTTTTTGGTGTGGATGTTGTTTTTTTTGAGGATACTTTTCACTTTTCCAATCAGCTTTTCACTGCTGTTACCTTGTTGGTACTGCATCAATTGGCTTATCTTGATTCTTAGTTTGTTTATCTTCTTCTGAAGCTTCCTTTCCCTTGCTGGTGGTTCCTTGTTTTTCCACAGAGGTTTCTTCTGTTGCTGTCTCTCGTTTCTCTTCACTTGATCCTGGTGGCTGCTATGGCAGCACAGTACATTGCTATGTGGATGGACTCCAGTGTTGCTTTGTTGTTTTTGTGATAATTTGGTATTATTTGATGATTGAGGTTGTCTGTGACTTGATGACAGGAATCTGCTGGGTCTCTGCATTGGTTTGCTGTCATTCATTGCGAGGTTGATTCCCTTGAATTCTGTTATTATTAGTAGTGAAAAATGATGCCAGCACAGCCAAAAAAAAAAAAAAAAAGTAAAGAAAAAAACACAATTCTCATTTCACCAATCCATTCCCTCCAGTACTTTGTCTAGTTATTCCTTGAATTTGTTTAACATATCAACTTCCATAACCACAAATGGAAGTTTGTTCCAGCAATCCACTGGCTAAAGGCAAACTTCAGTGCAAACCGTCCTTCCTCAGTTTAAATTTGTGCTCCCTCGTGTGCATAGTCTGAACAAGAGGAAGAATCTCATCAGCATTGAGCTTGCTCAATCTTCAGAGCCTTGAACAGTTAAATCACCTCGCAGATGCCTAGTCACCAGATGCCACAATTTGCAGAACTGAAGCCTTTCTTGGTAAGAGTACCCTTTTGTTCCACTCACCAATCTCATTGCCCTTATCTATACACATTCCAGTAGCTCTACATCCTAAAATGAGGCCTCCAGATCTGTATTCAGTACTCAAGATGTAGACTGACCATTACCTTAAACAATGAGATAAGCAGCTCCTTGTCCCTGCTAGCACAATTCCTGTATATCATTGACAAGACGCCATGAGCTGTGTGGACAGCCTGTCACATTGCACAGAGAACTTCATATCTGAATGCACAGTTATCCCCCAGGTCTTTAACATTTGCTCTTACCCTGAAGCAACCCAGAGTAACTACAATCTGGGTTACTACATTCCATATGCAGTAGTTTGCATTTATCAATGTTAAACTTCAATTGCCATTTCTGAGAAAGCTGCTTTGCTTTTCTAGATCCAGTAAAAAAAAAATATTTTCTCTGCAAACTTGGATATTGCACTTTATACAACTTTATCAGTATGATTAATAAATATATAAAACAACAATGGGCCCAGCACCGAACTCTGGAGGACTTCACTAATAATATTAATCCACAAAGAGGCAGTGTCCATTGATTACCATTGTCTGTCTTCTCCCACTCAACCATCCCTTTATCCATAGCAGCATCTTGCCCTTATTGCCAAACTGCTCCAATTTTTATAGCAGTCTTTTATGTGCAGTAGTATCAAAAGCTTTCCTGAAATCCAAGTCTATGAAATCAAAATTATTTTTTGCATCCAGTTCCTTTGTGACCATGTCGTAGTAGCCAAACAAATTGGAGACAAGACTTCCCCTTAACAAACCCATGCTGTGTCTGAACTATGACCATAGACTTGTCTAGATGATCCTGCAATGCTTTTTTAACCAGTGACTCCATTATTTTGCCCAGAACAGAAGTTAAGCTAACAGGTCTGTAATTACTTGTGTCACCCTTTGTTCCCCTTTTTTGAATCGAGGATATATTTGCATGTCTCCAGTTTGTGGGGACCTCTTTCTGGTCCAAGGATGCTCCATAATTATTGCTACGTGTTTGCTTAATTCCTTCACTGCCTCCCTTAATATAATTTATTAATGTAGACAAGACCCTTGAGCTTCTTAGAAACCACATCCCCACCTTTTCTCTCAGCATTCTAGTCATATTCTAGTTTATCTCATTCTAGTCATATTTCAGCAATCCAGTTGTACAGTTAATTTTAACATTCTTGAGCCTTTAATTTTAGTTGTACATGTCTCTATCATGTGACAATATTCTTTCAGTTGATCAGAAATCTCAACTCATTAATAAACATGAAAAAGGCATTAAAATGTCAAGAACATATCCCTCTTGCTGACAAGAAGGCAGACCAAGGGAAGAAATGAATTCATTTTTTTTAAAAAAAATATACATTTTCATATTAAATTTTATATCAAATCTTCTCATGTTGTTAGTATACTTTTATAAATATGGGCTACATCCCCTTGTGTAGGAAAGGACTGGTCTGCAATGCTGGTGAAGGCTCAAAGTCAGGAACAGCTGATTTCAGATTGTGGTTCACACGTGGTGATTTAGTTTATGGCCTTCTGCCAGGATGAATGGGTTGGCGTTAAGATATTCCTGATTTCGAGCGTGGAGGTAAGAAGTGCAGGTGCCGGTATTCTGACAACAGCCAGCCTGGTTAAGTGTTCCATTATGTAGTGTCGCGAGCATACAGTGACTGGCTCAACAGTTGTTGAAAAACCAGCCAAAGGTTATGCCACATTTGGGACTGCCACATGTTGTTGGCACCCTTGGTGAGCGTTGTGTGTCTCTTCTAGTAACAGAGCAGTGACATGGCACAGTGGTCCCGCTAACCATTCAATACAGTGTAGGAATTGCAAGACCAATATCCATATGGAGTATGCATTGGACATTTGCATGTATATATAGGCTATGGTAGTTGATAGCATTCTTGGGTACTCATGTTCACTGCGAGACAAGAAACTGCACCTTGGATGAGCACGTCAGCACTGACACTGGGCCATTGGTCCAGTGTCAGTGCTATGATCACTCGCCTAGTGGCCCCAAGTGCCAAGCGAGTGATCATAGCGATTTACAAAGTGATTTGAAAGCATCTTTTCTCCAAGCGACTGATTAGAGTGATTGTTAAAACCTTTTCTTTTATAAAGTTGTTTATATTTGGCTTCTTTCTAAATAAAGAAGTAAGCTTCCTGCCAAGAAAGGAAAGACACCTTTCTTATATATATATAATTAACTTCTCTAACACACACTAACCACTAATCTTTTATCACTTGGTCACTGGTGGCACCGCTCCTGCCTCCACGTGGTGGGGGCTGGTAGTCTGAGTATAAATCCAATACTCAGGGCAAAAAGGAGCAAGTATGGATCTCTTAACACCAACTGTAGGGCCTACATGCTCATGTGAACTGTCTCAAGCAAAAAAGAATCAAAAAAGATGATTCTTCACGTGAACTACCTGCTTTCTTAATTCTACATTCTTTGTTAACTAAAGCTCTTAGCAGCTCATCTCCATTTCTTGTGCAAGAATAGCATTGAGGCCGTAGCAGGTACTCCTAAAATTGTCAAACAACTTTGCTCAAAAGGTCTCCTTATAGAAACATCTAATCCTAGTCATTCTATAGGTAGGTCCTGAAGCAAACGACCTTTGGAGGCCTTCTCATTTCTGTAACCCCACACAGAACTTTAAACACCTCAAAGGGGGTCATTTTGGAATTGGACCTCCTTAATGTTCTTGAGAAAGAAATTGCTAAAAGAAATATGACCAAATAAGATGGTGTCCTTACACCTACAAGAAATGTTATCCTTATCTTCATCACTCCGAATCTTCGCATCAGTTAAAGCAGGCTACCTTTCCTGTAAGGTCCGATCATATATTCCAAATCCACTTAGACGCTTTAAATGGCAGAAGTATGGTCATTCCCAAACAGCATGTCAAGGTCATTTGTTCCCTGAGTGGCTCACCAGACCACTCCCAAACTGAATGTATAGCAGCAAGGCCAAAGTGTCCCAATTACGAGGGTGCTCACCCTACATAATCTAGAATTTACAAATCATGGAAAATGGGAAAGAAAATAATGAAGTACACGGTAGAGAAAAATGTAACATACCAAGAAGCACCTAAACAGATACTAAACATGATGCCTTCCAAATCATATTCCAATGCAGCTAAAAACACTAAAGAGTTTTCAACATAGATTTATATTAGTATTCCTCCTAAATTATCTCTTGCTTAATGGGCCAGACCCATCCTCACGGATGGTGAGACACTGACAGCATCTGATGGCTTTGTATTATTAAAATTTGATGGACCAAGGGTCCATCAAATTTTAATAATACAAAGCCATCCAAGCCACAACAAGACATCCCCAAGTCAGGAACATTAACAAAGGAGGAAGATGCTCATCGTACACAGACTAAACCAACTGATCAAACTACGGAAACTGATGAGAAGTCAGATAATGAAGATGCAGTTCTCCTGCTAAATGCTGATGATGAGATGGATATTACTTGCCCAGGCTTTCCAAAACGAGAGAAATATAAACAGGATCGAGGGAAAATAAAATGATCAGACCACTCCACCTAACTTAAATCCAAATAATGCAGAAATTCATTCAATGGAATTGAAGAGGCCTAAGAAGCAATCTTGATGAATTAAAATAATTAATGCACCAGCATGATCCTGCATGCATTTATCTACAGGAAACATATTTATCATCAAATTATACACCATACTTCTCACGATATACACTGTATAGACGTGAGAGATGTTCTGAATCTCCGGCAAGAGGAGGAGTAGCAATTTTAGTTCGTAGTAATGTACCATCCAAGCCTATCCAGCTTCACACCACTTTAGAAGCAGTTTCCATTTGTATTGTTCTTAGCATTAATCTCACTCTTGTCTCCATTTGTATTCCACCAAACGTTTCATGTTACTGTTTTTTTTTTTTTTTTTTATGTAAACCCCAAACACGAGAGGTATTAGAACCTATAATACTTAGTACTGTGCTTGGTTTGGAGGTTGAGAAGACGAAAGAAGATATTTGTTGACATTGGACTTGAACTTCTGTAGACTGTAATTTTCAGGAAATACGTATGAAGGAAGGTTGTTCCAGGAAACGGCTGTTGAATGAATAAAGGAGGAAGATGAAAAGTTCGTTCTGTGAGTTGGAAGTCGGTCGGTAAATGGATGTTGGCTGGGGGCTGCACGTGTTCGGACTGTTTTGACAGAGAGAGCTGGAATTATAGAAGCCAATTCAGAAGAACAGTGCCCATGGAAGTATCTGTAGAAGAGGCATGCAGCAGAAACAGTACGTCTATGAGACAGCGAGTGGAGAGACTCTGTTAGAGATGAATCATTAATTAACCTAACTGCCCTCTTCTGAATGGAATCAAGAAGCCTGAGAGAGGTTTTAGGGGCACCACCCCAGATGTGGGAACAATATTCCATGGTAGGGCGGATTTGTGATTTATACAGAGTGAGAATCTGTTTGGAAGAAAAGTAATGCTGAGAGCAAAAGAGAAAACCAAGTTTTTTAGATGCAGAGGAAGCAATATTTGTAATGTGCTAGTGCCAAGAGAGATTAGAAGTCAGGGTAATCCCCAAAAGAGATATATCATTTTGCCTAGAATATCAGAGTGTCACCAAAGATAGGCATAGAAGCAGAAGAATCCTTTTTGTGAGATATAAGAAAGACTGAGATTTAGAAGGGTTGAAATCAACTAAGTTGTCTTTGCCCCACTGGAGAATTACCTGAAGATCGGCATTTAAGGAATTGGTAGCAGATTTTCGAGAAGTTGAAGCTGATTCAGCAGGACAAGGTTTCTCAAAATGGAAAGTGGAATGCAATGTGCTATCATCAGCAAAACTATGGATAGGATTTCCAGTCAATGGAAGAAGGTCATTAATATACAAGAGGAAAAGAGTGGGGGAAAGAACTGAACCTTGGGGGACACCGGCATTAGTGAAGAAGTTAGAAGAGAGATCCATCTACCATCACCCTCAGTGAGCGATCAGAGAGAAAACTGGATAACCAATTACTAAAAACAGTTGGAAAACCATAAGATGGAAGCTTGTTTAGAAGACCTTTATGCCAAACCTGATCGGAAGCCTTCGAGATGTCAAGAGCAACTACTTGTGTTTCACCGAACCTTTCCATTGAATTAGTCCATAAATGGGTAACATAAGCCAGAATATCACCAGTGGATCGACACTGACGGAATCCATACTGGCGATCGTTGATCAGACGGAAGGTTTCTAGGTAGTTTAAAATTTGGCAGTTAATTGATTTCTCCATTACTTTTGAAAGAGTAGAAGTAATTGCAATGGGACGATAATTGGTTGGGAGGGATTTGTCACCCTTTTTAGTAATTGGCTAGATATGAGCAAATTTCCAAGCAGAAGGAAAAACACCTTTGGAATAAGAAAGTGAAAAAAGGGCGGCAAAGAATAGGAGTAAGTTCAGGAGCACAGGTTTTAAGAACACGTGGAGAAATACGATCGGGACCTGGAGCTTTCTTAGCATCAAGATTCATCAAAATTCTCCTGACATCCTTTTGACAGAAGACCACAGGAGGCATTGAATGGAGTGTGTTGGGAATGGTGGGAGGTGTTTTACCAAGATCATTAATACATGAGTTGGAAGAAAAATGGGATGCTAGCAGGTCAGCTTTATCCTTGGCTGAAGTGACAACAGAACCATCTGGTTTGGACAGAGGTGGGAGCAGAGCTGGGCAAAGGTTGTGGCCAATAGCTTTGGCAAGAGACCAGAATGCTCGGCTACCATTAGGGCAAGAAGCAAGTTTTCTACTCTTAGTCTGATAAAACTCTAGTTTACACTGATTGATAACTGCTTTACAATTGTTGCGAGCTTTGGTGTAGGCAGAAAATGAAATTGAAGAATCAGAAACAAGCCAATCACGATTTGCAACGTTCTTCTCTTGAACAGCCTTAGCACATTTATTGGAAAACCAAGGCTTAGATAAAGGACTAGATTTTAAAGTGGAGTGTGGGATAAAGGATTCCATTCCTGCAAGAATAATTTCACTGATATGATCTGAGCAAATGTTGACATCAGAAGTTTTGAAACAGTAATCAGACCAAGGAAAAGAAGAAAAGAAATCTCGTAGATCAACCCATTTTGCATTCTTGTAATGCAAAATGGGATGACCTACCTGTCCGGTATTCTTGTAGATAAATGAACAATCTGTGCAAGGTTATTAGTAATTGCAAAAGCCTCAGCATTTCAACCAGCTGGGTTGGTGTGACTAGAAAAGGGAAGCCAGCTGGAGTTGTGAACATTAAAATTACCAAGGAAAATTACCTCATTGTTAGGAAAGTTGGACTGTAGAAAGTCAAGTTGCAAAGAGAGGAAGTCAAAGAGCTCCAAGTGATTAGTGGAGTTGGGAGAACAGTAGAGACAACAGATGAATTTGACACAATGAGGTAGAGAGATTTTAAGCCAGAGAAGATCGAAAAGAGGAGATTCCAAATTGCCAAGTCTCTGACAGGGAATATATCAGAATGGACATATTCACAAGTACCACCTTTGAGGCGAAAGGAATCATACAACGAATAATTTGGGCATCTGAGATGAGCAGTAGTTGAATCAACCGATAACTGAGATTCTTTCAGAAAAAGTACATGGGGTTTGGCAAACTGCAAGTGGAAATGGACATTGTTGAGATTAGAATTGAGACCATGTATATTTGTGAAATGAATGAGGAAGTTTTTGGGAGGTTTAGATCTTTTTGTAGTTAAGCTTGCTCTATTAGTTTGACAATTCATGGTGTATTCAATAGTAAGAAAAAGTGGGTGGGACATGTTGTATGAAGTAATGAAATTTTTGGATATGGCATACACATGGTAAGAATATACCCAGATCCTTGATATAATGTGGCCTCGACAATGCCCCCCGCATTCCAACTACTCGGACTCCCTCCAGTCGCTATCTGGCAGAATAGAGGTAGCAAGATTATACACTAGCTGATCCGGAAGCCTCCTAGAGAGTTACCAATAGGTTCGGTCCGGTGTACTATCTAGCGGCCAGCCTGCAAACACTGTTTTCGAGCTGTACCCTTGAAATGTAAGGAATATTGGATCTCGCCACGATGTTTGTAATAACCTCAAAAGTCATCAATCATACTGCATGATGGAAGAGATGGGGAAGGGTTGACTGGAACTTAGCTGCAATAAGCAAAGTGGTGGTATTTCACCGGTTGACGAGAATCATCTACTACCTAGTACTGCCTGGTAACATAGAGGGCGGCATTCTTCCATGTAGTGTGGGCGCCACACCTCGACCCCTGCTTAAGTTGGTTCACACCTGGGTGGTCATCCATCATGTACTTGTGCATGGAGGATTTAATCCTGGGTGGTCACCCAGGATTAATTGACAATTTACTAAATCAACTGCCCCACCCTGTATGCTTTCTAAGTGATCTAAATGCTCGTCACCCTTTGTGGGGTTCCCCGAACATATCATTAATACCAGCATGTACATCAATATCACCCTTTGTGTCCTTAAAAGATGATATTTGCTCTACATCATCATCAACATTTGCTCCTGGCCGACATACCCAGGTCCTGTCGCACCTATCATTACTCACCTGAAGCGGCATAAAGTTAAACTGAGGAAAGACATTTGTAGAACTGATGTGTGGAAATTTGCCTATATCCAGCAGGTGGTTGATTGCTGGAACAAACTTCCATCTGCCATTGTGGAAATTGCTAGTTTCAATGCATTCAAGGAAGAACTGGAGAAATGTTTGGAGTGAATGGATAGGTGAAATGGGAGTTTTATGGCTGATGCTATATAAGCTTGCTTTCTGCATCATATGCCTCTACACATGATAATGATAATGAGCCTTGCATAGTCTCTCCAGGACTGAATTGATTGACAAGTTTCTTAACATGTACCCCCATCCTATCATGTCTGGGCAGAATTGCAGACACTTTCAAATTTAATCTAAACTTGTGAATTTTCCCAACATTTCTCTGTATTTATTAAATAAGTTCTCTGCTCTTCGACTCTTAATATCATTAGTGTGAATGTGAACAACAACATCAGTTTTTGTGCATTTAAAAAGGTGATATCTGCCCTAGAATTTCATCTACTTTTGATACCTGCTATGTTGTACAATGTCATCTACTTTTGCACCTTTCTGACATATCCTCGTGCTATTCCATCTGCCTTTTTTGCGCAATATATTTTCCATTTCCCTGACAATAACTACATCCTGTTTAGAGTGATATTTCATACAATTCAATAGTGGGTGCTATTTCGCTATAATTTCTAAATATAGTCAAATAGCCTATAATTTAGAAATTATAGCTTATTACAAATTGGCCATAATCTCTAAATTAATTTAGGATTTTTTTTCTCCACACCCGAATTTTTGGGACATCTCATATGTAATGATCTGTCTCTCCTGTGAGATAGTTACCCTCCTCCCCCACCTCCTGGTTCCAGTGGTTCCCTCCTTTCCCATGTTTTGTAGAATTACAAGTTTATGAATGTTTACATTTAGCCTGTAGTAGATATTACCAATATTGCTTTGTTTCTCTTTTACTATGTTGGAATATCCATTTACCCTGGTTGTTGAGAGTGGTCATATAGTGTAGAGTAGTTATACCTCAGTATCATATTAATTTACAGTTATTGATATCACCTTACAGTTATATTTTACTATAAGATACAGATATTTGTGATACTCTGTAATTTGTTTTTATGTTCGACATAAAATGTTTATCTATAAACACTGATTTAATTGTATATCCAAACTGAATTCTAAAATTGCTCAACTCATACTGAATTTAATTTTTCAAGAAACTGCATCATTGCTTTTTGCTCGTCTGCAAGAAATAAAAAAATGGCAGCAGGAAAATATTGAAAGCTTATGTTCCATTC
This sequence comes from Mastigoproctus giganteus, assembly GCF_048544385.1. Classification (NCBI taxonomy): domain Eukaryota; kingdom Metazoa; phylum Arthropoda; class Arachnida; order Uropygi; family Thelyphonidae; genus Mastigoproctus; species Mastigoproctus giganteus. The sequence goes on along the minus strand of NC_143577.1, from coordinate 129,707,013 downwards.
AACAACAAGAAACAGAAGATTTGGAAAAAGAACATAAATTTTGGAGGTTGCTTGCCTGTCAGAATAGTAAGCATTGAAAGATTTACTAACTCTTTTATTTAAAAAATAGTTGTATTTTTTAAATGTTGCTTAGTGCTTGATTTAAATATAAATAATGCTTTATCTAAAATATTTCACTAACTTTAGTAGGAGGATGTACTAAAGAATGATCATAATTTAGCTGAGCTGTGGAATTTAAGACTAAACTAAGCTGCATCACATGGCAACTGCGCAGTTGACTAGTGTCCATGGTGTGACCTTGGCAGTCAGTCAAGTTGTTTTTATGGGTAACAGAAAAAAGTTCAACTATAAACTTTGATTTCACTATGCATCCAAACCATGATTCTCAAATTATCCAACTCATAATGAATTTAATTTTTCAAGAAACTGCATCATTGGTATTTGCTCGTCTGCAAGAAATAAAAAAAATGGCATCAGGAAAAGATTGATCACCTAACAGCAAGAAACAGAAGATTTTGTTTCAATGTCATCTACATAACGATGGATGTGACATGCAAGGAACAGTATTCTGCTCTCAAATTTTGTTTCAGTCTCAAAAAAACATCAGTGAAGCATATGAAATGTTAAAAGAGGCTTATGGTGAATCTATCTACACTTCCAAATAGCATAGCTCACTGTGGTTTAGAATGTTTAAGGATGCACGTGATTCAATCCCAAAAATCACGTGGTCCTGGAGCTCCAACCACTTCTGTTACCAAGGAAACCATAAACACTGCTTTTATAATCATAAGGAAAGATTGTTATTTAACAGTAAGACAACTGACAGAGGTGTTGAGAATATCATTGGGAAGCATGCTGGGTTCCAAGACTACTCACACCTGACTAACAGAAAGTTCACATGGAAGTTTGGCAGGAGCTGAACTGGATGCTTACTGAAGATGGTGATGTTCTACACAAGATGATAATGGTAGATGATATATAGCTTTATCATTTCAACTTGGAGAGTAAGTAACAAAGCTCTGTTTGGAAGTCTACATCATTGCCAACATTAAAAAGAGAAAAAAATGTGGTTAAAAGTTATGGTCATCTCTTTTTTTGTCATTTAAGGAATGGTTTACCAGCATGTTGTGCCACGTCATACGACTCTTATGTCACCTGACTACAGAACTGTACTGCACACTTTGCTGGATCACATTCATCACAAATGACCACAACTGCATGCATGTGGGTGTATGCTGCATCACAACAATGCAAGACCTCCCATTGCTCGTGCTGTCATTAGCATTAGTAGAGGCATATGATGCAAGAAGGCAAGCTTATATAGCATCAGCCATAAAAGGGGTGAAAAACTTTCTCATTTCACCCATCCATTCACTCCAAATGCTTGCCTTGAATTTATTTAAGTTTTTGACCTCAACTACAATAGATGGAAGTTTGTTCCAACTGTCAACCACCCACTGGCTGAAGGCAAATTTCTGAACATCTATTCTACAATTTTCTTTCTGCAATTTTGAATTTATGCCTCCTCAGGTGAGTAATCTGAGCAAGAGGAAGAATCCCATCAGCATTGAGTTTTCTCAAACCATTTAAGACCTTATACAGCTCAATTAGATCACCTCACAGGTGTCTAGTCTCCAGAAACTGCAATTTGCAGAACTTAAGTATTTCTTGGTAAGAGCAACCCTTCCACTCACCAATCTCATTGCCCTTCTCTGTACTCGTTCCAGCAGCTCTACATCCTTCCTAAAATGAGTCCTCCAGACCTGTATGCAGTATTCAAGGTATGGCCTGACTATTGCCTTATACAAGGGGATAATCATCTCCTTGTCCCTGCTAGCAAAATTTCTGCATATCAGTGACAAGACACCATCAGCTACTCTTGCAGCCTGTCTGCGCTGCTCAAAAAACTTTATATCTGACTACACAATTACCCCCAGGTAATTTTTCATTCTCTACTACCCTGAGTGTAGTACCACACAGTTGGGGTTACTCTGGGGTTACTGCTACCCATTTGCAATACTTTACATTTGTCAATGTTCCACTTCAGTTGCCACCTCTTAGTCCATATGCTCAACTTTTCTAGATCCGGGTTCAGTAGTATACTATTATGACTGTCATTAACAACCCTGCCAACTTTCATATCGTCTGCAAACTTAGACATTAACCCTTCATCAGTATTATTGATAAATACAGAAAACAACACAGAACCCTGGGGGATTTCACTAATAACATTCATCCATGAAGAGCAGTGTCCATTAATTACCACTCTCTGTCTTCTCCTACTTCCTTTTAACCATTGCAGCAACTTGCCCTTAATGCCATACTGCTCCAATTTGTACAGTAGTCTTCCATGTGCAACAGTATCAAAAGCTTTCCTAAAATCCAAGTATATAATATCAAAATTTTTTTGCATCCAGTTCCTTTGTGACCACATCATAGTTCCAATCAAATTTGTCAGCGAAGACTTACCCTTAACAAATCCATGCTGTGTCTGAATTATAACTATAGTCTTATCTAGATGATTTTGCAGTGCCTCTTTAACCAATGACTCCATTATTTTCCGTGGAACAGAAGTTTAACAACAGGTCTGTAATTACTCGTGTCACCCTTTGATTCCCCTTTGTGATTCGGCGAAATATTTGCACATCTTCAATCCATGGGACCTCCCACTTATTCCAAGGAAGGTTTCATAATTATGGTTAAGGCTTTGCTTATTTCCTTTGCTACTTCCTCTGATATAACTGGATAGATCCCATCCACCCCAGGTGCCTTTTTTATGTTCAATTACTACAATTTCTCCTCCACATTGCTCTCACTTATTATAAAATCATTTTGCTCCCTATTAGAGTTTGATAAGCTTTTGGCCTCTACTTCCCTACAGACTTGCTCATGTGGGAATGTAGATGCAAAATACTCATTCAGTTTGCGAGCTACCTCAGCTGGTTCATCAACAGTTGAACCATCGATATCATGTGGACCAATCTGAAAATTTCCCTTTCCTTCATTAGTGTAAATAAGTAAAGAAGTCCTTGCTGTTTTTCTTTGCATCCTTTGCCAAACATATCTCATAATCTGCCTTCGCTTGCCTAACCTCCTTTGTGACTTGATTGCAGACTAGCTTATATCTGCCATAGGCTTCTGTGTCACCTGATAATTTATTTGCATCTCTCACATTTTTCTTATCTGCCAAGCGCCTCATTAGTTCATCTCTCATACATTTAGGTCTAAATCTTGAACAGTATTTACTAGTTTGTATGAAAAGTCTAGTAGCTTCCAAGGATACTTCCTTCAGTGTTTGCCATTTAGAATTTGCTGTTGTCATCATCAGTTGGCTCCACTGTATAGAATTTAAATACTGTCTGAGACCACTGTAGTCACCTTTACGGAAGCAAAAACCCTTCCCATTACCCTTGATGGTAGTTACATCTTTAGGTAAATTCCACATCAGTACATTGTGGTCACTGCCACCTGGTGGTTCCTTTATCTGCAGATTCTTAATGCATGAAGAATCACTGCTGATAATCAGCAGTGATTCTTGAACATGCTTCTGTTGATAATCAGCATGCCTCTTGAACATGCTTCTGTAGAAAACAATTATCCAATAAATCCACAAAAGCCTTGCTAGTGGGCGAATGACCAATCCACTAGTTCCAGTCAATATCTAGGAAGTTAAAATCCCCCATTATAAGACAATCTGATTTTCTGGCCCACTTTATTTCTCTGTATAGTTGTTCATTGTACTCATCAGAGTCATTAGGCCTATAACACACTACTACTCTCAATTTTGCTTTCCCAATGTTTATGTCACACCAAACTGACTCAACATTGCACTGTCCAGCTATGTCAGCTGGATGCACTTGCTTAGATGTGTTTCTTAACTAACAACATTACTCCTCCTCCTCCCTTTCTATCCTGTCTATCCTTTCTTGAATAGACAGGATAGAAATTGGAATTTGTGGAGTACACATTGTACTCCCCAAATTCAAATTCTGCATTCTTTATCTTTTTGTGACACCAATTCTCTGATATCCCAACAATATCCACCTTCGATGTCTTCACTAGCACTTCAAATTCATCAAATTTATTTATCCTTGCATTGGTGTATAAGCAAGTATTCATGCATCTATTCTTACTCTTAGTTATCCCAACACAGCCCATGTATTTACTTGTTCCATGATAACTCTCAGCAGTCCTGAAAATCCCCAGCACCTTGTTTTCCAGGCTGCTGCTGCTCATTCCAATAGAAGCAATGCAAGAATCGCTTTCATTGATACCTGCGGCTACTGTTAGACTATTAGTCTGTGAATCCCCCCAAAGCTAACAATTTTACGACCCACCTAACACTGCCTCGATAGCATCAGCAAATATTTTTGCACCCTTTCTATTGAAGTGTATCCCATCCCTGTAGAAATCGTCTCTCCTGTTAACAAGCACAGACCAGGCTAAGAAAATTTCTACCTCATGAGCCTTGCACAGTTTCTCTAGGGCTGAATTGATTGACTAAGCTCTCATCATATACTCCCTCCTATCAAGTTTGGACAGAATTGCTGACTTTCAAATTTAACCCTAATTTGCATCTTCTATTAAATATTGACCTGTACTTGGTAAATAAGTTTGCAGCTCCCCTATTCTTAATGTCATTAGTGTCAGCGTTTACAACAATACACCCTTTGTCATTGAGTTCTTAGCCACCGTTAATGTCAAATGTGTTCCTCCTCTGCCCTCTAGCTCTGACCTTGCAATCTGCTTTTGTTTTCCTTTCCAAAGTTAAGGAAGCTGCTGCAAGGAAAACATTTCCAGTTGTTAGAAGTTGTAAAGACATTGGAGATGATTCGCACCATGTTTTTGAAGAATGGCAAAAAATTTGGAGTAAGTGCATATCATCAAATAGGGACTTCTTTGAAAAGCACCATCACAATATAGTTGATTAATTCAGGTATGTTGTGAAAAAAAAAAAAAAAATTATGATGGTTCTTTATTGAACAGCCCTTGTATATTTATATGATTAGAATTTTTTTTCCTATTTGGTAGCACATGATGCAAGAAAAATGAATGTTTTTTGAGTATATTTTAATACAGGTGTGTAAATTCTATTCCGTCCCCATACTTTCATCACTTCTTTCAATGGTTTGGTCTCTTGTGCCATAAAAGAATTAGAAGCTAATAGTTCAACTGCTAGTTATTTTCTATTGTATCCTTTCAGTTAAGGTGAATGTTCAGTCTGAAGGCATGTTCTTAACTTCGATAGTTTTATATATGCTAATGTGATGGTTTCTTGGTACCTTCCCTTCTGTGTCTAGGTCAGTAGCTTGGTACCTTCCCTTCTTTGTTTGAAGTTAGGATTAGTGTCTGATGGGAATATAAAAACCTGTGGGTGATTCCTACATTCTGTTTAAGTCTTTCTAACTCAAACTTGAGTTACAGATATTAGTAATAGTAGTGGCACATGATGCAAGAAAGCAAGCTTACAAAGCATTACCCCCTCAAAGAAAACAGCCTTTTGATATCATCTGTCCATACCCTCCAATAATTTATTTCTTCTTTGAATTTATTCCAACTACCCACTTCCACAACAACAGATAGAAGATTGTTCCAGTGATCAACCACCCGCTGGCTGAAGGCAAACATCCACACATCTATCCTGCAACCATTCTCCTCCCTCGATTTGAATTTATGTCCACACTTGCATAGTCCGATTAAGAAGAAGAATGCCACCAGCATTGAGCTTGCTCAATCCATTCAAAGCCTTACCACCTCAATCAGATCGCCTTGCAGGTGCCTAGTCTCTAGATCAGGGGTGGTGAACCTTTTAGTACCGGGGGCAAATTGCATGTGCATAAGAACCTGTGGGATGCATCTTTGCTGAGAAAAATAATGAATCTTAAATTTTACAAATTCATAGGTATGCATGTGATCACACTAAGTAATATTAATTAAAATGTTATAATGCATTAATTAACCACATAGTTATAATGCTTTAAATACTGAAACACCAGAGACGTCACAGTTATAATGTTTTATTGAAACTTCTTTCACCTTTAATGAGAAGGTTGGCCCTGCTTTGCTTTGGAAAGCTCAGAGATGTTAGATGGCACTGATAATGCAGCAATATTTAGTTGGTTTGCAAGATTATCATCTTGCAATCTAGCACGCAAGTGTTTCTTTGCTAAATTTAATGTAGAAAAACTGTTCACATCGGTAAGTGGTAGAAAACAGTGATGCAATTTTCAGTGCAAGATTCCTCAAAAGTGGATATTTTTCAGTATCTACATGTAGGATTTATAAAATTCCAAAATAGATGCACTATTAAATTTGAATTTCAATGTATTAGCCGATTGTAATTAACTAGTTGCAAGGAATCAGGAGCTTCTGGCATCACATCAAAAGGGGTTTTGCACATTCTTAGTCTGAGTTCATGATTTTGTAAATCTTAAAACTTCTTTTGAAATTGATTCAAAACATTGCAACATGCAGCATACTCCACTGTCGATTCTGGTTTCAGTTCTTTCAGTGTTGGAAAATGTACCATGCAGTTTTTTTTAGTTGAATTACGAACAGTTGCATCATACCTCACAATGGTACAATAAATCACCATATTCTGCTTCAAGGTCCTTTAACATTTCTTTAAATTCTTTGTTGTTCAGTCCCTTATTTTTTATGAAATTAATACATTTGTTACCACTTTCATCACAATGATCATTCTTAAAGAATGTGCACCTAAATTTTGTTGGTGAATAAAACAGTGGCAAACTATTAATACAGATTCCAGTTGAAGGCTCTCCAATTCTTTCTTAATTAAAGCAACAAGTCCTTTTTGAAATCCTACCATAGATGGTGCACGGTCTGTAACTACATTGCTTAGTTTTTCATTGGGTAAATTGAAATCACTTATTGCTGATTTGGCTTCAGAAAAGAGAACTACACCTGTGGTAGTCCCATGCATCAATTTTAAAGCAAACAAATCTTCTAGTATCGTAAAGTTCCCATCTACAAATATAGCCACTCCCCGATTAACATAAGAGTTGCGTTCAATGGAACTCTACATAAGTCTTGTGTAGCACTCGCAACTGTGCTCACTGAATTGATTGAATCAAAAAGAAATGTTCGACAAACGTGAATAGAATTATATATTGTATTTATTCAATTTTTTATCTCATGCGCAGGAAAAATGACAAAAACGTGCAATTTAAAAAATTAAAAAAAAAAAAAAAAAAGAGAGGAGACAGGCATAATGTCAGTAAGTTTTACCTCTTGAGCATCATTTCTAGATTCTACGTCTTCAGCTAATAAGCACACCACTTCGGAGGTTGAGGGCTGTGGAGATTTAGAAGGGGTGTTGGCCGCTCAACCTTACGAAAGAACATATTAATGGATGACTGGACAGTGGCTTTTTTTCTTTTTATCATAGATTTCTTTGTAGCAAGCAAGCATATCATTCACCCCTCTGTTAACTTTTAAGAATTGTTCGCTGTCAGGATCCATGTTCTCAAACATGCCATTGTCGATGCAATTTCATGAAATGCCATTTCCATCTCTCTCTAGTGATAAAGCGTCTCGGCTCCTCATTTGGTTCATCTTGGGCTTCGTCAGCATTTTATTCTTTCACCATCGCTGCCTGCAAGTCAATAAGTTCTTCGTTAGATAATTCCTTCTTTTCTTCCTCTATTAACTCCTCCATATCTTTGGCAACAACCTCCGACTGAAGTAGCTCTGCATCCTTTACAATCTTATCTGTAACCTCTTCGTATGATTCATCTTTTTCAAACCCTTCAACGCCTTTTACGGGCCATGGGCATATTTTCTTCCATGCACCATTTAAACAACTTTTAGTAATTTCTGCCCAGGCCTTATAATGTTTAAGGTAGCGTGGTAAATATTGTAAGATTTCCAAAAGTCTCTTAACGTGAAATTTTTCCTACCATCTGCTGCAGACAATGCCTGAGCAAACGTTGTGCGTAAATACAATGCTTTTAAATTCAAAATAACCCCCTAATCCATAGGTTGGATGAGTGAAGTCGTGTTTGACGGTAGATATATGACTCTCAGGTTCGAATCGAAATCATCTAGATGCGTAAGATGTCCAGGAGCATTATCTAATAGAAGCAAAATCTTGAAAGGAATATCGTTGTCTTTATAATATTTTTCAACCTTGGGAATGAAGCAGCATTTAAACCAATCCTCAAAGAGAGATATTGTTATCTCTCTTTGAGGTATTGTTATTGATATTGTTGTTGATATTGATATGTAGAGATATTGTTATCTCTCTCTGGTTCAATCGGAAATGCACGGGTAGGGTAGCTTTATTGATGCCCTTAAATGCACAGAGATTTCCAGAATGATACACAAGCATTGGTATTAATCTGTAATCTCCCGCTGCATTAGCCACAAGCAAGGGCTTGGCCTTATCTTTTGAAGCCTTGAAACCTGGCATTGTCTTTTCCTCTTTGGCAATGTATGTTTGATCCGGCATTTTTTTTCCAATACAGAGCAGTCTCATCAATGTTAAAAATTTGCCTCATTGAATAGCTGCCTTCATCAATTATTTTTTCCAACCCATCACAAAATTTCTCTGCGGCTGCAAAATCGGCACTAGCTACTTCACTTTATACTTTAATGTTTTGGAAACCAGCGTGATGCTTGAACCTATTAAACAACCCATTTCTTGCCACAAACTTGGCTTGGAGTTTGCTGTACTTATCAATAATATCTTCATAAAGACTTCTTGCTTTTGCTTGAATGGCCATTGGACTCAGGGGGCACCTGCTTCTGAATATGATTTTCCATCCATATTGTTAATAACTGTTCCATCTTTGACATAGCACCTGAACACTGTTTTGTGAAGACTGTTGATCTTAAGTGCATTGATCCTTTGACATGTTCTTTTATACGTGCACTGTTCTTTAAAATAGTATTCACTGTTGAAGCAGCGAGACCTAATTCCCTTGAAATAGATGATAAACTTTGTCCTGCTTCATACTTCTTCGTACATTTTCATCTTCATTTTTAAATCAATTTTGTTTCGTTTCCAGGCACTACTACCACTTGCACTTTTCTTTGGTCACTTTCCCTTCATCATTGTAATACGTAAATAGGAATGAAGAGAAGTTTCTGAAAATTTGTTTTTTTATATGATTGAAGATTTCAGTGAAGGGGAACACATTTCACCATAATAACATAAAAACCCACACAATTGTAGTTATCAGTATTATCACAAATTCAATAAGATCGAGTTCACTACCCATTTATAATTAGATGCACTAACAGAAAAGCCCAATAAGCTGGAAAATGCAAATTGTTTTTATTGTTTTATGGTCCGGACCTCCAAAAACGTGCTTTAGAAAAATATCACAAAGGTGTTCAAAATTGATTCTTTTTACAGAACATATGATAACGATGAAAAGGTACTGCATTTTCCTTTATAAATTGCTGTACCCTTTAGAGAGATAAATAGCTTAGTAATATAGTGAAATTTTCCACTTCCTAGGACTTGGAACAAATTCCAAAAAAAAAACAAAAAAAAAAAACAATTTGTTATTGGATTCATATTACAATATTTTCATAATACCTCTGTTTGTCCCTACAGATGCAAAATACATTTCCATATTTTTTTCAGTTTGCACCGGCTGGCAAAAACTTGTGTGTCAAATTTGCGTAAGTTGAGTATGACATAAGTCGGCGAGTTCCTGTATAGCCAAATGTGCCGTATTTGCTGTCTTTTGTCTCATCTACAGCTATGGAAAAAAACACAAATTCTGATGCTGCTTGTTTCAAGGATACTTGGATATTGTTAGCCCCGTCTTTTTTATGGTCAGAAACTGTCCTCTGTGATGAACTGATATTCTCAAACAATCTGACTTTTTCTGGAGTTAAAATTCTTGCAACAGCGACCATACACTCTTTAACAAACTTGCCTTCAATGTGTGGTTTCAGTTTCTTTGCAATTAGCTCACACACTTCATAACTTGTTTGCATTACTGATGTATTTTCATGAATAATATGGCTTTTGAAAATAGATTGCTGTTTGCATAAAGATTCTTTTTGAAAATGTTACCTTGTCTAACCCCAGGGGCTCACATCTGGTGAGTATGGGCTTGGCACACCCAGGGTCCTGAGCTGAGCTGGATATCATAAATCTTCTCTTTCTTGGTGATTTCCTTCTCCCCCCTCCCCCCTCTCTCTCTCTCTCTCTCTCTCTCTCTCTCTCTCAGGGTAACTCAGAAATGTTTTTTTTTTTTTTTGGCTGGTGCAGCATAAGCCTCAGGCTTCCTTGCACCATATGGCTAATAATAATAATAATAATAATAATAATAATAAAGAGACTCTCCATTTAGAAACTGCAAATGATTCTTTACAAATGAGACACACACACACACTTTCCATTTACTTCCATGAAAAAATAACACTAGTTTACACTGGGGTTTGAATTTCAATAGGTTGTACTGCTGAAATATGTTGCTGTGATTTTAAATATGACTTAGATTTTTTTTCTATCAAATCCAGATACATCACAATTTAAGAAATAAAAAAGTATTGTTTTTTACGAAAGTATATAACTTTATTGTATTTAGTAATGACAAATTGATAGGATTGCATTAGCATTAGTAGAGGCATATGATGCAAGAAAGTAAGCTTATGCAGCATCAGCCAAAAAAAAAAAAAAAAAAACCACTCCCATTTCACCCCTCCGTTCGTTCAAAATACCTGTCCAGCTGAGCCTTAAATTTATTTAGGCTATCAACTTCCACAACAAGAGATAGAAGTTTGTTCCACCAACCAACTACCCGCTGGCTAAAGGCAAAATTTTCATATATCCAAAAATACGTAAATACTAACAAGTGTTAATCAAATTCTGAAACTTTCATTAATCAGACCTTTGTTTCTTTGTTTGAAAAGAACATTTAATCATTTTTCTTTTATGTACAGTGCCAGATTTCTCTCTTTTTAACCACCAACAGTAGTCGGCCATCATGCTTGTATTCCCCCTTCCCTGGTACCTCTGCTCCATTTCCTTTATGTCCTGATGGAATTTCTCCCCTTGTTATTTGCTCATCTGTACAAGATTTTCGGGGAAAAAATCAAGATGGGCATGCAAAAAGTGAATTTTGATGCTCATATTGCAACCTAAATTGCGAAGCTTTTTCGAGCATATTTTGAACAATTTTCTCATAATCCTGTGATATATGATTTTCTAGAAAGTTTTCCATTACACTTTTAAAAACAATTCAGGCTTCCCTTTCAACGTCAGTCATAGTAGTTTCAAACTGACCATCTAAAACCAATTTTCTAATTTGGGGACCAATGAAGATACCCTCCTTAAGTTTTGCATCAGATAAACTGGGAAATTTACTGCAAAGGTACTTAAAGCAGTTGCCCTCCTTATTCAGTGCTTTAACAAATTGCTTCATTATGCCAAACTTGATATGCAGTGGAGGTAAAAGTATTTTATCTGGCTTCACCAAACTTTCGTGCACAATATTTTTTGACCCCGGTGTAAGATTATGCCTCCGAGGCCATTGCTTCTTTGTCCAATGCAGCACTTTAGCTCTGCTATCCTATCACAAATAAAGCATGTGTACCAACCCTGTTGCCCCAACAACATACATAATACTTTTAAGTCTCCACATAGTTGCCATTCGTGATCTTGATATTTAATTTTCTCCAGAAGCAACTTTAGATTGTCATAAGTTTCTTTTAAATAGACTGAATAAGCAACTGGCACAGATGTGTACTTATCTCCATTATACAAGAGAAACTAGTCTTAGAAGAGTCTATAAATAGTCTCTATTCACTAGGAACATATGATGGAGCTACTAAGGCACTTATTAAACCAGCGATATCACTGCAATACACGAGAGGACCTTCTTGTGAAAAATACTGTAGAAACCCCCTTTCACGATTTCTGTACCAGGAAAATGATCTACCTGGAGCAAGTAAGTTCTTCGCTTGAAGTCTGGATCCCAGAATTTCAGCAGCATACTTTGGAAGACCTAAGTCCCTTACTAAATCGTTCAGTTCGGCCTGCGTGAATTGCTATGGCATTAAAATATTTTCTGGTTGATAGCATTCGTCTTCACTAACCTCTTTAGCTTCTGCTTCAGTGGAAGAAGATGTGGACTCCAAAGTTTCTGGTGGAGGTTTTACAGGCAGATCAGGTCCATGCTGACGGTAGTTCTGGATATTTGATGTCCTTTTTATTTCTTGAATTGTAACCTTTAACGTCACGTACACAAAAGTAACATTCGACATGGCTTACTGGCTCGCGCCACACCATAGGAATAGCAAATGCCAAGCGCACACATTTTTTCCTTGACTCCGTTTTCTAAGATGTTCGACACGTGTGGCGTTCTTTATGCAGTGCCCACGATTTATCGCCTAGTTTTATATCGCCTAGTTTTATGCGGTGCCCACGGTCGCCTAGTTTTATGTCAAGGTGTGGATAATATGATTTTTTTACAAAATTGGTAATATTTCGCCTCTGCTTTACAGGAACAAAACAACTACATATGTAATAAAATATGGCGGGACTGTTTATACACTTTCTAGTTGCCATACTAAAAGAAAACTAACACACAATGAGAGCTCACGACGGTTTTTACAGGAGTACTGTGACCGCATAAGGGATGTGCCACTTATATAAGCTCTGTGGTTGAGTGGACTGTACAAACAAGTGAGAGCATGCTCGGACAAGTTTAACCCATAACTACACACAGGAGTCTCCCAGACTCTACTTGGAAAATAAAATTCTGGAAATCACAGATGGGCCGGAAGAGTGCAATATGACCTTGCAGTCTGTGTAGTTACGGGTTAAACATGCACAATCTGTTGTATTTGAGGCAAATATTTGATACTGATTATGAATATAGGGGTATAAAACTTGTAAACCATTGTAAAAACTATAGATATGTACACATTTGCCTACCTAGGTAATATTTTGTTAATGAATTGTGAAAAATCTTTACGTGATAGAAACAAACTGACTTCGGTTTAGTAATCTACTGATTACTAAACCGAACATGCATAAATAACATGCATAAATAACTGCCACATACCTTTACTCAAACCCCAGATACACTGTAAACCAGTGTAATCATTTGTCCATTTTTCATCAAACAAAGACCTTTCACCTGCAGCTCTTCTTCTTTTATTATTACTAGTCGTTACAGAAAGGGGTTACCTTTATGCTCTTTACAATATTGACTTAAATAGAAATAAGCAAATGAACCATAAACATTGCCTGCTTTCAAAATTATTGCACTTAATTTTCAATGATGTGTAATGATGCAATCGACAACTAACCAAGGCAAAACTTAAATCAGTACCGACTGTTCACCACCAATAACAAGACCTAATAAGACAGCCAATTCACACAAGCGTGGTTTTGGGGGAGAAAAAAATGCTAACTGGCTGTAATAATGGTGTGACTATTACATCATCAGTTCACTCGTATTCTGACTCATGATTAATGTCACAAGGCAGGCATTACAACTAACAGAAATTTGTTTATGGAGTGCTTAAAACAACTTATATTAAATGACTGTTTTGCCCTTAAGGCTATGGCGTTTTTTCCTATGGTATTTTAGAGGACTTCGTCAGTGGCCAGTTTCAGATTTTACTGTGGCAAGAGGTTCCCCACCCCTGCTCTAGATGATGCTATTTGTAGAATTGAAGACTTTCTCAGTGAACTAACCTTTGTTGCTTCCTTATCCATACTAGCAAAGTTCTTATATATCATTGACAAAACTCTGTGAGCTGTCCTGGAGGCCTGTCTGCACTGCTCAAAGAATTTCATATCTGACTACAAAATTATCCTCAAGTCTTAGATTTTCCACTACATTCGGTGAAGTACCATAAAAAGGCAAAGATAAACTGCAGCCATTATTAATCCACTTGCAGGATGAAAGCCACCTCAACAATTCATGCTAAGGAAATGGACCATAATCTGCAGGGCCATATTTACACTTCTCAGGGCCCGAGGCACTAAGCTCTTGCGGGGGCCCCCCTTTAAAGATAGTAGAGGCAAAAAAAAAACCCCTTTCATATACAAATATGACCAGAAAAAAAAATTATTTTTATTGATCTGTTTAAACACAAACATTGTAATACTGCAAAATATAAAGAGAAGTACTGAATTAAACTTGGTGTCTCAACAGCCCTTGAGGGTATAATGACCAGCCACACAGCTCGGCCAGGTCTTCACGTGGTCAGTGAATCGACTTCCATCGCCGTGTTTCGTGAGTCCACTTCCCTTTCACAAGTAGCTCCTCATTTCACATCACGATGCTGGGTGAACACCATAACTTCCAGCCTTCACCGGAATCGAACCCGGGCTGCCTGCACTGTTAGAACCGAGCTATGCAGGAGCCCAACAACAATAAAATATATTACAAATCAGTACGACAAATTAGGGTAATTACTAATTTTATTACAAAAATATTATAAAAACATTGACATCTTGTTTGCCAGCAGTAAATAATAGCAGGTACATTATAAAATAGCAATGCGATAGCTAAATTATGAGTTCATACAATTTATTTGCATAAATATTTTTTCCTTGGCTTTACCTCGGCAACAATATCATTAAATCATCGTAATTAATGCTGTTTACTAGTTCAGATTAAATAAATAACAATGACAAATTGCTCATTTTATCTTGAATTAAACTATTCCTCAAATAGTGTTTAACTCGTTTGAGAACAGAAAGTGACTGTTCCCCATTTACTAATCGGCATTGCTAAAACTATTCTTAATATTGTTTCAACACTGGGAAATGTAGGTCTTCATCCATTATTAATGATATTATACATTTCATTCATATTACTTTCTCCTTTAATAAACAGTAAAAATTGGATAACTTCATCGTTAAACTTTTCCTGAGTCAATGTCATTTAATAAGTATATATATATTATAAGTATATATATATATATATATATATATATATATATATATATATACTTATTAATTTATCAGTATTAGTGTTGAATTCAGGTTTCATCTAAATCAAGATTTATAAATATTTTAAAAGTATCTAAAATATTGGGGTTTACTTCTGTTCGTCTATTTATTTCAGCAATTAATCTATCACAAACAATGGTGAATATATTGATAATAAAGATTTCTTTCCCTTCTAAAATTACTTCATAACAACTTATATTAAATGACTGTTTAATATACATAAATATACATAATCTCTCGTTTCGTCATACAGTTTTTCTTTTTTTATCTTTATTGCCATTTGTCAGTTAATAATTTATCTTCTCTTTCAATAATATAAAAATCATTTCTAATATGCAAACTATATCCATGTAATTCTGCATGATTTACTGCATGATTCTTATTTCAAAATATCAGAATTATGCAGTAAATTTATTGCAGGATATTGTAATGATTTACTTGTTTTATTTAAGCTATTTAATATTTTATCCCAGAGGACAGTAAATAATGCAGTTTTATATTGAACTTTTGTTTTATAATTTAGTACATTCTAGATGTGCTACTGATCTTTCATGTTCACTTGATAAATTGATAAAGGCTTATTTTGTTAATTTATAACCATTTCGAAGAGCTGAGACAGTATCAGCCCTATCAGACCATCTTGCATCGCTTAAATTTTTCGGTGTTAGTGAATTTCTTCCCAAATATTGATTTTAGACATTCCATCTTCTTTGGGGCAGTAGAAAAAAAATTATATAAATTTTGTATAAAGTAGAAAAAATGCTCTGCAGTAGGAACAAGATTCAGCTGCATTAATACCAATTAAATTTAGAGAGTGACTAGTACATACATAAAATGCAATAGAGCTATGTTGCTTCAATCTGGCTCGGACTCCTGAATACTTTCCTGCCATATTTGAAGCATTACTGTAATTTTGTCCTCTGCAGTTTGTATTAGCAATTGATAAATCTCCTAATATTTTTAAAATAGTTTTTTCTATATATTCGGCATTGTGATGTTCTATATGAAGGAAACCTAAAAATTGGTCTTTCATTATATGATTTTGTGACATGTATCTTATAAGAAACACTAATTGATCGATATGGCTAATTTCAGGGGTTGAATCAACCCCTAATTTCAATTATTGAATCAACAATAATTGAAAAATATTTTGCTTCTTGAATTTCAGAAACCATCACCTTTTCAAGTTTTGCCATCAATTCTATAAATTCATCACAGGTTTTATGTGAAAGATAATTGGTTTGCCTGGTCCACAATTAGTGTACATCTCTATGTGATTTCTTAAAAAATTATCAAATTTACTCAAATATTTTAGGCAACTTAGGTAATTACACTACATTCCGTATAAATTTTGTCATTACTGCCTCTAAATCCTAAACCAAGTTTACTTAAAAGCTGAACAGTAGCAATAATTCTTTTCAAAATATCTCGCCAATAATTTTATTCAGATTGAATTTGTTTCATTAGTTCCATGTCAGTACAACCCAAAATTGAATGTCTCTTAAAATAAACGCACATAGCATTAATGTGATCTGATGAAAAAGGCCGTTCACCACTTGTGTTTGTCACAGGCATTGTGAGAAATATTTTCAGAATTGTTTAAACATTTGGAAATGTCGATCTAAGTCCATCACTAATAATATTGTACGTATATTTAAATATTTTTCCCTTGGCATAGTTGCTGCTATTAAAATTAATGCCTTTTTAAATATTAATATATCATTGTTTTAATTACTGCTTCATTTAATTTGTTGTTTATTGAAAATTTCAGATTTTTAATTCAAATGAGATTATAGTAACATAGCTTAAGAGTAATATAACTGATAATGATATTGATTCAATATATAAAATTAACACTTGAATCAATTCATATTTTAAAAGCGAGAAAACAAAATGGTTTCAATAAAGGAAACATATGCCACAGTCACAGTCGATAACGAAACATTACATAGATATGATATTTAAATTTTCTGTTACAACAGAATCAAAATTTATTAAACTACAACACTACTTTCAGAGAGCTAGATTTATTTAAGTGTGTGCACTTCTACATAATCACACTTGACAACAATTAAACTAAATGTCACAATTTTCAGTTGTCAGCTTGTATAGATTCTCAAATCCATGGGTGGTGGTCCAATTAAAATAGTTTCTGTAGAACAAATAAAATTTCTATATAACAAACTGATTTCGAGAGACCTGGGTACGCTTTGTTCATACCTCTGGCCTTTAGGCAATAGCGCTTCTGCTGCAGAAAACACTAATTAAGAGCTAGATGGATTAACATTCAACAATTCAGTGGTGTTCATAACACATTTACAACTGCCTCTCCCACAAACTGTACCGAGAAGTCGCGCTGGTCAACTACTTTCTTGTATTCATAGCTAGAGGAAACAATTAAGGAATATTCCCGAAGCGGATAATATGCTGTGGTCAACCTGTTCTACTGTTACACCCTATTAGAGAATTATGAGAGAGTGATTTTCCTTTACTCAGGAAATTAATCTGTTCTTTCGGAGAAATGAGTAATCTATACTTTCAGTAAATTTCACCCGTCTCTGTTTACATGGTAGGCACAACTGGGCCCTAGTTTAGATCAGGGCATTAAAAAAGAAACTGCTTTAAAAATTTGAGATTACAGAGGCCGCATGAGGCCCAAAGCTAGCGCCTCATGCACCTATTTATAAGTATGGCACCGATAATTTGCAATGCTGGTCCAGTGCGGGTTGGCGCCTCCATAGCCAGGTGGGAAGGAGCAGCAGTGCGTAGCACATGCTTCTTGATTAGACCGGGGTTCGAGCCCATCACCACCAAATACGGAGGATGCGGAAAGGTCAGGGAATGACCACCGCATATTTCGGAGCAATATGGCCTTAGTTGCTAATGCTCCTAAAAACTAAAATAACAACATAACCAGTGCGGGTTGGCAGATTGACTGTATTTAGCAGTCAGGGGATCGAACCCTGATCTACTCAGAGATCATGTGCTACTGCACTCCTGCTCTAGACCACTCGGCTACAGAGGCCACATATTGGTATGTTAATCTGGGATTACTACTCCCCATATGCGTGCTGCCAGGATAACTCATGAGGTTTTCTTAATGGTCTACAGAAACTTTACTAGCAAGGATAAAGAGGTGATTATCCCTTTGTACAAGGCCATGGTTAGGCCAGATCTCGAGTATTGTACACAGGCCTCAAGGCCTCACTTTTAGAAGAAGGATGTAGATCTGCTGGAACGGGTGCAGGGAAGGGCAATCAGAGTGGCAAAGGTAACAAAAGGGTGCAAGTCACCTAGAAAGGCTTCAGTCGGCAAATTGCAGCTTCTGTTGACTAGGCAGCACCTGCGAGATGATCTGATTTAGCTGTTTAAAGCTTTGAATGGAACGAGTAATCTGAATTTGAATTGCATCCTTTCTCTTGTTAAGACTACACAAGTGAGGGGGGCCTAAGTGCAAGTTAAGGAAGAATGGTTGCAGGATAGATGTGTGGAAGTTTGCTTTCAGCCAGCAGGAGGTTAATAGTTAGAACAGGCTTCCATCTGTTTTTGTCGAAGTGGATGGTTTGAATAAATTCAAGAGAGAACTAGACAAATTATACAATGATATCTGCTCTACAACAATGAACACCTGTACAGAGAAATAGAATGGGCCACTAAATCAGATTGTCTTATAATGGGGGATTTTAACTTCCCAGATATATAGACTGGAACTTGTGGGATGGTCACTCACACACTAACAAGACTTTTGTGGATTTATTGGTTGTTGATTGATTGTTTTCTACAGCAAACAATTGATTGTTTTCTACAGCAAACAATTGATTGTTTTCTACAGCAGCATGTTCGAGAGGCAACTAGAGGGAGTAATACTCTTGATTTGATTATCAGAAGTGATTCTTCATGCATTAAGAATCTACAGATAAAGGAACAACTAGGGTGGCATTGATCACAATGTAATATACCGATGTGGGATTAATTTAATGATGTAACTACCCGGTTGTTGAGAGTCATCTAGGTGGTAGATGACTCTCATCAACTGGTGCAGTACCACCACTTTGCTTATTGGAGGCTTGAAGTGGTGGAACCCATGTTTAGTCTCCAGGTATAAGTTCCGGTCAACCTTTCGCCATCTCTTCCATCATGCAGTATGACTGATGACTTTTGAGGTTATGATGAACATCATGGCGAGATCCAATCTTCCTTACATTTCGAGAGTACAGGTCTAAAACGGTGTTCGTAGGCTGGCTGTTAGTTAGTACACCAGACCGAACCTATTGGTAACTCTTTAGGAGGCTTCCGGATCAGCTAGTGTATAATCTTGCTACCTCTACTCTGCCAGATAGTGACTGGAGGGAGTCCGAGTAGTGGGTATTGGGGAGAGGGGCATTGTCGAGGCCATATTATGTCAATGATCTGGGTATATTTTTACCATGTCTATATAATATCGGTGTAGATACACCATAGATAACTCTTAAGAAACTCTGATGGTAGCGTAGGTGACATCTTTTGCTCTGTATCTCATATTGTGCTCTTCCTTCACAACGAATTGCCATGGTATTGAACTACCTCGCATAAGTAACACTTCACTAATAGAGAAGACTATTGTTACTTATTCTCAGCGAGTACCACCACCCAGACGGCACTGTTTCAAAGCTATTGGCCTATCATCGGTGGGCCTTTTGGCATCTCTCATATTGTGTGATTATCTTCACAACTGGCTTGTCATGTCTGCAGTACCAGGGTACCTGCCCACCCACTAATGATAGACCAATAGCTTTGAAATGGTGCCGTCTGGGTGGTGGTACTCACTGAGAATAAGTAACAATAGTCTTCTCTATTAGTAAAGCATTACTTATTTGAGGTAGTGCAATACCATGGCAACTTGTTTTGAAGGTAGAGCACAATATGAGATACAGAGCAAATGATGCCGCCCACACTACCATTGTAGTTTCTTAAGAGTTATCTATGGTGTATCTCATCATCAGCCATTTTAAATCCACTGCAGGATAAAGGCCTCTCCAGCAGCTTTACAGTTCCCTCTGTTTTGTGCAATGGCCATCCATTTACCACCTACAAACTCATGAATTTCATCTGTCCATCTCTGCCTTTGTCTTCCATGTTTTCTTCTAGCTCCTCTTGGGTACCATTCTGTTATTTTCTTAGTCCATCTGTCATAATGTCTTCAAGCAATGTGTTCTGCCCAAGACCATTTTAGTTCTTTAGTTTTGATAAGAATGTCCTTTACTTGAGTTTGCTGCCTAATCCATGTGTTTCTCTTCTTATCTAATAGTCTGATTCCCAACACAATTCGTTCCATTCTTCGCTGTGTAGTTCTCAGCTTCTCTTCCATTCTTTTGGCGAGTGCCCAAGTTTCACTTCCGTAAGTCATGGTGGGGAGTATACATTGGTTCATTATTTTACATTTTAGACAACTTTGGATATTGCTCCTCAGTATGTTACTCTATTTCCTGAATGCATCCAAAATTTATTCTTCTCTTGACTTCCAACCATTTATCATTATTACAGCTAATGATTTGTCCCAGATAAGTATATAACTCCACCTTTTCAAGTACTGCTCCTTCAATCATTATATCCCTTTCTGTGGCATACTTGTTCATCATTACTTTTGTTTTAGCCATATTCATCTTTAGTCCAAAATCTTTACTAACTCTGCATAACTGATTAAGGTTTTCCTCTAATTCTTTGGGATCGTGGCTTATGACCACAATGTCATCTGCAAATCGTAAATGGTTTAGGTACTCTCCGTTCACATTGACTCCTTTCTGCGACCAGTCTGATCTTCTGAAAGCTTCCTTAAGGGCAGCAGTAAACAACTTTGGAGATATTGTGTCTCCTTGTCGAACTCCTTTCTCAATTTTAAATTTAGTACTATCTTTGTCTAGCCTAATAAAGGAGGTAGCATTCTCATATATGTTCTTCAAAATCATAATGTATTTGGTATCTATGCCTTTTCTTTCCAGTGCCCGAAACATTGCCTTATGCTGTATGGAGTCAAATGACTTTTCATAATCCACAAATGCCAGGCATAATGGTGTTTTATATTCATTTGCTTTCTCCATTAGCTGTGATATTATGTGAAGATGATCCATAGTTGAGAATCCTGTCCTAAAGCCAGCTTGCTGTTTCGGTTGATTCTCATCAAGTATTCTTTCTAACCTGTTAGTAATGACCCTTGCAAACAATTTGTAGATGTGGGACAACAAGCTAATTTGTCTATAATTTCCAATTTTTTTCCTTTCTTATGCAGCAAAATTATGATTTCATTATTCCCATCTTTAGGCGTCATGCCTTTCCTAATGTATTTTGTGAAGAGTGTTGCCAGTTTCTGTGTCATGTCTCTTCCTCCCAATTTTAACAACTCTACAGTAACTTCATTCCCATGGAGCTTTGTGATTCTTCATTTTCTTCAATGCCTGTTCTTCCTCATCAGGAAGGATATCGGGTATGTCATATGTGTTACTAATTTGTGATCCATCATCCCCTCTGCTGGCATTATTACCTTGCTCCTTATATAATTCTCTATAGTATATATAATTCTCTTATATAATTCTCCTTATATAATTCTGCCATTTGAATTATGCCTTCTCTGCTATTTATAAGTACACCATCGCTATTCTTCAGTTTCAGTATCATTTGTCTTTCTGTGTTACTGTCCATGACTGCTGATTTAAGTCATTTGTTTTCCCTACAGAAGTTCTTCTTTTCTTGTGGGAAATCTTATTTGCTCTCTGAGTCTCTCTCTAATGGCTTTGCATAACTCAGCATACTCAATTTTGTCCCTTGTCAGTGTTTATCTTGCTCTTCATTTCATCATGACAAGTGTTTCTTGACTAATTATTTCTTCTTTGGATTTCTTTTTACCTATAGGTTTATTTGGCTTCATCACTTTCAGAAAATTGTAATATTTCTCATCGATGTTTTGGTACTGAGCAGTCTGCAGAAGCCAAAACTTTTTCTTAAGTTCCAGTACATATTGCTTTTTCTCCTCTTCTGTTATCTCAAAGACCTTTGTATTATTTACTCCAATCAGTTTTTTCATTTCTTTTCTTACATCTATATCAAGTGTGCATCTTTCCATTTAGTGATCCAACATTTATCTTGTTTAGGACAGTAACATTATTCACAATATATCTTCTATTAGTGAGGATGACGTTGATTTCATTAGTTGTGAATCCATTTAGGCTCTTCCATGTCTACTTTCTGTTCGCCCTTTTCTTGAAAAGAGTTCATTACTGACATTCCTTGAGGTTCCGCAAATTCCACAAGGCTGGATATCATCATTCTTTTCTTTCTTCGTGATTCCCTACTTCTGACTCTCTCTCTCTCTCTCTCTCTCTCTCTCTCTCTCTCTCTCTCTCTCTCTCTCTCTCTCTCTCTCTCTCTCTCTCTCTCCTGCAGCATAAGCCTTAGGCTTCCTTGCACCATGTAGCTAATAGTAATAATAATAATAAAATCTTTATGGACCAGAAAGCCAACTTCGCTCTTTTTACTGTTTTCATTGGTGTTCAGCAGATTTCCACTCGATAAACTTATGAGTTATTAATTTCTTCTTGTTTCAGCCAAATTGATGACATTCCAATTCACATTTTTAAATTCCTTTTCCAGCTCTAATATCCTGTCTTCACCGATGAGCGAACTTACGTTGTTAACAGATCAAGTTCAGTTTCCATGCATGGCAGCCTGGTCGTACCCAGAGATTCTTAGCACCCTCTGCTTCCACTCTCATCCTCTTGCTGCTATAAGAGGTGGGGACTGAGGGCCATTTGTTTTCTTGTGTCGTCTTTTACTCTTCATGCTGACCAGGCGTCTTGAAGAGAACCATTCTACACATTTGTTGCCACCAAAGTTACTTAACAGGGCTTACCATAGAGCAGGTGTGCATGAGTGGATTTTAGGGAGGCAGGCCATCTGGACTTCTTAATCTTTTAAATTAGAAAAATATTGGATCCCTCAGTGTTTTAGACTGTGTCTGATAAACACAGAATGCCTATTCTCCTCTAAGCCCCTGGTAGGATATAGTTTCATTAGGATATAGATAGGAAATATAGGATATAGTTTCATAATTCAAATACTAGTAAATACTAGAGGATCAAATAAAACTAATTTCCAATGGTATTATCATAATAGGTGATCGATGTAATCACTGGTTAATCCTTCAGCAAGCAGAGATTATGATATGATCATTAGAGGACATATTTTTGATGTACGTGGAGAATTACTTGAAAGAATGATGTTTCACTGTGTGGTTGGATGAATGCAAGATGTAAGTTAAAATTTACATTAATTTGATTGGAAAACCACACATTTTAAACTCTATTACAAGGCATTCTGCTATGGCAATAGTAGGATAAACTTACAAAATAAATATACACTCACATGGCAGGTATTGAACTGTCTTTACGTAGCACTCTACGTAAATCATACGATAAAACCAAAGACATAACCCTTGATATTTGGATTCAGTTGTAGCAGCATGAAATAATTTTTTGCATTGCAGCTGTCACCATTAGTGTGCTTCTTTTTCCTACCTTCTGGTGAAACTCTGATGTTCTGTGATTGGTAGGAACTTGTCTGTTTTTTGAATTGCTAACAGCTAATTGGAAGGAAGGCAGATATATTCCCCATCCCCAAATTGAATAAATAAAATCTGTCAAATTGAAGCCCGTCTGTTGAAGAAAACTTTATCTTTGTTAGTCATATTAGGCATTTGATACCTAGTGCAACGTGGAAACACTATGTGTAGTTTTCCTTGCTGTGTACAAAATGGACATGTCAAACTATGTGAAGTGTGTGGTTAATTGCACAGCAGAAGGCAAACCAGTGAATGTTTATTAATATATGAAAATCATGTTTCGAATTTGGGTATTTTTTACTACACCAAATAGATTATACTAATTTTACAATATGCGGGAATGAGTGGACTCTTTGCGTGAGGAACAGTGCACTCTACAATGGATTTGTGTACAGATCTTAGTGTGCTTTCTAGCACTGAATCTGAGTGCTCTCAACAAAAAGTTTTGGGTATTTTTTACTACACCAGACAGATTATACTAATCTTGGTATTTTTTACTACACCAGACAGATTATACTAATCTTACAATATGCAGGAATGAGTTGACTCCTTGAGTGAGGAACAGTGAATTCTACAAATGGATTTGTGTACAGATCTTAGTATGCTTTCTAGCACACATCCCTTGATATCCAGCTGCAGCAACTTGCCTGCAACACCATCCAGTGTAATAGATAAGTAGTCCTGATCTATTGCACTGCAACTGCCAGCCATAGCATTATCAGTGTTCTGAATAAGGTACTAAAAGTCATTGCTTTTGCGTGGACAGTGAAATGTAAAATGCCATCATACATTAGTTTTTACCAATAGCCACTTTGAATTCTGTGCTTTGGATGTGTCTTGCCTGATGGCACAGTGGGACTGATCAATATTAGTGATGGTGTTTATTCATAACCACATACATATCTGAACTGTTTTCTCTAAAAGTCTATGTTATCATTTGAATGCTGCTTATATGATTTGGGTTTGCTTGCTCTTGGAATGGCTGTGACTTAGTGCTGCAATACCTAACTTAAAGCCTTTAGCTGTTGCTCTGCACATCACAATGTCCGTGTTGTGATATTCAGAGCAATAGCTGAGAAATACATGTTGGAAATCTGCCTGTTGCTACTTTTGTATAGTAGTGCATTGTTAATAGTGACCTGCCATTCCTGGAAATTGTAACTGTATTGCTATACATATAGTCTTTTCTGTTCCTATATGGCAGGGGTCGGCAACCTGTGGTTCACGAGCCGCATGCGGCCCTTTGAGCATGTAACTGGGGCTCTTTAACTTTTAGCCCACATGAAGCACAATTTGAAATGGAAAAAATTAAGGACATGTGGAGTGCAAGACTAAAATGCCTTAAAACTGAAATTGAGGATTTGGAGAGGTAAAAGGCTGCCCTTGCAATTCTACACAAATGGATGGCGATTGATGAATTCAAAAAGCAAGACCAGTTGTGTTTGATGTGTGGAGTAGTTTACGGGACACATATATAATTTTGAAAATATTTGCATTTCGACTTCTCTCAGTTTTTGGTTCCACAAATTTCTGTGGACAAATATTTTCAAACATGAACTGTATTTAAAATAAATCAAGAAACCATCTGAACAATCCGATCTCTCAGCATGTTTAAAGATGAAAATTACAGCATACTCGCCTGATGTTGAGCGACTCGCTCAAGAAGTTCAGCAGCAAAAGTAACATTAATTCTTACATAATTTGATGTTTGTTAGGTTTTTTCAGGATTAATAAATAATATTTCAAAAAAAAAATATTTTTTTAATGAAACACCTTCCCACTCTATTCCATTTCTTAAAAAACACCCGCACCCCTCCCACTCCTTCCAGCTTGAACTGAGATGCGGCTCTTCGGATTCTCTTTTTTTTAAATTTTGAAAAAATGATGAAAAGTCAAAAATAGCTTTTCACTCAAAAAAGATTGCCGACCCCTGCTGTATGGTGTGTAGACTTTGGAGTACAAGCAGAAAAATTAAAATTTTATAATCCCAAACCCTGTTGCTGTAATGGATTTTTTAATCTGCTATGTAGCATTCCAGTGGCAAAGATCATTTTATAGTATTATTTTAGAATGCTCACTAATAATTTCTTAAAAAGAGTAATCATGGAAGTAGGTTATATAAATACGTTTATCTAGATTAAAGCATGTTTTTTTACTATTCATGTAGGTGATAGAAATGGCAATTGTTATGAAACAAATCATGGCATTCAAAGGGTGAGTTTCAAAAAAAAAAAAAAAAAAAAAAAATTGAATTTGCAATGTGTTAAAATCAGATCCAAGTGGATTATGTAATAATTGGTATTTGAAATTACAATTGAAACTAAAAATATTATATTACTATTCATAAATAATTTTTTTATTAATTAACTTTTTCATATTAATTTTTTGCTTAGTTTAGGTACTTCACTGTCTGCTAATTGTGATTGTTATTAGTAGAATAAAGTAGACATCCAAGCTTTATATATTATAGCAAAAGCCTTTTAAGATGGTGGATTTGGGGAGTACAATGTGTACAGAAAGGTTAGACAGGGTAAAAGGGGAAGAGGGATTATGCTGTTAGTTAAGAAGCACATAAAATCTCAGTAAGTGCATCCAGTTGATATTGGTGGACAGTGCATTGTTGAGTTAGTTTAGTGTGACATAAGCACTGGGAAAGAGAAAATGAGAGAAGGAGTGTGTTTTAGGCCTAATGACTCTGATGAGTATGACGGACAATTGTGCAGAGAAATAGTGAGCCAGTAAATCAGAATGTCTTGTAATCAGGGATTTACCTTTCCAGATGTGGGTTGGCCACTCACATCTAGTAAGACTTTTGTGGATTTGTTGGATGATTGTTTTCTACAGCAGCAGGTTAGAGAGGTAACAAGAGGGAGTAACACTCTTGATCTGATTATCAGCAGTGATTATTCATGCATTAAGAATTTGCAGATAAAGGAACCATTAAGAGGCAGTGATCACAGTGTACTGATGTGGTATTTACTTAACAATGTAACTAACATCAAGGGTAAAGGGAAGAGTTTTTGTTTTCATAAATGTAACTACAGCAGTCTGAGACAGTTTTTAAATTCTATACAGTGGGATCAACTGATGATGTTTAAAACAGCAAATTCTAAATGAGAAGCCTTCAAGGAATTAATCTTGGAAGCTACTAGACTTTTCATACAAACTAGTAAATACTGTTCAAGATTTAGACCTAAATGGATGTCAGATTAACTAATGAGGTTCGTGGCAGAAAAGAAAAATGTGTGGGATGCATATAAATTATCAGTTGACACAGAAGACTATGACAGATATAAGATAGTCTGTAATCAAGTCAGAAAATATGTTAGGCAAGCAAAGGCTGATTATGAGAAATCCTTGGCAAAGGATGCAAAGGAAAACAACAAAGATGTCTTTACTTATGTAAACTCTAGGAGGAAAGGGATGAATCATATTGGGCCACTTGATGTTGGTGGTTCAACTGGTGATGATCCCGCTCAGATATCTGACAAACTGAATGAGTATTTTGCATCTACATTCACACATGAGGAAGAGGAGTACAGAAGTTTACTAAGAGGGTGCTAAATGATTTTGTAATAATGGAGCGCAAAGTGGAGGAGAAATTTTTGAAGTTCAAATAAAAAAGGCACCTGGAGTTGATGGAATCTATCCTGTTATATTGAAAGATGCAGCGAGGGAAGTTAGCAAACCCTTAGCCATAATTATGAGGGCATCCTTAGATTCAGGGGAAGTCTCTATGGACTGGAGATGTTCAAAAGTATCCCCAATTCACAAAGAGGGTTCAAAGGGTAATACAAATAATTATAGACCTGTTAGTTTAAATTCTGTTCCTAACCAGTGACTCCAAAATAATGGAGTCACTGGTTAAAGAAGTGATGCAGGATCACCTAGACAAGACTGCAGTAATAGTTCAGACGCATCATGGGTTTGTTAAGGGGAAGTCTTGTCTGACCAATTTGATTGGATACTACGATGTGGTCGGCACCTCCATAGCCAGGTGGGCAAGAGCAGCAGCAGTGCATAGCACATGCTTTTTGATTAGACCGTGGTTCAAGCCCGTGCCCACAAAATACAGAGGATGCGGAAAGGTCAGGGAATGACCACTGCATATCCCCGGAGCAATATGGCCTTAGTTGCTAATGCTCCTAAAAACCAAATAACAACAACTAATGGTCACAAAGGAACTGGATGAAAAAAATATTTTTGATATTATATACTTGGATTTCAGGAAAGCTTTTGATACTGTTGCACATGAAAGACTGCTTTACAAATTGGAGCAATATGGCATTAAGGGGAAGTTGCTGCAATGGATAAAGGGATGGTTGAGTGGGAGATGGCAGAGAGTGGTAATAAATGGACACTGCTACTTGGACTATTGTTATCAGTGGAGTTTACCAGGGTTCGGTGCTGGCCCATTGTTGTTTTGTGTATTTATCAATGATATCAAAATATCAATGAAGGTATATCATGCTTAATGTCCAAGTTTGCAGATGATACATAGGTTGGCAGGATTGTTAATTACAGTAAAGACAGTACAGTCAGTCCTCGTATAACATGTGTTTACACTACACAAATTCCATCATACACAATTTATAAATAGGGGAATGATATCTTATATAACACGAACCGAATTCGCTTATGCATGATTCGCCTTTGTGTTTACAAGAAATGGCAGTCGAACACAGAATTCACCCCAACCGAATGCAACACGATAGGAATGAAGAGAAGATTCTGAAAATGAATTTATGTTTTTTATATCAGTGAAGGGGAAACACATTTCACCATAATAATGTAAAAACCAACACAATTCCAGCTATCGGTATAATCGCAAATGCAATTAGATCGAGTTTATAACAGATTCCACTAGCAGAAACGTAACTGGAAATTGTTTTTATTGTTTTATGGTAGTAACCCATAGAAATGTGCTTTAGTAAAATGTGAGGTGTTAATAGTGTATCTCGGCCTTTACTGTGTTGTTTATTCAATTGCTACACACGCGCAGCTTTGTTTATGTGTATCAAGCGTACCTCCTCGTTTTGTAATTTTGCTTTATTCCCTAAAAATTAGTAAAATATTTAAAAGGTGTGAAAAGGAAGCGTCCTGGTGAAGATACTGCAGATTCAGAGAGAAAAAGAAAAGCAATATCGATAAACAGAGGCGGACTGGGTCAAAAATTCTTACCCAGGGAAATTTATAGTGGCCTCATACTATGGTTTATGGCCAAAATCACACCGGCCTCTGGCCCACCGCGGTTTTCCCGGTAAGGCTTATGGCCAGTCTGCCTCTGTCAATAGAGAAAAAATATGAAATTGTGAAACGCTTTGAGCGAAATGAAAGACCATGTGATATTGCACATGCTACAGACCTAAATGAGGCAACACCGAGAATTAGAAAGAATGCAGAGAAAACAAAATCAACTTTCATAGCAGGAACAACTCAAAGTGTAATTAAAATCCATTAGATTAAGACAAAGAATTGGAAGAGATGGAACGCCTGTCATCTCTTTGGATAGAAAATCAAACAAAAAACAAGTTTGCTTACAATAGAAGTAAAAGAATTAGCAATATTTTATTACGTAATAGTCGTAATAAAATGCGTAAGTATTTTATTACGATTATTTATTGTGTTTGGTAATGTTTTGGTTACAAATGTGTGTTCAATCTTGGGTGGTCGGCACCTAACCCAATTTTTCCCACAGGGCCTGTTGTTTATATTGCACAATTTTGCATTGCACGAGGGTTTCTAGGAATGCAACTATCGTGCTATATGAAGACTGACTGTATGCTACTGCAACAGGATCTAGAAATAGCCTTTCTAGATCCTGTTGCTAGATCGAAACAACATCATCATCATCATCAGCCATTTTCAATCCACTGCAGGATGAAGGCCTCTCCAGCAACTTTCCAGTTCCTTCTGTTTTGAGCACTGGCCATCCATTTACTACTCAAAAACTCATGAATTTCATCTATCCATCTCCGCCTTTGTCTTCCAGGTTTTCTTCTAGCTCCTCTTGGGTACAATTCTGTTATTTTCTTAGTCCATCTGTCATCATGTCTTCTAGCTGTGTGTCCTGCCCAAGACCATTTTAGTTCTTTAGTTTTGATAAGAATGTCCTTTACTTGAGTTTGCTGCCTAATCCATGTGTTTCTCTTCTTATCTAACAGTCTGATTCCCAATATAATTCGTTCCATTCTTCGCTGTGTAGTTCTTAGCTTCTCTTCCATTCTTTTAGTGAGTGCCCAAGTTTCACTTCCATAAGTCATGGTGGGGAGTATACATTGATTCATTATTTTACGTTTCAGACAAACTGGGATATTGCTCTTCAGTATGTGACTATATTTCCTGAATGCTATCCATCCAAAATTTATTCTTCTCTTGACTTCCAGCCATTTATCATTATTACAGCTAATAACTTGTCCCAGATAAGTATATGACTCCACCTTTTCAGTTACTGCTCCTTCAATCATTATTTCCCTTTCCGTGGCATACTTGTTCATCATTACTTTTGTTTTAGCCATATTCATCTTTAGTCCAAAATCCTTACTAACTGTGCATAACTGATTAAGATTTTCCTCTAATTCTTTGGGATCGTGGCTTATGACCACAATGTCATCTGCAAATCGTAAATGGTTTAGGTACTCTCCGTTCACATTGACTCCTTTCTGCGACCAGTCTAATCTTCTGAAAGCTTCCTCAAGGGCAGCAGTAAACAGCTTCGGAGATATTGTGTCTCCTTGTCGGACTCCTTTCTCGATTTTAATTTTGCTACTGTCTTTGTCTAGTCTAATAAAGAATGTAGCACTCTCATATATTTTCTTCAAAATCATAATATATGGAGTATCCATGCCTTGTCTTTCCAGTGCCCCAAACATTGCCTTATGCTGTATGGAGTCAAATGCCTTTTCATAATCCACAAATGCCAGGCATAATGGTGTTTTATATTCATTTGCTTTCTCCATTAGCTGTGATATTACGTGAAGGTGATCCATAGTTGACAATCCTGTCCTAAAGCCAGTTTGCTCTTTCGGTTGATTCTCATCAAGTATTCTTTCTAATCTGTTAGTAATGACCCTTGTGAACAACTTGTAGATATGGGATAACAAGCTAATTGGTCTATAATTTCCAATTTCTGATTTATCGCCTTTCTTATGCAGCAAAACTATGATTGCATTATTCCACTGCTTAGGCATCACACCTTTTCTAATGCACTTTGTGAAGAGCCTTGCCAGTTTTTGTGTTATGTCTCTTCCTCCCAATTTTAACAACTGTACAGTAACTTCATGTTCCCCCGGGGCTTTCCGATTCTTCATTTTCTTCAATGCATGTTCTACCTCATCAGGAAGAATATCGGGTATGTCGTATGTGTTGCTACTTTGCAATCCATCTTCCACACTGCTGGTATCATTCCCTCGCTCCTTGTATAATTCTCTATAGTAGTCTTCTGCTATTTGAATTATGCCTTCTCTGCTGTTTATAAGTGCACCATCGCTATTCTTCAGTTTCAGTATCATTTGTCTTTCTGTATTACTGCTCATGGCTGCTGATTTAAATCCTTTGTTTTCCCTTAATGCTTGTTCTACTTTTCTTGTGTTAAATCTTCTTATGTCCTCTCTGAGTCTCTTTCTAATGGCTTTGCATAACTCAGTATACTCAATTTTCTCCCTGTCAGTGTTTTTCTTGCTCTTCATTTGTCATCTTTGGTTCATCATGACAAGTGTTTCTTGACTAATTTTTTCTTCTTTGGATTTCTGTTTCCCTATAGGTTTCTTGGGCTTTATCACTTTCAGAAAGTTGTAATATTCCTCGTCGATATCTTGGTCCTGAGCAGTCTGCAGAAGCTCAAACTTGTTCTTCAGTTCCAGTACATACTGCTTTTTATCCTCCTCTGTTATTTCAAAGACCTTTGTATTATTTACTCGAGTCAGTTTTTTCCTTTCCTTTCCTACATCTATATCAAGTGTACATCTTACCATTCTGTGATCACTTCCAACATTTACCTTATTCAGGACGGTAACATCATTCACAATATATATTCTGTTAGTGAGGATGAAGTCGATTTCATTAGTTGTTAATCCATTTGGACTCTTCCATGTCCACTTTCTGTTCACCTTTTTCGTGAAAAAAGTGTTCATTACTGACATTCCTTGAGATTCTGCAAATTCCACAAGTCTTTCACCTCTTTTATTTCTTTCACCAATTCGAAATTTCCTATAGTTCCTCTTTCTGCGCTGTTTTGCCTTTTTCCAACCTTAGCATTGAAGTCCCCCATAATAATAGTGTAGTGGGTTTTCTGCTCATCTAGAAGACTCTCAATTTCAGTGTACATTTCTTCAACCTCTTCATCATCATGGCTCGATGTTGGTGCATAAATCATTATAATCTTTAGCTTGTACCTCTTAGAAATCTTGAGTATTAGTCTTGTCGAAATCTGTAAAGTTACTTAAATTGAAAACACTTCGAGGAACTCCCATAGAAGTGTCACGTCATGCCACCTTAATCTACTCTAAAGGATTTATAACAGAATGGGATCTTCTACATGCATCTGAGGAAGAAATTAAACAAGAGCTCTCAGATGAAAACGTTATTCAGGTCCAGAGAATTCTAATTAAAAGGGAGGGCTCTTTGCTTCCAACCAGAACCATCATACTAACTTTCAACTCACCAAATCCACAAAATTCTGTAAAAGCTGAATATTTGAACTGTTATGTCCAACCGTATATACCCTGTCAGATGCTTCAAATGTCAGAAATTTGGGCATTCACAGGAAAAGATCTCTGTGATCCGGTAAATTATCATCCAATTTCCTTAACTAGTTGTTTAGGGAAGACACTGGAGAAATTTGTCCTCAAGCACCTCACCTGGTTTTTGGAGTCATGTAACCTCTTGCATAAAAATCAGTGCGGCTTTTGTAAAAATAGATCTGCATTGGATATGATGGCTAAAGCAGAATTGAACATCAGAATGTTTTTGTCAAAAATTGCCAGCTAATATGGTAAGTTTGGATTTAGAAAAGGCATTTGATACAATGTGCTGTTTCGGTATTTTACGGGATCTTCACATCTTTGAACTACGAGGAAGGCTTCTCTTGTTTATTCAAAACTTTATCCATTCGGAACGTTTCAGGTTAGTAATCTAAATATTCTTTCTAGAATCCATATGCAGGAGGAGGGGGGGGGTCCTTCAGTGATCTATTTTGAGTCCTACTCTATTTTTAATAAGAAAAAACAGTCTCATCCATGATATTCCAAGTACAGTAGAATTATATCATTGTGCAGATGACCTCATGCCAAGGAAAAAATATGAATTCCATTGAGAGGCAACTGCAGATCTCAATTAACAAAATAGAGCTATGGATGTCTCACAATGGCTACCGCTTATCAGCTTATAAATCGAACTGTATTCATTTCTGTAACAAACAAAAAATCCACCCTGAGCCTGAATTACAACTTAAAAATTTCACCATACCTCTTTCCAGTAGTATCAGATTTCTTGGCCTGGACAATAAATTAAACTTCATTCAACACATCACATCTGAGAACTAGTTGCTTGAAAAAATTAAATATTGTCAGGTACTATCTTCATCAACGTGGCAACTCTGCTTTAACTATAGAGGTATTAATAAGATCTTACTTGGATTACTGATCACCAATCTATGATTTGGCTTGGAAAAGTGCACTAATTTCATTAGACACTATCCACAGTACCCTAAGGAATGCCTCAGGAACATTTAGAACATCCCCTGTACACAGTCTGTATAAAGAGGCAAACGAACCTCCATTCCATCTTTGGAGGAAAATGTTACCACTCAACTATGCAGCAAAAATACAGAGCCTTCCATTTCATCCTATTTGGCTATACTTATTTGAGCCTGAGTGGACCACCTTTAACATTAGAGGCACATGATGCAAGAAAGCAAGCTTATACAGCATCAGCCAAAAAAAAAAAAAAAAACCCATCCCTTCCATTTCACTGATCCATTCATTCCAAATGTTTGTCAGGTTCTGCATTGAATTTATTTAAGCTATCATCTTTCACAACAACAGATGGAGTTTGTTCCAGCAATGAACTGGAACAAACTCCTGACTAAAGACAACTTCCGCACATCTATTCTACAACTGTCTTTCCTCAGTTTGAATCGATGCTCCCTCAGGTTCTTATTCTGAGCAAGCGGTAGTATCCCATCAGCATTGAGCCTGCTCAAACCATTCAAGGCCTTATACCTCAAACAGATCACCTTGCAGGTGCCTAGTTTCCAGGAACTGCAGTTTGCAGAACTTAAGCCTTTCCTCATAAGAGCACCCCTTTGTTCCCTTCACCAATTTTGTTGCCCTTCTCTGTACTTGTTCTTGCAACTCTACATCTTTCCTAAAATGAAGCTTCCAGACCTGTATGCAGTACTAAAGGTGTGGCCTGACCATTGCCTTATACAAGAGGATAATCACCTCCTTATCCCTGCCTGCAAAATTCATATATATCACTGACAAGACCCCATGACCTATGCTGGCAGGCTGTCTGCATTGCTCAGAAAACTTCATATCTAACTGCACAATTACTCCAGGTCTCTTTCATTCTCCACTACCCTGAGTATAACACCACCCAGTTGGTACATTTCTCTGGGGTTACTGCTACCCATTTGCAGTACTTTGCATTTGTCAATGTTAAACTTCAGTTGCCACTTCTCAGTCCATCTACCCAACTTTTCCAGATCCTGATGCAGCAGCATACTTTCATTACTGTTATTAACAATTCTGCCAACCTTTGTATCATCTGCATTCCTTGACATTAAGCTTGATATACCTTCATCAATATCAGTGATAAATATACAAAACAACAATGTGCCCAACACTGAACCCTGAGTGACACCATTAATAACATTAGTCCACATAGAACAGTATCCATTGATTACCACTCTTTGTCTTCTCCCACTCAACCATCCTTTTATCCATTGTAGCAACTTGCCCTTAATGCCATACTGCTCCAATTTGTACAGCAGTTTTTCATGTGCAACAGTATCAAAAGCTTTCCTGAAATCCAAGTATATGATATTAAAATTATTTTTTTAATCCAGTTCCTTTGTGAGCACATCATAGTATTCAATAAGATTGGTCAGACAAGACTTCCCATTGACGAACCCATACTGTCTCTGAATTATTACTATTGTCTTATCTAGATGATTCTGCAATGCTTTTTTAATCGGTGACTCCATTATTTTCCCTCTAACAGAAGTCAAACTAACAGGTCTGCAATTACTCTTGTCACCCTTTAATCCTCCTTTATGAATTGGAGATAGATATCCACATCTCCAGTCCGTGGAGACTTCCCCTGAGTCCAAGGATGCTCTCATAATTATGGCTAAGAGTTTGCTTACTTCCTTTGCCACCTCCTTTAATATAACTGGATAGATCTCATCTTAATGATTTTGTAATAACTGAGAGCAAAGTGGAAGAGAAATTGTTGAAGTTAAACGTAAGAAAAGCACCTGGGGTGGATGGGATCTATCCACTTATATTAAAGGAGGCGGCAAAGCAACTAAGCAAACCCTTAGCCATAATTATGAGAGCATCCTTGGACCCAGGGGAGGTTCCCACGGACTGGAGATGTACAAATGTATTCCCAATTCACAAAGGGGGATCGAAGGGTGACACGAGTAATTACAGACCAGTTAGTTTAACTTCTGTTCCGGGTAAAATAATGGAGTCACTGGTTAAAGATGCATTGCAGGATCATCTAGACAGGACTGCAGCAATAATTCAGACACAGCATGGGTTTGTTAAGGGAAAGTCTTGTCTGACAAATTTGATTGGTTATTATGATGTGGTTACAAAGGAACCGGATGCAAAAAATAATTTTGATATCATATATTTGGATTTCAGGAAAGCTTTTGACACTGTTGCGCATGGAAGACTATTGTACAAATTGGAGCAGAATGGTATTAAGGGTAAGTTGCTACAACAGATAAAAGGATGGTTAAGTGCGAGAAGACAGAGGGTGGTAATTAATGGGTGCTGCTCTTCTTGGACTAATGTTATTAGTGGAGTCCCACAGGGTTCGGTGTTAGGTCCACTGTTTTGTATATTTATCAATGATATTGATGAAGGTATATCAGGCTTAATGTCGAAGTTTGCAGATGATACAAAGGTTGGCAGGGTTGTTAATGATAGTGATGGCAGTGTGCTACTGCAACAGGATCTAGATAATTTGGGCAGATGGGCTAAGAAGGGGCAACTGAAGTTTAACCTTGACAAATGCAAAGTACTGCATATGGGTAGAAGTAACCCCAGAGAAACGTACCAACTGTGTGGTACTACACTTAAGGTGGTAGAAAATGAAAAAGACCTGGGAGTAATTGTGCAGGCAGATATGAAGTTTTCTGAGCAATGCAGGCAGGCTGCCAGGGCAGGTCATGGGGTTTTGTCAATGATATATAGGAATTTTGCTAGCAGGGAAAAGGAGGTGATTATCCTTCTGTATAAGGCAATGGTCAGGCCATGCCTTGAGTACTGCGTACAGGTCTGGAGGCCTCATTTTAGGAAGGATATAGATTTACTTGAGCGTGTACAGAGAAGGGCAACAAGATTGGTGAGGGGAATGAAGAGATCCTCTTATCAAGAGAGGCTTAAGTTCTGCAAATTGCAGTGGTTGGAGACTAGGCACCTGCGCGGTGATCTGATTGAGGTGTATAAGGCCTTGAATGGGTTCAGCATGCTGAATTCTGATGGGATCCTTCCACTTGTTCAGATTACGAACCTAAGGGGGCATAAATTCAAATTACGAAAGGACAGATGTAGAATAGATGTGCGGAAATTTGCCTTTAGCCAGCGGGTGGTTAATTGCTGGAACAAACTTCCATCTGTCGTTGTGGAAGTTAATAGGTTGAATAAATTTAAGGAGGAACTGGACAGGCATTTGGAGGGAATGGTGTGATTTTTTTTTTTTTTTTTTTTTTGGCTGATGCTGCATAAGCTCATACATTTGCTTTCTTGCATCACATGCCACTACTACTACTACTACCCCAGGTGCCTTTCTTATGTTTAACTTCAGCAGTTTCTCCTCCACTTTGCTCTCAATTATTACAAAATCATTTAACTCCTTGTTAGAATTTGATTAACATCTGGCCCTCTCCTCCTTGAATAACTCCTCATGTGTGAATGTAGATGCAAAATGCTCATTTAGTTTGGTAGCTGTCTGAGAATGATCATATACAGTCAAACCATTGATATCAAGTGGACCAATCTGATTCATCCCCTTCCTTTTAGAGTTTATACGAATAAAGAACTCTTTGCTGTTTTTCTTTGCATCCTTTGCTAAAGATTTTTCATAATCTGCATTCGCTTGTGACGTGATTACAGACTAGCTTACTAGCTTGTATACTCCATACGCTTCTGTGTCGCCTGACAATTTATGTGCATCCCATTTATTTGTCTTACCTACCACGAGTCTCATTAGTCATCTGACATCCATTTGGGCCTAATCCTAGAGCTTTCTTAGTGTTGGAACAAAAAGCCTAGTAGCTTCCAAAATTACTAACTTGAATGCTTCCCACTTAGAATTTGCTGTTGGTAACATTATCATTAGAATTTGCTGTTGGTAACATTATCATTAGAATTTGCTGTTGGTAACATCTCTACAGTGGGACCAACTGATGATGTTGGTCCCACTGTATAGAACCTAAAAAATCTCTGAGACCACTATAGTCGCCTTTACGAAAGCAAAAACCTTTCCCTTTACCCCTGATAGTAGTTACATCTTTAAGTAAATCTCACATCAGTACACACTATGATCAATGCCTCCTAGTAGTGCCTTTATCTGTAAATTCTTAATGCATGAATAATCACTGCTTATAATCAGATCAAGAGTGTTACTCCCTCTTGTTGCCTCTCTAACATACTGCTGTAGAAAACAATCATCCAATAAATCCACAAAAGCCTTGCTAGTGTGTGGGTGACCAACCCTCAAGTTCCAGTCTATATCTGGGAAGTTAAAATCACCCATTATAAGACACTCTGATTGTTCATTGTACTCATCATAGTTATTAGGTCTATAAGAAACTCCTACCCTCATTTTTGCTTTCCAAATGTTTATGTCGCACCAAACTGACTCAACATTGCACTGTCCATCTATGTTAACTGGATGCACTTCCTTAGATTTTGTGTGTTTCTTAACTAACAGCATAACCCTTCCTCCCTTCCTATCCTGTCTATCCTTTCTGTACACATTGTAGTCCCCAAATTCCAATTCTGCATCCCTGATATCTGAGTGGCACCATGTCTCTGATATCCCAAAAATATCTTGAATGTCTTAACCAGCACTTCAAATTCATCAAATTTATTTACTAATGACAAAAAACCTTTGAGAAAACAAATATACGTACAATTATAACCCAGTTTAATGTAAAATATACTAATAGTAACAGGCAGTAGCTTTCGAGACTAATGAGTCTCTTTATCAACTGAAATTCAAAATACAAATACAACGGATAAGTGAAATGAGCTGATTGAGGCACGTCATTCATGTGCTATTTTTGCACGGACGTGCGCTGTTTTTACTCCACTTATCATCTAGCATTAAAACGGTTGTGCAAAAAAAGGTATGCCTTTGTGGCGGTTTATTGCCTTTGGATTGTTTAATATGTTAAGTGACTCTAGCCATGGCGGTGGCGAAAGTGTCGTGAGTGGTCTACTATTTCAAAGTCATGTTTGGGATCAAGATCGTGGTTGGTGGCCTAAAAATGTTCTGCGACTGCGGACTGGTCAGTTTCGGCAAGCCGGATTGCTCTGCAATGTTCCGTAAGGCGATCTTGGAGACGCCTTGATGTTTCTCCTATGTAGCAGCTGTCACAGTCTCTACAGGTGATGCGATATACTACATTGCTGCATAAGAGAGGTGTGACAGGGGTCTTCACACCGGAGACAAGTGAACGTAGGTTCCTGCAGGGTAACTGCACGCATTTGATGTTGTCATTTCTAAGAATCTTCGAGAACCGTCCTGACACGCCTGGATAATAGGGAATGTAGGCGGACGGTATACTGTCTTGGTTCGGTGGTCTTGGGTGGGATGTGAGTTCTTGTTCCCGTAATAGGCACCTGCTTAGCACATGGGATAGATAACCACATTTGGTTAGGTCCGTCTTCACACGGGAGATCTCATTATGCCTAATTGCATCAGTGCTAAAATGGCTCCAAGCCCTGGAGAATAGGGTGCGGGCAGTGCTATTCAGATGACTTGGTGCTTGGCTAGATCTGTAATTAGTGAATTGTCCACACCACATAGGTTTGCGGTATACTGAAGTCTCTAGATGTGGGCCTACGCGATGCACTAAGACATCCAGGAATGGGAATGCATCAATGACCTCTAACTCTATAGTAAACTTGATGAAATTAGATAGGGAGTTGAGGTATTCCATTAGTGCTGTTTCAGAGCCACGTGGTATTACAATAAAAATATCGTCAACATCTCTACACCATGTTGTTAATAGGTGTAGGTGGGTTCAGATGTATCTGCTCCTCCAGATCTTCAATGGCCATGTTGGCTACTACGGAACTAACAGGGGCACCCATAGCAGTGCCATGTACCTGCTGGTAGACTGAATCCTCAAAAGTGAAGATGCTGCTTGATAAGCATAGGTTGAGGGCGGTACAGATGTCATCAGTGGATAGTGGTGTCCTGGATTGGAGGCTTAAGTCGTTCTCGAGGAGCCTTCTGGCGCAGTGCACGGCCTGTTGGACGGGAATTGAAAGAAATCACATCAAATGATGCCATGACGGTGTTGTCAGGGATTGAAAGGTCCTTAATGAGGTGGATGAATTCACTGCTATTATTAACGGTGTGTGAGGTATTTCCTACAAGAGGTGAAAGGAGTCGCGCGATATGCTCGGACAGTTCATATGTTGGGGCACTGCAGCACAACACTATTGGTCTGAGGGGAATACCCTGTTTGTGGATCTTTGGCAATCCATAGAATTGTGGTAGTTGGAAGCCAGTAGCACGTAGAAGATGTTGAGTTGTAGTTGAGATCTTCTTATCTTTAAACCATGTGTGGACGAGTTTATTGACATGTATCTCTAGACGCTTCAAGACCTTAATGGGTGGATCAGATAGAGGTTCATATACGTTTGGGTCTAGTAGTAGGACCCTTTATCAGCAGGAAGTACGACGATGAAGTTGTCTTTTCTTATAGATGATAGGGGGGCATGTTGACGATGGTTAAGGTTTGAGTAAGTTTGCCGAGTGCTGCGGAGGATTGCGGCAGTCCTGAAACACATCTCGTTGGCAGTTTCTTCGAGAAGGTTGGTAATACTGGCTTTTATGAACCTTATACATACCATCTGCCATCGGGCTAATCAGATCTCTGATACTTACCGTTTATGCCAACAGTGCGAATTCATAAACTTAGCATAGAAGCTAACTCCTTAAAGGCGAGCACACGTTCAAGTGATGCAACTTCCTTTGTCTTGAACCTAAGCAGCAAACAACTATCCATTGAACAGCTGAATGTCTTATCCAACGGCATGAAATTCACCGTCATACCATCTAATCTTCCATTCACACAGCTCGCTATGGGTATAGAAGCCAGTATTACCAACCTTCCCGAAGAAACTGCAACGAGATCCGTTTTAGGACTGCCGCAATCCACGCAGCACTCCGCAAACTTACTCAAACCTTAACCAACGTCAACATGCCGCCCTATCATCTATAAGAAAAGACAACTCCATCGTCGTACTTCCTGCTGATAAAGGGTGCCGGACCGTTGTATTAGACCGATCAGCCTACCGAGAGAAAGCCCTGGCCCTACTACTAGACCCAAACGTATATGAACCTCTATCTGATCCCCCATTAAGGTCTTGAAACGTCTAGAGACACATGTCAATAAACTCGTCCACACATGGTTTAAAGATAAGAAGATCTCGACTACAACTCAGCATCTTCTACGTGCTACTGGCTTCCAACTACCACAATTCTATGGATTGCCAAAGATCCACAAACAGGGTATTCCCCTCAGACCAATAGTGTTGTGCTGCAGTGCCCCCAACATATGAACTGTCCGAGCATATCGCGCGACTCCTTTCACCTCTTGTAGGAAATACCTCACACACTGTTAATAATGCAGTGAATTCATCCACCTCATTAAGGACCTTTCAATCCCTGACAACACCGTCATGGCATCATTTGATGTGATTTCTTTCAATTCCCGTCCAACAGGCCGTGCACTGCGCCAGAAGGCTCCTCGAGAACGACTTAAGCCTCCAATCCAGGACACCACTATCCACTGATGACATCTGTACCGCCCTCAACCTATGCTTATCAAGCAGCATCTTCACTTTTGAGGATTCAGTCTACCAGCAGGTACATGGCACTGCTATGGGTGCCCCTGTTAGTTCCGTAGTAGCCAACATGGCCATGGAAGATCTGGAGGAGCAGATACATCTGAACCCACCTACACCTATTACAACATGGTGTAGATATATTGACGATATTTTTACTGTAATACCACGTGGCTCTGAAACAGCACTACTGGAATACCTCAACTCCCTATCTAATTTCAACAAGTTTACTATAGAGTTAGAGGTCAACGATGCACTCTCGTTCCTGGATGTCTTAGTGCATCGCGTAGGTCCACATCTAGAGACTTCAGTATACCGCAAACCTATGTGGTGCGGACAATTCACTAATTACAGATCTGGCCATGCACCAAGTCATCTGAATAGCACTGCTCGCACCCTATTCTCCAGGGCTTGGAGCCATTCCAGCATTGATGCAATTAGGCATAACGAGATCTCCCGTGTGAAGATGGACCTAACCAAATGTGGTTATCCATCCCATGTGCTAAGCAGGTGCCTATTACAGGAACAAGAACTCACATCCCACCCAAGACCACCGAACCAAGACAGTATACCGTCCGTCTGCATTCCCTATTATCCAGGCGTGTCGGGATGGATCTCGAAGATTCTTAGAAATGACAACATCAAATGCATGCAGTTACCCTGCAGGAACCTACGTTCACTTGTCTCCAGTGTGAAGACCCCTGTCACACCTCTCTTATGCAGCAATGTAGTATATCGCATCACCTGTAGAGACTGTGACAGCTGCTACATAGGAGAAACATCAAGGAGTCTCCAAGATCGCCTTACGGAACATGACAGAGCAATTCAGCTTGCTGAAACTGACCAGTCTGTAGTCGCAGAACATTTTTGGGCCACCAACCACGATCTTAATCCCAAACATGACTTTGAAATAGTGGACCACTCACGACACTTTCGCCACCGCCTATGGCTAGAGTCACTTAACATATTAAACAATCCAAAGGCATATGTCTACGCCCCATCCTAGAGACAACCGTTTTAATGCTAGATGATCAGTGGAGTAAAAACAGCGCACGTCCGTGCAAAAATAGCAAATGAATGACGTGCCTCAATCAGCTCATTTCACTTATCCGTTGTATTTGTATTTTGAATTTCAGTTTATAAAGAGACTCATTAGTCTCGAAAGCTACTGCCTGTTACTATTAGTATATTTTACATTAAACTGGGTTATAATTGTACGTATATTTGTTTTCTCAACCATGGACCCCAGTACAGCAGGCCCATTCGTTATTAACAAACCTTTTATGACAACAAACCTAATGAAAGCAAGCCACTTGGAATTAGGCTACTACAGTTAATAGAATACTTGAATTTACTTATGGATAATATCTTTCAGGACACAAGTGCTTATGACCCTCTATAGTCTAGTTATACACTGGTGTGTGATCTCTCTTTCCAAGAATGGGGGAAAAAACAAGCAGCAGATCTCACCCTCAGGAAACTCCATGCTGCACATATAGCTAAAAATTCTCAGTGTTTTCATATATATATACCGTTGTTTTATATATGATATATATATATATATATATATATATATATTGATGGCTCAAAAACAAGCACAATAGTAGGTGCAGAGGCAGTTTCTACTATCTTTTCTAGTTCTGTGTTTCTTCCAAAGGGATGCAGGTTCTATAATGCTGAATGGTTTGTGATTAAGATAACTATTGATCACGTGATTGAACTGTCCTATAAGCAAACAGTGATCTATTCTGACTCTTTGAGTGCAATAACAATATTAAAAAATTCATCCAAGCCAATCTACCCCATCTTGAATTAAATCAGATCGCATATAAATGTATTATCTTCTGCTAACCAATCAGTCACTTTCCGTTGGATACCAGGTCATGTAGGCATCAAAGGAAAGGGATATGCAGATCAAGCCACCAAACATCAAAATCAGTACAAACTCTCCTAATTACCAAGTGCCATATACAGACTACAAACCAGTCATAAAAAATGTGTGTGAAGAGCAATGGTTGCAAATCTGGCAGGCTCAGGGATGCAGTAAGTTACTTCAATTTAAACAGAAACCTAAGTTGTGGTGATCAAATAGGCAAGAGGAGATGATCCTGGCTAGGACGCATATTTGGCCCACGCATCTAGCCCATATTTATCTACTCATGGGGAAAGGCCCGCCTATTTGTACATTTTGTCAGTCTACACTTACGGTGAAGCATATTCTAATAAATTGAAACCATTATAGTTATTATTGAAACACAGTTTTCACATCTGAAAAAACTTTTAACATTACCTCATCTGATTGGAGATGATGGAAATCTAGCCGAGTTTTTTGTTTCCTTGAAACAAACAGGATTATTTAACAGATTTTAAATGGTAATTGCCTACGGAACAGAATCAGGCACAATATGGCCTTAGCAGTCCTTGTGCCATTAAATAACATATCAACCATCCATAAACAATGAATGGACACAATTTGGACTCAGTAGCCCTTGTGTCGTTAAGTCCTTTACCAACAACAACCCCTAGGGTTGTTCACTGTTGGGCCCACTGTTGTTTTGTGTATTTATCAGTGATATTGGTGAAGGCATATAAGGCTTAATGTCCAAGTTTGCAGATGATACAAAGTTGGCAGGGTTGTTAATGACAGTAATGACAGTGTGCTGCTGCGACAGAATCTAGAAAATTTGGGCAGATGGGCTGAGAAGTGGCAACTGAAGTTGAACATTGACAAATGCAAAGAACTGCATATGGGTATAAGTAACCCCAGAGAAATACCAACTCTGTATGGTACTACACTTATAGTGGGTAAAAATGGGAAAGATCTAGGAGTAATTGTGCAGTCAGAGATGAAGTTTTCTGAGCAGTGCAGACAGGCAGCCAGAGCAGGTCATGGAGTATTGTCAATGATATACAGGAATTTTTCTAGTAGGGAAAAGGAGGTGATTAAAAGGAGGTCAGACCACACCTTCAGTATTGCATGCAGGTCTGTAGGCCTCATTTTAGGAAGGATGTATGTAGAGAGAAGGGTAAAAAGATTGGTGAGGGGAACAAAGGCTTAAGTTCTGCAAATTGCAGCCCTAGAAAGAAAGGCTTAAGTTCTGCAAATTGCAGCAGCTGGAGCCTAGGCACCTGTGAGATGATCTGATTGAGGTGTATAAGGCCTTGAATGGATTGAGCACGCTGAATTCTGATAGGATTCTTCTGCTTGCTCAGATTACGAATCTGAGGGGGCATAAATTCAAATTGAGGAAAGACAGTTGTAGAATAGATATGTGGAAATTTGCCTTTAGCCAGCGGATGGTTAATTTCTGGAACAAACTTCCATCTGTCGTCATGGAAGTTGGTAGCTTAAATAAATTCAAGGAGGAACTGGACAAACGTTTAGTGGATGTGTGAATTTTTTTTTTTTTTTTTTTTTTTGCTCATGCTGCATAAGCTCATATGCAGCATTTTTTATTGCACAACAGGCACAATACACATTAGAATTTTTTTCCACCTTCCTGTCCATATCTAAAGGTGATGTGATTCCCATTAACAATATCTTTCTCTTTGATTCTGGGACAGAGTACAGCATTTTTAAATGGTAACAGCATACTAAGGTTCATCATCAACTAGAGTCCTGCACCGGCCTACTGTATTACGCCAAACCCAACTTGCACCTGC
The DNA here is from genome assembly GCF_048544385.1 of Mastigoproctus giganteus. Taxonomy (NCBI): domain Eukaryota; kingdom Metazoa; phylum Arthropoda; class Arachnida; order Uropygi; family Thelyphonidae; genus Mastigoproctus; species Mastigoproctus giganteus. Next base: position 129,662,486 of record NC_143577.1, on the reverse strand, counting down.
AGTAACTGGAACTGTATCCAAACCTGACCTGCATGATGTACTCACAACGTGACATGTAAAAAAATAATAATAATAAAAAAAAAATGAAACTAAAATAAAAATAAAAATAATGACATATATGAAACTTTCTATTAAATTTTTTGCACAACAGTAATAAAATAGTTCAATCAATCAATCAATCAATTAATGTTAATATTTTATTGTATTGTATATAATACATAAATAATATATAAATTAAAAAAGAATAATGAAATATTCAAAATTAATTTTATTAATTTTGAGAAATTTGCTGTGCAGAAACATAATCTTGACAGTTTCTGGCTTCCGCTTTATTCTTCGTCCTTAGATTAAAAATTCAAATGCAGAAATCTCTTTCATTTGCTGTGCTGTTGGTAAGGATGGCAAGAACTAAATCCATCCCATTTTCCAAAAGAGGAGAGGAAAGTATCTGACAGATTGGACAAAACCATATAACAGTTCAGTACATTGTCTTGGGAATCTCATCTGAATGTGTGTACCACATAATAATAGAGGTTCTCATTAAGAAAAAGGTGTTAGCACAATGGGTTCCAAAGTAATACACCCCAAAATGTTACCTGTTATATCAACCCAGATGATACTGAAATTTATGTAGATCTTGTAATCGACCAGGAAAAAAGTACAACGACTGTTCACGATTTAGGGATGTGTGCACCCATATTTCCCTCAACTTCCAGCTCTTGTATTCTATTATTTTATATCTTCATATATCTCGGATCTTCTTTAATAATAGTAATAAATAATATCCATGGACTTGATGCATCATGTCTAAGCTACTCATGTGCCATAAAAATTGAAATCAAATATGCACTTTGTAAAAACAGTAATAAATGAAAAATGCAGACGATTTTATATGCATTATACAGTACAAGCTGGCCTCGATTAACACGATTAATTCTTCCTGCAAGTGCATCATGCAAAATGAAACGCGTTAATCAAATATAATAATCAATAGGAAAAATTATAATTATAAACCTTCATGAATGTCCATAAAAAATTTTAAAAATACCTTTTAAATAATTTTTTAACTATATACCATGCAAAAGATAATGAAAATAATTATAGAATTAAATGTTTATTGCATAAGCAATTTAATGCAATAAACATTTAATGCAGTATTTTAAATTTTCGAGAGAAACAGTGATACTTGACATCTGTCTGACACCGCGCGAACTACTTCACGGTTTCTTCATTACTTATTAAGTTGTTTTGACCTGACCGTTAGGTATTTATTTTGGCCAAGGGGTGCTGTGAAAAAATTACTGAGACACTAAGGGTGCCGTGAACCAAGAAAGTTTGGGAACATCTGGCATAAAATACACAATGAAGAAACTTTTTGTTACTTTCTTTTTTTCATCAATCAATATCCGATAGCCAGCAACAATCTTCTCTAGGCCCTGTATCGCAGAGAACCTCAAACCTTTTGTTTGAGGTTCTCTGCGATATGAAAGATTTCATCTCTTTCTTTTACCACTATCTCCTTTGTGGTAACATATTCATGTGGCTCATTTAAAAATTTTAATTTTTAAATGCAAGTCTGCAAGTGACTTTATTAGTGGGAGACAAATAAGTAACACGTCTTCTTCCGATGGTTGATGGATGGAACACACTGAAGTGGGCAACTGGCAAGCAAATGCTTGTTTATTGCCTGTCCGACGTGCAATAAGCTTAGCGCTCGATTCAAATCTTTTTGAACTATCATATGGAAAAAGATTGTGTTAACTGGAAATTTGCATCGTGTAAAGTGTAAAGTAGTATAATTTTTTCAAATAACAGTAACTGAAAAACACGTTAATCGAACTCGCGATATACGAGGCCTGGATGTAATTTTGAATATACCATGATGAATGTAAATTGTTCAATCAGATATGAAGTTCTGTGAGCAATGCAGGCATACTACCAGGATAGCTCATGGGTTTTTTTTAATCAGTGATATGAAGGAACTTTGCTAGTTGCGATAAGGAGGTGATTATCCTATGTACAAGGCAATAGTTAGGCCACATCTACATCTTTCATACAGCTCTACATCTCTCCCAAAATACTTCCTCATTTTGGGAGAGATGTAGAACTGCTGGAGTGGGTACAGAGAAGGGCAGCGAGGTTCATTTGGGGAGAGGGGGAACAAATGAAATGCACTGCTTGTTTGATGTTTGTGTCAGGAACGGGACATGATATTGCCAAGGGGAATGTCTTTGTGTAAGTGCGATGTAAGGAGTGTGAGGAAATCTGGTGTAAACTCAACGTTGTTATGGGCCTATATGAGAGCTTGTAGAACAGGGGTGGATGCCCTTGAAGGATTTAAATTGAGGGGCCCATCAAGCTCTCAGCTGCCCACATCAATGCTTGCACTTGAACATCATGCAACACAGCGGCAACTCCCAAAAGGCAGAATGTGCTGGCCCCAAAGGAACTGGTTGTTCTCGGTGACTCTATTGTCAAGGAAATTTTCAAGGAAAACGATGGCTCAGTGTCTCTGTTGTCAAGGAAAACGATATCGCCTTATAAATATTCTGTTTATTCAGAAATGGCTGTGTATTAATGATGCTATTGCACTTAATATATACATAGGAAATGGGGGACATATTGTGCAAAGAGGATAAGTGGCACAGGACCAGGGAATATCTTCCAGGGGCAAAGGTTGATGACGTAAAGAAGGTATCATCTTTTAAGGGCACAAAGGGTAATATTGTTGTACACGTTGGCACTAATGATATTAAGAGTAGGAGACCAGTGGAATTACTTAACAAGTCGATGTTGAAAAAAAGCCGTGAGTTAGGTTTGAATTGAAAGTGTTTGCAATTCTGCCCAGACATGATAGGAGGGAGTATACGATGAGAGCCTTGTCGATCAATTCGGCACTGGAGAGAGTGTGCAAGGCTCAAGGGGTAGAATTTTTCTCAGCTTGGTCTGTGCTTGTTAACAGGAGAGACTGCTTCTACAGGGATGGGATACACTTAAACACAAAGGGTGCAAGAATATTTGCTGATGCTATCGAGGCAGAGTTAGGTGGGATGGAAAACTGCTAGCTTGGGCAGATACATGGACTAATAGATTAACACTAGCCACTGGCACAGGTTAAAGTGATTCCTATAGTACTTAGTACCGTGCTTAGGTTGCAGGTTGAGAAGACGAAAGAAGATATTTGTTGACATTGGACTTGAACTTCTGAAGACTAATTTTCAGGAAATACGTATGAAGGAAGGTTGTTCCACAAAACGGCAGATGAATGAATAAACGAGAAAGATGAAAAATTAGTTCTGTGAGTTTGAAGTTGGACAGTAAATGGATGTTGGCTGCACTTGTTCGGACTGTTTTGAAAGAAAGAGCGGGAATTATAGAAGCCAATTCAGAAGAACAGTGCCCATGGAAGTATCTGTAGAAGAGGCATGCAGCAGAAACAGTACATCTATGAGACAGCGAGTGGAGAGACTCTGTTACAGATGGATCATGAATTAACTTAACTGCCCTCTTCTGAATGGAATCAAGAAACCTGAGCGAGGTTTGTGGGCACCACCCCAGATATGGGAACAATATTCCATTGTAGGGCAGATTTGCGATTTGTACAGAGTGAGCAGCTGTTTGGAAGAAAAGTAATGCCGAGAGAGAAAGAGAAAACCAAGTTTTTTAGATGCAGAGGAAGCAATATTTGTAATGTGCTTGTGCCAAGAGAGATTAGAAGCCAGGGTAATCCCCAAAAGAGATATATCATTTTGCCTAGAAATCGGAGTGTCACCAACGATAAGCATAGGAGCTGAAGAATCCTTTTTGCGAGATATAAGAGAAGGCTGAGTTTTACAAGGGTTGAAATAAACTAAGTTGTCTTTGCCCCACTGGAGAATTACCTGAAGATCGGCATTTAAGGAATTGGTATCAGATTTTCGAGAAGTTGAAGCTCGTTGAGCAGGACAAGGTTTCTTAAAATGGAAAGTGGAATGCAAATGCTATCATCCGCAAAAATATGGATAGGATTTCCAGACAGTGGAAGAAGGTCATTAATATACAAGTGGACAAGAGTGGAGGTAAGAACTGAACCTTGGGGGATACTGGCATTAGTGGAGAAGTTAAAACACAGAGAGCTATTTACCATCACTCTCATTGAGCGATCAGAGAGAAAACTGGATAACCAATTACAAAAAATAGTTGGCAAACCATAAGATGGAAGCTTGTTTAGAAGACCTTTATGCCAGACACAATGGAAAGCCTTTGAGATGTCAAGAGCAAATAATTGTGTTTCACTGAACCTTTCCAATGAATTAGTCCATAAATGGGTAACATAAGCCAATATATCACCAGTGGTTCGACACTGACAGAATCCATACTGGCCATCGTTGATCAGACGGAAGGTTTCTCGGTAGTTTAAGAGTTGGCGGTTAATTGATTTCGCCATTACTTTAGAAAGAATAGAAGTAATTGCAATGGGACGATAGTTGGATGGGAGAGATTTGTCACCCTTTTAGGAACTGGCTGGATATGAGTAAATTTCCAAGAAGAAGGAAAAACACCTTTGGAATAACAAAGTGAAGAAAGGTGGCAAAGAATAGGAGTAAGTTCAGGAGCACAGGTTTTGAGAACAAGTGAAGAAATACCATCGGGACCTGGAACTTTCTTAGCATCAAGATTCGTCAAAATCCTTCTGACATTCTTTTGACAGAAGACCACAGGAGGCATTGAATGGAGCGTGTTGGGAATGGTGGGAGGTGTTTTACCAAGATCATTAATACATGAGTTGGAAGAAAAATGGGATGCTAGCAGGTCATCTTTATTCTTGGCTGAAGTGACACCAGAACCATCTGGCTTGGACAGAGGTGGGAGCAGAGATGGGCAAAAGTTGTGGCCAATAGCTTTGGCAAGAGACCAGAATTCTCAGCGATCATTAGGGCAAGAAGCAAGTTTTCTATTCTTAGCCTTTTCAGACTCTAGTTTGGACTGATTAATAACTGCTTTACAGTTGTTGTGAGCTTTGGTGTAGGCAGAAAATGAAACTGAAGAATTAGAAACAAGCCAATTACGATATACAATGTTCTTCTCTTGAACAGCCTTAGCACATTTATTCGAAAACTGAGGTTTAGATAAAGGATGAGATTTTAAAGTGGAGTGTGGGATAAAGGATTCCATTCCTGGAAGAATAATCTCACTGACACGATCTAAGCAAATATTGACATCAGAAGTTTTGAAACAGTAATCCGACCAAGGAAAAGAAGAAAAGAAGTCTCGCAGGTCATCCCATTTTGCATTCTTGTAATGCCAAACAACACGAGGTTGGGAGGAGCCATGAGATAAAGGCTCCATTGGAGAAGAGACAATCACCAAGTTGTGATCTGAAGTGCCTAAAGGACCTCTCACTTCGACCGTGTACTTAAAAGGGTTGTTTGTGAGAAAAAGATCCAGCATGTTGGCTGTATGATTAGGATTGTCCTGTATTCTTGTAGCTAAATGAACAATCTGTGCAAGGTCGTTAGTAATTACAAAGGCCTCAGCATCTCGACCAGCTTGGTCGGTGTGACTAGAAAACAGAAGCCAGCTGGAGTTGTGAACATTAAAATCACCATGGAAAATTACCTCACAGGAAAATTACCTACAGGAAAGTTGGACTGGAGGAAGTCAAGTTGCAAAGAGAGGAAGTCAAAGAGCTCCAAGTGATTAGTGGAGTTGGGAGAACGGTAGAGATGGATTTGACACATCAGGTGGATTTGACACAATGAGGTAGAGAGAGTTTAAGCCAGAGAAGATCAAAGAGAGGCGATTCCAAATTGCCAAGTCTCTGACAGGGAATATCAGAACGGACATATGCACAAGTACCACTTTGAGGCAAAGGAATCATACAGCGAATAATTTGGGCATCTGAGATGAGAAGTAGTTGAAGCATTAGCATTAGTAGAGGCATTTGATGCAAGAAAGCAAGCTTATGCAGCATCAGCCAAAAAAAAAAATAAAATAAATAAAATAAAAATAAATAAATAAATAAATAAAAAATAGCCACTTCCACTTCACCCCTCTGTTCATTCGAAATACCTGTCCAGCTGAACCTTAAACTTATTTAGGCTATCAACTTCCAAGACAAGGGATGGAAGTCTGTTTCACCAACCAACCACCCGCTGGCTAAAGGCAAATTTCCTCACGTCTATCCTACATCTGTTTTTTCTCAATTTGAATTTATGCCCTCTCATGTGATTTTTCTGAGCTAGAGGAAGAATCCCATCAGCATTGAGCATGCTCAAACCATTCAAGGCTTTATACACCTCTATCAGATCACCTCGCTGGTGCCTAGTCCCCAGACACTGCAATTTGCAAACCTTAAGCTTTTCTTCGTAAGAGCACCCCTTTGTTCCATTCACTAATCTTGTTGCCCTTCTCTGTACTCGTTCCAGCATCTCTCCATCCTTCTTGAAATGAGGCCTCCAGACCTGTATACAGTACTCTAGGTGTGGCCTGACCATTGCCTTATACAAGGGAATAATCACCTCGTTATCCCTGCTAGAAAAATTCCTATATATCATCGACAATACACCATGAGCTACTCTTGCAACCCGTCTGCACTGCTCAGAAAACTTCATATCTGCCTGCACAACCACCCCCAGGTCCCTTTCATTCTCTACCACTGTCAGTGTAGTACCACAGAGTTGATACGTTGCTCTGGGGTTGCTGTTTCCCATATGTAGTACTTTATATTTGTCAATGTTAAATTCATTTGCCACCTCTCAGCCCATCTGCTCAACCTTTCCAGATCCTTTTGCAGTAGCATAGTGTCAGTAGTGTCCTTGACAACCCTGCCAACCTTCGTATCGTCTGCAAACTTGGACATTAAGCTTGATATACCATCATCAATATCATTTATAAATACAGAAAACAATAATGGACCCAATATCGAACCTGAGGGACTCCACTAATAACATTAGTCCATGATGAGCAGTGTCCATTGATTACCACTGTCTTCTCCCCCTGAACCACCCCTTTATCCATAGCAGCAATTTGCCTCCAATGCCACACTGCTCCAATTTGTGCAGCAGTCTTCCATGTGCAACAGTATCAAAAGCCTTTCTAAGATCCAAATATATAATATCAAAGTTATTCCCTGCATCCAGTTCTTTTTTTAATTCCATCATAGTATCCAATCAAATTGGTCAGGCAAGACCTCCCCTGAACAAAACCATGCTGTGTCTGAGCTATAACTGAAGTCTTGTCTAGATGATCCTGCAGTGCTTCTTTAACCAGGGCCTCCATTAATTTTCCAGGAACAGAAGTTAAACTAACAGGTCTATAATTACTTGTGTCAGGTTTTGATCCTCCTTTGTGAATTGGAGTCACATTTGCACATCTCCGGTCCACGGGTACTTCCCTGAGTCCAAGGAAGCTGTCAATATTATGGCTAAGGGTTTGCTTACTTCCTTTGCTGCCTCCTTTAATATAACTGGATAGATCCCATCCACACCAGGTGCCTTTCTTGTATTTATCTTCAACAATTTCTCCTCCACTTTACTCTCAGTTATTACAAGATTCTCTAGCTTACTGCCAGAGTTGAATACACCTCTGGCATTACCCTCGCTGAATAACTCCTCATGTGTGAATGTCGATGCAAAATATTTATTCAGTTTGTTAGCTACCTGAGCAGGATCATCAACAGTTGACCCATTGATATCAAGTGGACCAATCTGATTCATCCCCTTCCTTCTAGAGGTTACATAAGTAAAGAACTCTTTGCTGTTTTTCTTTGCATCCCTTGCCAAAGATTTCTCGTTATCTGCCTTCGCCTGCCTAACCTGCTTTGTAACTTGGTTACAGATCAACTTGTATCTATCATAGGCTTCTGTGTCACGTGTTAATTTGTATGTATCCCATGCATTTTTCTTCTCTGCCATATGTCTTAGTTGGTATATTTCTTAGTTGTCCAATATTTCTTAGTTGGTATGTAAAGCCTAGTAGCTTCCAAGATAAGTTCTTTGAATGCTTCCCATTTTGAATTTGCTGTTGGTAACATCATCAGTTGGTCTCACTGTATAGAATTTAAGTACTGTCTCAGTCTATCATAGTCGCCTTTACGAAAGCAATAACCCTTCCCGTTACCCCTCATTAATGGTAGTTACCTCTTTGAGTAAATCCCACTTCAGCACACTGTGATCACTGCCACCTAGTGGTTCATTTAACTGCAGATTCTTAATGCATGAAGAATCAGTACTGATAATCAAATCAAGAGTATTACTCCCTCTAGTTGTCTCCTGAACATGCTGATGTAGAAAACAATCATTCAATAAATCCACAAAAGCCTTGCTAGTGTGTGAGTGACCAGCCCCCAAATTCCCGTCAATATCTGGGAAATTAAAATCCCCCATTATAAGACTCTCAGATTTACTGGCCCACTCTATTTCCCTGTACAGTTTCTTATTTTACTCATCAGAATCATTAGGCCTATGGAACACTCCTACTCTCAATTTTGATCTCCCAATGCTTATGTCACACCAAACTGACTCGACACTGCACTGTCCAGCAATGTCGACTGGCTTCACTTCCTTGGATTTTATGTATTTCCTAACTAATAGCATAACCCCTCCTCCCTTCCTATCCTGTCTATCCTTTCTCTAGACATTGTACTCCCAAATTCCAGTTCTGCATTCCTTATATCTGTGTGACACGACGTCTCTGAAATCCCCAAAATATTTGCCTTTGATGTTTTGAGCAATACCTCAAATTCATGAAATTTATTTACTAAACTCCTAACATTGGTGTACATTGCAAGTATACATGCACCTGTTCTTTTTCTTAGCTGCCCTAACACAACCCATGTGTCTACTTGCACCCCAATGATTCCCAGCAGTCTCTGAAATATCCTGCATCTTACTTTCCAGGTTGCTGCTCATTCCAATAGGGGCTGAAAAAAATTCTACCCCTTGAGCTTTGCACAATCTTTCCAGGGCCGAATTGATCGACAGGGCTCTCGTCATATATTCTCCCTCGTATCGTGTCTGGGCAGAATTGCAGACACTTTCAAATTCAACCCTAATTCACGGCTTTTTTTCAACAGTGACCTGTACTTGTTAAGTAATTCTGTCTGTCTCCTACTCTTAATATCAGTAGTGCCAACGTGTACAACTATATCACCTTTTGTGCCCTTAAAAGATGATATCCACTCTACAACGTCATCAACCTTTGCCCTGGCAGATATACCCTGGTCCTGTTCCACCTATCCTTTTTACAAAGCATGTTTCCCGTTTCCCTGACAGTAGAGTCACCAACAACTACTAGTTTCTTTGGGACCAGCACATTCTGCCTTGGGGTCTGCACTGTGTTGTGTGATGACCAAGTGCAAGCTCTGGCATTGGTGTGGGCAGCTGAGAGCTTGATGAGTCCTCACTTTTAATCATTCGAGGGCATCTGTTATTATTGTTATTGTTATTTGGTTTTTAGGGGCATTAGCAACTAAGGCCATATTGCTCCATGAATATGCAGTGGTCATTTCCTGATCTTTCCGCATCCTCCGTATTTGGTGGTGACGGGCTCGAACCCCGGTCTAATCAAGAAGCGTGTGCTGCGCACTGCTGCTCCTTCCCACCTGGCTACGGAGGCGCCGAGGGCATCTGCCCTGTCCTTCAAGCTCTCATATAGGCCCATAACAATGCTGAGTTGTCGCCTGATTTCCTTACACCCCTTGCATCGCGCACACACAAAGACATCCCCCATGGCAGTATTATGTCCCGTATCCGACTGCTCCACAAACATCAAGCAAGTAGTGCATTTTAATAGGCTGTGATTCAAAGGGCAACTGACCCCCCCCCCTCAGTTCTCCGCTGAGCCACATTACTCCATTAGCTTGAGCCTTTTGCTTTGCTGCTCTGGTCTGAGTCATGGTTTCGATTTAATTTCAATAAAATTTCAATTTCGGTAGAAAATTAAAACCCTAAACTTGTATCCCAACACAGTTATAATGCTATATTTATGTTTCAGTATCGAGTGTTATCTACGAAATCCCTTTATATAACTTCCGTATCAAGTTAAGTATTAATTATTTATTTTTTACTAATTATTTATGTTACGTAACCTAAGTCGTTATATGTATAGTTAAATGTACAATTTAATTGACAATGAAGTTCAACAAGATTAATTATCTGATTAATTTACAATATTATGTACTATACTATATTAAGCTTATGCTATCTAGTTCGAGATATTTTGTATCGCGTAACAATGGCGGCTGTTTACGAACGTTAAACACGTGGATTTGATACCTACAAAATCTCTATCCAAGTTACTTTAAACTAAATAGGTAATAGGAATATATCGTAAATAGGAATATAAAGCTACTCTAGAAAATAAGTTAATATGCCAATTTAAGCTAATAAAACAGAAAATAAATCAGAAAAAACTTCTCTGTTCCAGGAACGGCAAAAAAAAGCTATGTCCACAGAGTAGTACGCTTGTGTACACAAGACACTTGGCACAAGACACTTGACAATGCTATTTGAATGGTAATAATCTTCTTGATCCAGCACATCATGGTTTCAGAGAAAAAGGTGCAAGAGCAGCTTGCACCAATAGCTCTCAAACAACAACAATAGCTTATTTGTGAATATCTGATTTCTCATGTCGTTTTAGTTTGTCATTTTTCTAAAGTTGTAAATCTACCGTTATTTTTTTCTGACCACGTTTTATTGTAGTGTTTATTATTTTTATTGGCATATAACTACAACAAAAGCAATAGCATCATTTTGCTCTTGGCAAATAAATTAGCCAAGGTCGCATTTTTATCGTAATGTCATTATTTTTTCATAATGTCATCATTGTAAAAGTAATGTCTCCTTGAGAAGTTATTATCAAATTTAAAATATTGATCATTGATTCCTGGCTGGCAGAGTCCATAATGCAAAATGTTCTTTATTAAATTTGGCTCCAAATTACTATCTTTGAAAAGATATGGATCAGTAGGCCACACCAAATCTTCTCTGAATGTAGTATCAGCAAAATCTAATATGCATTTGTTAGTATCTATATGAATTCTTGCTGTTTCAGTACCATCACTGTGTTATTCTGGCTTGAATTCATTTTTTGATCGTCTTCTACTGATATTTCTATTTCATTGATGGTATGGGGCTTTTTAGACCTTTGGTTGTCTTTATTGTCATTGTCTTCTTTTTCCTCTGTTTCACGTTCATTCTGTTTCTGTTTCCCTGGATTGTTTTCTTCTTGTGTTCTTATTTCACATTTGATATGGCTTTCACAGTACTTCGGTAATCTCGATGTTAGCATTAGTAGAGGCATATGGTGCCAGAAAGCACGCTTATGCAGCATCAGCCAAAAAAAAAAAAAAAAAAAAAAAATCCTTTCACTTCACCCCTCCGTTCCTTCGAAATACCTGCCCAGCTGAGCCTTAAATTTATTTAGGCTATCAATTTCCACAACAAGGGATAGAAGTCTGTTACACCAACCAACTACCCGCTGGCTAAAGGCAAATTTTCGCACATCTATCCTACATCTATCTTTCCTCAATTTGAATTTATGCCCTCTCAGGTGATTATTCTGAGCAAGAGGCAGTATCCCATTAGCATTGAGCATGCTCAAACCATTCAAGGCTTTGTACACCTCTATCAGATCACCTCGCTGGTGTCTAGTCCCCAAACACTGTAATTTTCAAAAGCCTTTCTTCGTAAGAGCAACCCTTCGTTCTGTTCACTAACCTTGTTGCCCTTCTCTGTATTCGTTCCAGCAGCTCTATATCCTTCTTGAAATGAGGCCTCCAGACCTGTATACAGTACTCAAGGTGTGGCCTGACCATTGCCTTATACAAGGGAATAATCACCTCCTTATCCCTGCTAGAAATATTCCTGTACAGTAATACCCCGAAGTTACGCGATAGGTGGGTCCGACGAAAATCGCGTAAGTCGAATTCGCGTAAGTCGGGGTACAACTTTGCATATAAATACATATAAATTTTGTTTAATTGGGACCAAGGACTAACAAAAACACTAGTTTAGAAGAAAAATATTTAATAAAATTGCAGTTCTTTATACATATTAATACAAAATATGTATTAAAAAAACAAATGACTTACGTTAAAAAGTTATTTCGATGTCGATGGCTTCATAAAATCTAACAAATTCGTCTGACGACACAGCGCGTTCTTTTTTTCACGCAGAATTTCTTAGTAGCAAGCTAATAATTTTTTTATTCCTTGCTTTGTAGCTATAACGCGTTCTTCTTTGGAGTCTATGTTTTCTAAAATTTTTAAGCCCTTTACAATTGAGCCCTTTTCAATTTTCAACCTGTCAAGTTTGCAATTGTCATGTGCTTTTCGCCGTTGCTTCATTTAGGCCTGTAGCACGTGCAATATCACATGGTCTTTCATTTCGCTCAAAGCGTTTCACAATTTCATATTTTTTCTCTATCAACAGAGGCGGACTGGCCATAAGCTTTACCGGGGAAACCCCGGTGGGCCAGTGTGATTTTGGCCATAAACCATAGTATGAGGCCACTATAAATTTTCCCGGGTAAGAATTTTTGATCCAGTCCGCCTCTGTTTATCGATAATTGCTTTTCTTTTTCTCTCTGAATCTGCAGTGTCTTCACCAGGACGCTTCCTTTTCACACCTTTTAATTAAGTATTTTACTCATTTTTAGGGAATAAAGCACAATTACAAAACGAGGAGGCACGCTTGATACGCATAAACAAAGCTGCGCGCATGTAGCAACTGAATAAACAACACCATAAAGGCAGAGATACACTATTAACACCTCACATTTCTAGGGGTTACTACCATAAAACAATAAAAATCCAGTTGCGTTTCTGCTAGTGAAATCTATTATATTAAACTGGTAGTAAACTCGATCTAATTGCATTTGCGATTATACCGATAGCTGGAATTGTGTTGGTTTTTACGTTATTATGGTGAAATGTGTTTCCCCTTCACTGATATAAAAAACATAAAAGCAGCAAAGTTGAATTTTGTCCATCTTTCGCTCTCAATCTCCGCCGTCGCACCGTATATCGATAACATATGAAAAACGACCTTGAAGATAGTGGGCGGCAGCGTTGCCAAACGAAAAAATCAAGAACCGCGTAACTCCGAGTTCGCGTAAGTCGGGGTAGCGTAAGTCGGGGTATTACTGTATATCATTGACAAGACACCATGAGCTACTTTTGCAGCCCGTCTCCACTGCTCAGAGCACTTCATATCTGCCTGCACAATTACCCCCAGGTCCTTTTCATTCTCTACCACTGTCAGTATAGTACCACAGAGTTGATACGTTGCTCTGGGGTTGCTGTTTCCCATATGTAGTACTTTATATTTGTCAATGTTAAACTTCATTTGCCACCTCTCAGCCCATCTGCTCAACCTTTCCAGATCCTGTTGCAGCAGTATAGCGTCTGTAGCGTCCTTAACAACCCTGCCAACCTTTGTATCGTCTGCAAACTTGGACATTAAGCTTGATATACCATCATCAATATCATTTATAAATACAGAAAACAACAATGGACCCAACACTAAACCCTGAGGGACTCCACTAATAACATTAGTCCACAATGAGCAGTGGCCATTAATTACCACTCTCTGTCTTCTGCCACTCAACCATCCCTTTATCCCTAGCAACAATTTGCCACCAGTGCCACACTGCTCCAATTTGTGCAGCAGTCTTCCATGTGCAACAGTATCAAAAACCTTTCTAAGATCCAAATATATAATATCAAAATTATTCCCTGCATCCAATTCTTTTGTGACTACATAGTATCCAACCAAATTGGTCAGGCAAAACCTTCCTTAACAAAACTATGCTGTGTCTGAGCTATAACTGAATTCTTGTCAAGATGATCCTGCAGTGCTTCCATTAATTTTCCTGGAACAGAAGTTAAACTCACAGGTTTATAATTACTTGTGTCAGCCTTTGATCCTCCTTTGTGAATTGGGGTTACATTTGCACATCTCCAGTCTGTGGGTACCTCCCCTGGGTCCAGTGAAGCTCTCATAATTATGGCTGACAGATTGCTTACTTCCTTTGCTGCCTCCTTTAATATAACTGGATAGATTCCATCGACCCCAGGTGCTTTCTTGTATTTATCTTCAACAATTTCTCCTCCACTTTACTCTCAATTATTATAAGATGGCATCCCCCTTCCTGAATAACTCCTCATGTGTGAATGTAGATGCAAAATATTGATTTGGTTTGTTAGTTACCTGAGTAGGATCATGAACAGTTGAACCATCGATATCAAGTGGACCAATCTGATTCATCCCCTTCCTTCCAGAGTTTACATAAGTAAAGAACCCCTTGCTGTTTTTCTTTGCATCCCTTGCCAAAGATTTCTCGTAATCTACGTTCGTCTGCCTAACCTCCTTTGTAACTTGGTTACAGATCAACTTATATCTATCATAGGCTTCTGTCATGTTCTTCGAATATTTTTCCTCTTCTTCATTTATGATATTAGATTTTTATGTAGATAAATTGAACATGTCCTTTATATTGTTACAGTTTTACCGTTTTGACTAGCTTTATCAAGAACAATTTTCTTTTTTCTCTTATTCTCTGACAGTTTCTTCTTTTTAGCCAAGTTGATTTTCACTATACTATTATCTAAATTTCAAAAATATAGAGGGGAAAAAAATTCCATTTTATGTATTTTTTTTATTGTTTTCACAATAAATTAATTTTTCTTAATTTAAAGAACATAAAAACAAAAAAATTTCAGGTATTTTGCTAATTGATTTTTCATTATGATATTAATTGATTATGCGACGCAGAGCAGAACGGAAAATAAAAATAACAAGTTGAAGTAAAAACAGGTTTAATGTTAAAATACGTACATAATTTTAATGTTAAAATATGCACAGTTTTATGCCATTAGACTGTGCTTGACTGGTGGGGCCATCGTGTTTGGTGACTCCATTTACAACAGATACACGGTACGGCCATGGGTTCCCCATTTAGTCCAGTCATGACAAACATCACAATGAAAAAATTGGAGGGTCACGCATTTACAGGTCTACCAGATCCCATTACCTTTGATGTCGCTATGTGGATGATGTGTTTGTGGTTATTCCGTAGGATTTGGGCCACCGATCCTTGGACCACCTTACTCTCTGTCACCTTTCATAAAATTCACTATCGAACTGGAGTCAGACAGTACTCTTTCGTACTTGGACACCCTTGTCTGATGTGAGGGCATGCAGTTGAGGACAGCAGTCTATCCGTCAGCACACACGTGCAGCCATCTTCTCGGCACTGTGCGAGCCCTGTTAACCCGTGCTGGACCCACTCTAGTTCTGCAGATGAGAGGAGAAATGAGATTGCTAGGTCAAGAGAGAGATCTTGTGAGGTGTGGCTACCTCACCAATACCCTAGATAGGTGCGATCTACAGGCCTGTGACCACGTAGCGACCCACAGGACCTTTCACGGTAATGACTCTGCCGTGACAGCCTTTATCCCATACTACCTGAACCTATCAGAGCGAGTTTTAGGGTCTTAAAATTTCATGGGATAAAGGGCTTGCAACTCCCAGGCAGGAAGTTGCGACCCCTTGTCTCCAAAGTAAAAACACCAGTTCCCACCTTGCTGCAGAGTCTACTAGTCTACCACATTTCTTGCCGTGACTGCACTAGTTGCTACATCGGGGAAACTGGCAGGAGACTCAGCAAACGTGTTTCTGAACATGAAAGAGCCATTCGTTTAGCGGATGCACAACACTTGGCCATTGTTGAGCACTTCTGGTCGACACAGCATGACATTGACCTACGCTACGATGTCATGGTTATCAGTCCCGCCATTTCTTGTGCTGTGCTTGGTTGGAGTCAGTGCACATCTCGTGCGCTAATACTTCCTTTAACAGAAACAGAGGATGTCGTGTCTATCCTATTACTGAAGCAACCATCCTTATGGCTGACAAACGTTGACATTCACAAAGTTCCCATATGTCACAGCCACAAGCTTTGCCTTCTAGCAGCTAATTGTTGCATTATGTTGTTCACTATACATGACTGCCATCACATGCACATAGGTTCTGTATTCCTAGACTTTTAGATTAACGGTTAAAAACTGATGAAGGGCGACATACTGTCCGAAAGCTCTTTTTGTATTACTGTTTACTGGACATATTTTAACAAACCTGTTTTTACTGCAACTTGTTATTTTTATTTTCCTCTTCACTCTGTGGTGTCGCATAATAAGAAAATATAATAATATTATGATCTTTTTTTTTTTGTTGTAAAATTTTGGCCCAGGACCCTTGAATAATCTTGGGAAGCCCCCGGTTCAAAAATTTAATCCGGCTCTGAGTCTTCCACTTAAAGTAATTATTAAATTATATACATACCTCGGTAGCATATCCTTTTTAATATTGTGACACTATACAAGACATTAAAACACGAAACAAAACACACTACTGAGAACTTTTGATTGTCAGCCGGCTGCTTGTACTGGCCGCATTTGCTGGATGCCTTACTGGTTGCTGAATATCATTGTATGGTGGCAGATAAAAACACTGGATGACTTGTGAATTTTGAAAATAATGTGTTTTACACTGCATTGTGGGTTGTAGAAATGTTCAAAATGCATTTGTTAGATGGGATATATACAGGGTGTCCCAAAAAGGTGTAAGTAATTTTAATGATAGAAACACAAAACCTGCACTAAATGTGAGAATAACAGTTGAAGTTTTTACTGACATTCAACATGTGCACCACTTGTTACACGAACAATATCTAATTGTAATAAAGTTCTTCCGATGTTTTTTCAATTTTCTTTGCAACACTCTATGCACTGAAGTTTTGGGGATGGCCAGTTGCTGTTCTAATGGATTTTCGAGGACTACGAACGAATGCATTTCTCACAACTTTCACTCTTTCCTGCAACAATGCTGGTTGACTATATGGCTTTTCTTAGGATGGACGCTACCTGTTTCCTTGAATAGCCGATACCACTTTCTGATGCTATTACGGGTTGATGGCTTTATCTCATATTTACTCCTGAAATTACGCTGAACCTGCGTTTCAGACTGGGTTTCAATAAACCACTCCAGTACCTGTGCTTTGGTCATGGGATCCATTTGTTACCTCTACTTAAACTTCAGGATGGCTGTCACAATCTGCAAAAGAAAAGAATGGATTATTAGTTTCCCATTGTTTGTATTGCTCATTTAAAATTGGTTACACCTTTTTGTTTGTTTGACAAGTGGTGCACATGTTGAATGTCAGTAAAAACTTGAACTGTTTTTCTCATATTTAGCGCAGGTTTTGTGTTTCTATCATTAAAATTACATTTGTTACAAACATTTAAAATTGGTTACACCTTTTTTGGGACACCCTGTATCTCTGTGACTGAAATCCAATAAAAAGACTTTACCTGATATACCTAATTTCCATAAATACCTTCCCAAAGGATAAAATGTGTAATTAATGGAAATATGAGAAATCATGCAAATGGCAATCATGACAACCAGACATACATTTTATTGCATTTACATGTACAAACTGAAACAACAAGTTAACTTAATAGTATTATGTACTGTAAATCAGCAAAATAAGTTCTCAATATTTTGTTGTTCCTTCTCGAGCTGCGATTACAGTCTTGCAACGATCTGGCATAGAGTTAATCAACTTCTGATACGGTTGCCCGATTTTTTTTCATGGTACCATACCCTTACAGTGCTCTCCTGCAGTTGAATCTTACTTGTTGGCTTCTGCTGAGCAATTTTAGATGACATTATGTACCAGCAATTTTCAATAGGGTTCAAATCTGTACTGTTGCTGGGCCAGTCCAACACTGTAATGCCAGCATTTCTGAGGTATGACTGCACCTTAAGGGAGAAAAACAAGGGAAAACATTGGTATAAGTATGTTTTAAGCCTTGTGAGACAACAACACAAACAAACTCATCATTAAATCTAAATAGCATAAATTTTGCTTACCAATTTTGCTGTGTGACAAGGTGCTGAGTCCTGTTGAAAAATCCAGGTTTTGGACGTCTATGTTGTGATCCCTAATAACAGGCACTCCTCCAAGATAGCAGTGTAGGTTTCTGCATTCACAGTTCCGTTAATAAACTTAATTCGCCCCTACCCCTTTGCTTGTTGTGCATCCCCAGACCATCTGACCGGTGGGGAACTTTACAGTCGGTGTATGCAGTCAGAATGGTATGCCTCAGATTTTCGTCTTCTGACATGTCTTCTCATCCCAGGTTGAATTTCGATTCGTCAGAAAAGATGACGGTGTCCCATTGGTCTTTTGTCCATGAAACATGCATTTTAGCCCGAGCAAGTCGCGTCTTCCTCATTTGTTGGGTCAACAAAGGCTTCTTTTTGGGCTGACAGGCATGCAGACCACAATCTGAAAGCCATCTTTGGATAGTTCTTGCACTTGTGTCAACACCAGAGGCCATCTCAAAGTCCAGTTTTAGTTCAGGAGTACTAGTATGGCGATTACGAAGGCATAGCCATTTCAAATATCGATCTTGGGAAGGCTTAGTCACTCTCTTATGGCCCGGTCCAGGTCCTCTTTACATCATCGGTTTCATGCTTTAATTTCAGCACCCGGGATACTGTTGAATGGTGGCAGCCTATTTTATCAGCGATAGCACGCGTAGAAAGCCCTTCCTGGGACAGAGCAACAGCTGCACTTTTTTTTTCTTGGTGTCAATTGAACATTTCACTGAAAATGTTACTTTTTTTAAGGTGATACAGTTTTTTTGTCCACTATGGTACATACATTGTATCAAACAACCACTGGCATAACTACAGCAAATTAGCCCCAATACAAACAAAAATCATGGGACCATTCTCTGTTAACCCAACCCCAAAAAGTGAAGAAGAAAAAAAAAAAAAAACCACCACCTAAAATATTTTCGTTTTTACTTTTTCCAAACAAAGAAGTAAAATACTGGAAGGATGGCAGTTCTACCAACTGCCTACTTACTTTTTACTTTATGATTATGATTTTTATTAATGGTTAATAATGAAGCGAGAATGAAATATTGATAATAGTAATATATTTAATAATGATCACAACATTAATATAATACACTAAACACAAAAGCAAATTATGTAAAAAAAAAAAAAAAAAAATCTGTCCATGATCCATCAACATATTTTCAATAAAAAAATTTATGGACACCTGAATAATAAAATTACATATAGTTCTATTAAATTGTAACAAAATGCAAAGAATAGTAAAAAAATAAAATAAGCCAAACAGTCAGGAGTAATAAAATCTTACCATGAGTAATAAAATGATCCATTTTGTTAGTATGTCTTATGCTTATGTCTTATGCTTCACCAGCCAGGAAAAAAAATAAAAATTAATAAATAAAAATAATAATAAGAAAATTAAAATAAATTAATAAAAGAAAAGGAAATAGGTAACCTATGCATTTTCCTCCTCCCGTAGGATATACCAACAAAGAAATAATTGGTGTTGGACAAGATTTTGCAGCTTCGGCGAACGCCAAGTTTTTAATGATATTTGACTGTTTTATTGACTTAAGTGTTATATTAACATAGGTAAAAAGGCCTATGCACACTCTGGATTCATTATTCTCTATTATGTGGCACAGAGCTCTGTGCTACATAATAGAGAACATAGAATTGTTATATTAAACTATTTTCTATAAGTAACTTATAGACCTAGTCAAGTCTTAATTTATTTGGAATTTAGATAGCAATTTTGAAAGTTAATACTTAGTGTCCGTGGATTTTATCATGCGTAATTTTCTGCCATTGTTATAGAATACAGAATAGCATAACATATATCCCGAACTAGATAGCTTAAGGTTTAACTTAAAACTAGATAGTGAAACATGTAGCACTGTATTAGAAATATGGTAGCTTATTATAGTATAGTATTATCAATTAATCAGTAAAATTTATTAACCTTGTACATTAAATTGTACTTAAATGGAATCATAACCCAGACTAGAGCAGTAAAGCAATGATCATAGAATAGCCAGAGTGCTATGGCTTGGAGGAGAACTGAATGTGGAGATTCTCCAATGCATCACAGTCTAAAATAATGTGCTGTTTATCCAGCTGACCTTTGAATTTCCCCAAACTATCAGTCTCTACAACCCATGTAGGTCCAGTAATTTCTAACTCACTGGCTAAAATAGGTGCCTCCGTAGCCAGGTGGGAAGGAGCAGCAGTGCATAGCACATGCTTCTTGATTAGACTGGGGTTCGAGCCCGTCACCACCAAATACGGAGAATGCGGAAAGGTCAGAGAATGATCACCGCATATCCCGGAGCAATATGGCCTTAGTTGCTAATGCTCCTAAAAACCAAATAACAAACAAACAAGCTGACTAAAATAAAATTTCCTGCAATCTAGTCTAAACATCTCCCGCTGTAACTTGAAATTATGGTGCCTAGTTCTAGAATAATTTATAACCGTGAAAATTTCACTCTCATTTTGCTTTTGCCTCTCAGAGCCTTAAATGCCTCAATCAAGTCTCCTCTAAGGTGCTTAGTCTTCAAGTTCTGCAAGCCACATATTCGAAATCTTTCCTCATATGGGTGCCCTTTTGCCGATCTCACCAGGTGGGTTACCCATCTTTGGACCCTTTCAAGAAGCTCAATGTCTTTCTTTAGGTGCATTCTCCATACTTGAACACAGTATTCCAAGTGTGGTCAAACAATAGCCTTATATAATGGGATTATGATGTCCTTATCTCCATTAGCAAATGTTCGATGAATCATCGATGGGACACCATGGGCCTTCCTTGCAACTAGGGCTTCTTTCCCGGAATCCTACTGTTTTTATTGCGTTTTTTTAATTTCCAGAAATTTCATGGAATATTAAATTGTTTTAAATTTATTTTCTTATATAATGATATGCAATAATGAGTTATGAGGTATTAATTATGGATTATAAAAGAGTTATTGCAATTCCAGGCATCTCATCTATCCTCAAGTAACACTTGGCAACCAACACCATGGTTGCCAAGTCTCGTGTTTGGTGTATTACCAAATTCTCAATTTTATTCTGGATTTTATTACCAAGGACCAATTTTTCGTAATATGTATCATCTACTTGTACATAGTAAAAAAATGGATTGAAGGAACTGAAAAATGAGACAATTATTTCATTAGACATTTTTTTATTGGAACTGAAAAATGAAACAATTATTTTATTAAACATTTTTTATTGGGACTGAAAAATTTAAGCAATTATTTTATTAGAAATTTTTTATTATAACGTGTTGAACATTGTAAAGTTAATTAAAGTTTATTGAAGTTATACTATTTTTCAGTTTTATTAATAAAGAATGAATCCAGAGTTTGTTTTATTTGCTGTATTTTTTCAGATAAAATTATGTTGTAGCATTTAGTTACGTCTTTAACTTTGCACTTTACTTTTGCTGCATGATCATGAAGAGGGTCATTCTCACAAAAATATTCAAGTGCTTGGTCAATTTTCTGAATGGCTTCCTTAAATTCTTTAATTTTCAAATCTTTACTCTTTGATGATTCAATCACGTCATCATTTTCGGCTTCCTCTTATTCTGTGGGTAGTTGGTCTAGTTCTGCTAGCTCCTTATTTTTAAGTGGTTTTGCACTTGACTCAAGCAACTGTGCAATATCTCCATCATCAACTTTGTGGAATCTCGCTTCTTTTACAAGACTTGCAATTTCATTTTGTAACGCAGTCACATTGCATTCTTCATATTCACAAACAGCGTCTGGGTATAACTTTTTTCATTAGCTGTTCATTAATCTACATGAAATTTCTTTCCAAGATTCTCCAATCATTTTCATACTGTGTAGATTATTAAAACATTTCCAAAAATCATCTACGTTATTTTCATTACTTGTATCGGTTTCAGAAATTAGTTTTCTAAATGTAAGTCGAAGGTAATAAGCCTTCAAAACAGCAGTAACTTCTTGGTCCATGGGTTGCATTACTGATGTCATTTGTGGCAGTAAAAATATAATTTAACGTTAGGGCAAAAGTTATTGTCAGCTTCAATGTTATGAGCTGTGGCATTGTCTACTCGACAGTAAGAAGAACCTTGAACTCTATATTTGAATCCCCATAATATTTTTTTACTTCAGGCACGAAGAAATGAATAAACCAATCATAGAATATTTTTTTTGTAATCCATGCTTTTCATTGGGACTTCCATATCACTGGTAGCAAACTTTTTGGTATGTTTTCTAAAGCTCTTGGATTTTCACTTCTGTAGACAAGTAAAGGCTTAATTTTTTTGTCGCCATTTGCATTTCTGCCAACAAGTAAAGTTATGCAATCTCTTGACACCTTGAAACCAGGTGCTGACTTTTCTTTGATTGGTGTATACATCCTTGGCAGCATTCGCTTCTAATTTAATCCAGTTTGATCAACATTAAAAATTTGTTCAGGACTGTATTGTCCCTCCTCAATAAATCTTTTAAAGGTACTTGAGGTTGTGCCAGAACTTGCTACCTGGGAGTCTAAAACGCTGATGGAACTGATATTCAGGTGACACTCAAGTCAAGTGAGCCCAATCTCAGCGAAGTCTGGACGGTCTGTGGCAGCCAAATCCTCTGCTTGCACCTTCACGATTGTGGGACTGTTACTAATCCTGGGTATAACCTCTATGCACAAGCACATGGTGGGTGACCACCCAGGTGTGATATGTACTATGTTGAAGTAAACTTCTCTTATTATTTTACAAATATTGATATCAACTTAGAACGTATTGAGCATTACAGCTCTGGTTCATACCATCTAACGAAATTATCTGTAATTAGATTTTAATGTATATGTGCCTCAGTTCCAACTCAGTGATGTCCATTTCTGTCTGAAATCTGACCACTTCCTTTTTCTGACATTGTGGTGATTTTAGTGCTCATAACTCCTGTTTTGGCTACAGTTTTCTTGTTACATAGATGAAGCTGGTCAATGCCAAGGCTTTTGCATGACTGATCTCACATAACTTGGTTATTTACTACTAGAATACCATGAAATCCCAACCACAAACCCAACACCCTTGATAACCACCCTTCGTTTCATCAACCCAAGTATATAGTAAGTTAGGAGATCACAGAAGTCTCTTCTCCAGTGGAGCCTCTTCCTCATGCCATTCTTAGCCTCCTTACAGGAATGCAGAATGGGATGATCTCTTTTCTTTGGTTGGATTACTGTTTTAAATTTTTTGATTTGCTTAGATTGTGATTGTGTTAGTGAAATAATTTCTTTAGGGTTCCTTTATTCCACGGGCTTAAAATCATCTCATTCTTTATCAATACCTTAGTATAGACTACAATAAATAAGCTAAGGCTGTTAAAGATAAAAATATAGCATATCGCAATTGCCTTGTATCCAAATCTTTAGCCTCGTTTTCTCCCTGCAGTAAAGTTTGCAACTATTGTAAAGCATTTATTAATCAGTCCAAACTGGATTTAGAATGACTAAAAGTAGAAAGTTTGCTTCTTGTCCAAATAGTATTCTGGTCTCTTGCTAAAGCTGTTGGCTGCAACTTTTCTCCATCACTTGTAACTTCTGCCTATTCTCTAACCTCTGTTAAAACCTAATGTTCATAAAGCCATCTGTTAAAAAGTGACATTAGGAGACAATAGAATTATCCTCAGCTAAAGACAGAGATGCTTACTAGTATTCTATTTTCCTTCTAATGCTTGTATTGATGATCAAGCCACCTCATGGTTTGATTTAATAAACTTCCATCCATTGTGGAGGCCGGTAGTTTGAATAAATTCAAGGAAGAACTACACAAACTATTGGAGTGATGGACAAGTGATGTGGGAAGTTTTTTTTTTTTTTTTTTGTCTGATTCTTGCCTTCTTGCATCATTTGCCACTACTAATATATTACACTCGATGAATCACATCTGACAACAATGTTAGAAGAATTTTGAACAATCTTTGTGCCATTGAAGCTCTTGAACTTGATTTCACTAGTTCTGCACTTGTTCTCAAAACCTGTGCTCCCAAGTTTGCTTCTTTTCTCTGCTGGCTTTTTACACTTTCTTATTCCACTGGTGTTTTTTCATCTGTTTGAAATTTGCTCAGACAGTTTCTAATAAAGGGTGACTTCTTTTATTCCAGTTATTATTATTAGCCATATGGTGCAAGGAAACCTGAGGCTCATGCTGCACCAGCCAGAAAAAAAAATTCTGAAGAATTACCCAGAGAGAGAGAGAGAGAAGTAGAAATAGAAAGGAATCGCCAAGAAAGGGAAGAATGATGATATCCAGCTCAGGACCCTGGGTGTGCCAAGCCCATATTCACCAGATGTGAGCTGCAGTTATCACCCCATTGCACCTAACTCTACTCTTTCAAAGTAATGGAGAAATCCACTACCACCAATTATGGATTTTTGCAGTATTGCTCCAGTAGTGGTTTATTGGCATATATTATCCAAATTCAAATGAAAAGTTTGGTGAAACGCAGGCAGTTGTTTGATCTTGATATTTCTAAGGCTTTGAACGTGTTTGGTATCAAGTTTTTGTAAACAAGTTCCCATTGTATAGACTGCTGTATGTTTGTTTGTTTTTTTCAGTTGTATGCTGTTGTCTTTCTGAACACTAATAATGGTTGTGGCAATCTGTCTTCTGACATCTCAACTAATGCTTCTGTTCTCTGAAGTTCAGTTCTGCTTGTATATTAATGACTTCTTCCTCTGACTAGAAATCCTATTCATAGTTTTTCTGTGAAAGCATACAACATTCCACCTTCCTGTGTGAGAAATAGTTCCCTGCAGAAACAACCACTTCTCGAATAGCTGTCACCAATTCCTTAAATGCTGATCTCCATTTAATTCTCTAGTTGGGAGAAGAATAACTTTAATTTTTCTCTTCTTTTGTAAAAAAAAAACACTTCCCACATCACTTGCCCACCCTGTCTATAGTTGCTCTAGTTTTTAAATTTATTCAAACTATCACTTCCATAACACAAGGTGGAAGTTTGTTCCAACAATCAACGACTTGCTTGCCTGAAAGTAAATTTACACTTTTTTTTTATCCTGGAAACCATCATTCCTCAGTTTAAATTTATATTCCCTCATGTGTTGTTTGAGCAAGAATAAGAATTCCATCAGTATACCTTACTCAAACTAATCATAGCTTAGCAATCTAATCTTACTCAATCTAATCCTGGAACATAAGTCTAGTTTACAAGCTGTAATTATTCACTTCACTTTTTGATCCACCTTTGTAAATTGGGTGTAGATTTTAACATCTCTAATTTGTAGGTTGAATTCAATGTTGCTCCCGTCATTATGGCTAAAGGTTTGCTTCCCTTTTTTTCTTGCCTCTTTTAATATAATTGGAGATCCCATATGTCTCAGTGCTGTATTCATTTTTAGCCTAAGCAAACTCTTACATTTTCCTCTCAATTATCACAAAATCATTTAACTCCCTATTTGAATTTGATATCTTCTGCCATCCCCATCCCTAAAAAGAAAATATTGTGTGAATGTAGATGCAGAATATCTTTATTTGTCAGCAACTTGAGCATGATCCTCAACAGTAATACAAGGAGTAGCAGTTAAATAATTAGACTGTTGCAGTAAAGTAAATATAATGAAATATTTTGTATCTTGAAGTTATACCCTTCCAAACTTGGGTTTGCACACACTGTTCTACCTGTTTATTCCAAGCTCAGAAGTATTTCTGGAAGTCATCTTCTGTAAGCCCTTTCAATATTTCGGTCATCTCCCCCCCACCCCCCCTTGTTTCTGAATGCCTTCAATGGACTGAAAATGGGTTTCCTTAAGTTCAGTTTTCAGTTTAGGGAAGAGAAAAAAAGTCAAGGGTCTAGCAAATTTTTTGTCAAATGGGGGGAATGTTCACACACAAAAACAAATACAGGGTATTGGTTTTTTTGGCCAGAAACAGGCAAAAAGAGAGTGCATTGTGTGCTAAACATTGTCTTGATGGAGCATCAAACGATTCTTCCTACAGTTCAGGTCTTTTCTTTCAAATTTTTTCATGCAGCCTTGTCATACTTTAATATAGTATGTTTGACAGTCTTATTCAGCCATAATAATTCTTTTAATGTCGAAGACAATGAGACAAGATGCATGGTTTTCATTTTTGCATTCTTGTTTTTTTTTTTTTTGGTCTGGGGGATTGTTTATCTTCCATTACATTGACTGTCTTTTGGTTTCTGGGGTCGTACCGAAACAGACAACTTTTATTGCAAGTAATTATGATAGTTTGGATCTTCTTCAGTTTTTTTCAAAACATCTTCACAACTTGGAGTTTTCTCATTCTTTGATGTTCATTAAAAATTTTTGGCACAAGCTTGGCACACTTTTTTCTCATGCCTAAATTTTCAGTTAAAATTTATTTAACTGTTTCTTTGTATGAATTGAGTTTTGATGCAACCATTCTAATATTTAAATAATGATAATTTCTATTCAATGTCCTTATCTGGTTCACATTTTCACCAGTTTTCATGGATATTGGATGGCCTAGTTGTCTTCCCCATTCTCTCTCTCTCTCTCGATTCTTTTATGCTATTCAAACTAGTGAGCTCTTGATGTAGTATCTTTCCCATAAACTTGACATAATAACTCATAACTTTCAGTTGGTATTTCTATAGTTTTGTTCAAAAATTGAGTCTGATTGGTTGTTTGATTCTTCTGTATATTGTTTTTTGGGAGAACTGCACAAAAACAAGGTAATGAAAACCTGTCTCACTTAAAAGTGAATGAGCATGTTGGAACATGACTTAGCAGACAAATAGGGAAAGGTTCAGTGTCAGCTGCTGTGCTTTTGTTTCAGAGATGGCACTTGGTGTGTAATGGCTGCACATGCAGTCTCTTTATTTAATAGCCACACCTCATACCATTATATCTAGCAGATCAATGTGATTTATTCTTTTCCTTCTAGTGTTTACATAAGTAAAAAATTTGCTACTTTTCTTTGCATTTTCTTCCAGAGACTTCTCATAATTTGCCATAGCTTGCTTTAACCCCCTTTGTGACTTGATGGCAGACTAGTTTATACCTACTGTTTTTGCATCTCCTGAAAATTCATCCCATGTATTTTACTTTGCTGCTTACTAGTCTCATCAGTTCGTCTGATATCTATTTATGTCTAATCCTTGACCAGTACCTCTTAGTTGGTATAAAAAGACTAGTAATTTCTCCCATTACTTTCCTGAACAAATCCCATTTAGATATGCCATTGGTTCTGTTGAAAGCAGATTAAAAAACTGTCTAAGAATGTAACCTTTACAAGAACAAAATTTCTTACCTTTGCCCTTGACAGTAGTTACATCTCTAATTAAATCCCACACCAATATACAGTGATAACTGCCACTTATTGGTTCTTTTATTTGCACATTCTTAATGCATGAAGAGAAACTTTTGATAATCAGATGAAGCATATTGCTTTCACTTGTTTTTTTTTTTTTTTTTTTTGATTTGGTAGTTGTTGGCGCATCGGCTTCTGTGGCCATATTGCACCTCCCAAGGTTTTTGCAGTACTTTGATCCAAGCCCGAGGCGGGAATCGAACCCGCGACCTTTGGGTTGCCGGGCAGGTACTTTACCCACTCGGCTAGCCCGGTCGGCCTTTCACTTGTTGTCTCTCTAATATGCTGGTGTAGTTGCCTAACCTAGTTTGTGTGCCTGTTTAACATGGTGGTGTAGAAAACCCACATCTGATAAATCCATAAAAGTCTTGCTACTCTGTGAGTGAACTAACCCAGAAGTTCCAGTCGGTAAGTATTTGAAAAGTTAAAATCCCCCATTATAAGATATTCTGATTTATTGGCCCACTCTGGTGATTAGTGAATGGAACAAAGGGGTGCTCTTACGAAGAAAGGCTTAAGTTTTGCAAATTACAGTGTCTGGAGACTAGGCACCAGCGAGGTGATCTGATAGAGGTGTATAAAGCCTTGAATGGTTTGAGCATGCTCAATGCTGATGGGATTCTTCCTCTCGCTCAGAATAATCACCTGAGAGGGCATAAATTCAAATTGAGGAAAGACAGATGTAGGATAGATGTGCGGAAATTTGCCTTTAGCCAGCGGGTGGTTGGTTGGTGGAACAGACTTCCATCCCTTGTGGTGGAGGTTGATAGCCTAAATAAGTTTAAGGCTCAGCTGGACAGGTATTTTGAACGAACAGAAGGGTGAAGTGGAAGTGGGTTTTTTTTTTTTTTTTTTTGGCTGATGCTGCATAAGCTTGCTTTCTTGCATCAAATGCCTCTACTAATGCTAATGCTCTGTATATATGTTCAGTTGTTTATTATACTCATCACAGTCTGTAACACACTCCTGCTGTCACCTTTCTTTACCCCAGTGCTTTTGTCACACAAACCTGATTCAGCATTGGTGACTCACAGTGACTGTTTGTACTGCCTTAGGCTCTGCTTCTTTATAAGAGCACAACTTCCTCCCTCCTGTCCTTTCTGTCATTTTTGTACACATTGTATTCCTCCATTCACGTATCTCTTTTGTGAATGGCACTGTGTCTCAGATATCCTTACAATGTCTGCAAGTGGTGAAAATATTCATCCCAGTACCTAATTACAGTCAATGCAGACATTATAGGAATAGCAGAAACATGGTGTCACTCAGATATAATTGATGTTGAATTTGAATACTGGGAGTAAAATGTATACAGGAAGGACAGACAGGACAGGAGAGATGGAGGGGTATGCTCTTAGTTAAGAAGAATATTAAATCTAAGGCAGTTGACATGGGTGATGAGTGCAATGTTGAGTAAGTTTGGTGTGATATAACCAATGGGAAAACAAAATTGAGAGTAGGAGTATGTTATAGGTCTTTAATGAGTACAGTAATATCCCAAAGTTACACGATAGGTGGGTCCGACGAAAATCGCTTAAGTCGAATTTGTGTAAGTCGGGGTACAACTTTGCATATAAATACATATAAATTTTGTTTAATTGGGACCAAGGACTAACAAAAACACTAGTTTAGAAGATATGTATTAAAATATGTATTAAAAAAATAAATGACTTACGTAAAAAAGTTATTTCGATGTCGATGGCTTCATAAAATCTAACAAATTCGTCTGACGACACAGCGCCTTCTTTTTTTCACGCAGAATTTCTTCGTAGCAAGCTAATAATTTTTTTATTCCTTGCTTTGTAGCTATATCGCGTTCTTCGTTGGAGTCTGTTCTCTAAAATTTTTAAGCCCTTTTCAATTTTCAACCTGTCAAGTTGACAATTGTCATGTGCTTTTCGCCGTTGCCTCATTTAGGCCTGTAGCACATGCAATATCACATGGTCTTTCATTTCGCTCAAAGCGTTTCATAATTTCATATTTTTTCTCTATCGACAGAGGCAGACTGGCCATAAGCCTTACCGGGGAAACCCCGGTGGGCCGGTGTGATTTTGGCCATAAACCATAGTATGAGGCCACTATAAATTTTCTCGGGTAAGAATTTTTAACCCAGTCCACCTCTGTTTTTTGATAATTGCTTTTCTTTTTCTCTCTGAATCTGCAGTGTCTTCACCAGGATGCTTCCTTTTCACACCTTTTAAGTATTTTACTCATTTTTAGGGAATAAAGCACAATTACAAAACGAGGAGGCACGCTTGATACGTATAAACAAAGCTGCGCGCATGTAGCAACTGAATAAACAACACCATAAAGGCAGAGATACACTATTAACACCTCACATCTCTAGGGGTTACTACCATAAAACAATAAAAATCCAGTTGCGTTTCTGCTAGTGGAATCTGTTATAAACTGGTAGTAAACTTGATCTAATTGCATACCGATAGCTGGAATTGTGTTGGTTTTTACGTTATTATGGTGAAATGTGTTTCCCCTTCACTGATATAAAAAACATAAATACATTTTCAGAATCTTCTCTTCATTCCTATCGTGTTGCGTTCGGTTGGGATGATTCTGCGTTCGACTGCCATTTCTTGTAAACACAAAAGGCGAATCGTGCATAAGCCAATTTGGTTTGTGTTATATTATAAGATATCGTTACCGTATTTATAAATAGTGTATGATCGAATTCGTGTAGTGTAAACACGTGTTATACGAGGACTGACTGTATACGGCTCGACCGACGCGATCCATTTCTCTCGTGAAAACGATGTAATTTCCGACAAAAGTTGAGCACGAATTCGAACGCACACATATAAATACGACTGCACACATATACAAATTCTTGTATATGTGTGCAGCTCATGCGCAGCAAACTTGAATTTTGTTCATCTTTCGTTCTCATTCTCCGCCGTCGCACCGTATATCGATAACATATGAAAAACGACCTTGAAGATAGTGGGCGGCAGTGTTGCCAAATGAAAAATCAAGAACCGTCCGAGTTCGCGTAAGTCGGGGTATTACTACCAAACAGCTATACCGAGAAATAGAGTGGGCCAGAAAATCAGAATGGGGTATTTTCGCATTCCAGATGTTGACTGAAATTTGTGGATTTCTTGGATAACTATTTTCTATAGAAGCATGTTAGTGAGGCAACAAGAGGAAGCAATACCTTTGATCTGGTTATCAGCAGGGATTCGTCATGCATTAAGAATCTGAAAGTAAAAGACCCCCACTGGGTGGCAGCGATCACAGTTTTAAGAATGATAAATTTGAATTTAATCAAAGACATAACTACTGTCAAGGGTAAATTGAAAGGCTTTTTCTTTCGTAAGGATGACTGTAGTGGTCTCAGACAGTTTTTAAATTCTGTGCAGTGGAACCAACTGATGATGTTAGAAACAGCAAATTCTAAATTCATTCGGCGGGGAAGCATTCGGCGAAATAATCAAAGAAGCTTCTAGGCTTTTCATACCAACAAAGAAACACTGTTTGAGGTTAGACTTTAGCAGAGGCATATGATGCAAGATTAGCAGAGGCATATGATGCAAGAAAGCAAGCTTATACAGCATCAGCGTAAAAAAAAAACAAAAACAACACCTCTTCACGTTTCAACCATCCACTCACTCCAAAAGTTTGTCTAATTCAGCATTGAATTTATTTAAGCTGTCAACTTCCACAATGCCAGGCGGAAGTTTGTTCCAGCAATTAACTACCCACTGGCTAAAGGCAAATTTCCACACATCTATTCTACAACTGTTTTTCATCAATTTGAGTTTATGCCCCCTCAGGTTTGTAATCTGAGCAAGAGGAAAATCTTATCAGCATTGAGTCTGCTCAAACCATTCAGGGCCTTATATACCCCAATCAGATCACCTTGCAGGTGCCTATTGTCTAGATACTGCAATTCTAAGAACTTAAGCCTTTCTTATAATGGGTCTTGTCTTGTAATGGGGAGATTTTAATTTCCAAGATATTGACTGGAACATGTGGGTTTGTCACCCACACACTAGCAAGGATTTTGTAGATTTATTGATGATTGTTTTCTACAGCAGCATGATTGGGAGGCAACTAGAGGGAGTACTGTTCTTGATCTGGTTATCGGTAGTGATTCTTCATGCATTAAGAATATGCAGATAAAGGAACTACTAGGTGGCTGTGATCACGCTGTGCTGATATGGGATTTTCTCAAAAGGGTAACACGATCAGGGATAAAGGGAAGGGGGTTTCCTTTCGTAAAGTGGACTACGGTGGTCTGAGACAGATTTTAAATTCTATACAGTGGGACCAACTGATGATGTTACCAACAGCAAATTCTAGCATTAGCATTAGCATTAGCAGAGGCATATGATGCAAGAAAGCAAGCTTATTCAGCATCAGCCAAAAAAAAAAAAAAAAAAAAAAAAAACACACCACTCCCATTTCACCCCTCCGTTCGTTCGAAATACCTGTCCAGTTGAGCTTTAAATTTGTTTAGGCTATCAACTTCAACAACAAGTGATGGAAGTCGGTTCCACCAACCAACCACCCGCTGGCCAAAGGCAAATTTCCGCACATCTATCCGACATCCGTCCTTCCTCAATTTGAATTTATGCCCTCTGAGGTGATTATTCTGAGAAAGATGAAGAATCCCATTGGCATTGAGCATGCTCAAACCATTCAAAGCCTTATACACCTCTATCAGATCACCTCGCCGGTGCCTAGTCTCCAGACTCTGTAATTTGCAAAACTTAAGCCTTTCTTCGTAAGAGCAACCCTTTGTTCCATTTACTAATCTTGTTGCCCTTCTCTGTACCCGTTCCAGCAGCTCTACATCCTTCTTGAAATGAGGCCTCCAGACCTGTATACAGTACTCAAGATGTGGCCTTACCATTGCCTTATACAAGGGAATAATCACCTCCTTATCCCTGCTAGAAAAATTCCTGTATATCATTGACAAGACACCATGCGCTACTCTTGCAGCTCGTCTGCACTGCTCAGAGAACTTCATATCTGCCTGCACAATTACCCCCAGGTCCTTTTCATTCTCCACCACTGTCAGTGTAGTACCGCAGAGTTGATACGTTGCTCTGGGGTTACTGTTTCCCATATGCAGCACTTTACATTTGTCGATGTTAAACCTCATTTGCCACCTCTCAGCCCATCTGTTCAACCTTTCCAGATCCTGTTGCAGCAGCATAGCGTCAGTATTGTCCTTAACGACCCTGCCAACCTTTGTATCATCTGCAAACTTGGACATTAAACTTGATATCCCATCATCAATATCATTCATAAACACCGAAAACAACAACGGACCCAACACTGAACCTTGAGGAACTCCACTAATAACATTAGTCCACGTTGAGCAGTGTCCATTGATTACCACTCTCTGTCTTCTGCCACTCAACCATCCCCTTATCCATAGCAGCAATTTGCCTCCAATGCCACACTGCTCCAATTTGTGCAGCAGTCTTCCATGTGCAACAGTATCAAAAGCCTTTCTAAGATCCAAATATATAATATCAAAGTTATTCCCTGCATCCAGTTCTTTTGTGACTACATCATAGTATCCAATCAAATTGGTCAGGCAAGACCTGCCCTTAACAAAACCATGCTGCGTCTGAGCTATAACTGAATTCTTGTCTAGATGATCCTGCAGTGCTTCTTTAACCAGTGCCTCCATTAATTTACCTGGAACAGAAGTTAAACTAACAGGTCTATAATTACTTGTGTCAGCCTTTGATCCTCCTTTGTGAATTGGGGTTACATTTGCACATCTCCAGTCTATGGGCACCTCCCCTGAGTCCAAAGAAGCTCTCATAATTATGGCTAGGGGTTTGCATACTTCCTTTGCTGCCTCCTTTAATATAACTGGATAGATCCCATCCACCCCAGGTGCCTTTTTTATGTTTATCCTCAACAATCTCTCCTCCACTTTCCTCTCAGTTATTACAAAATCATCCAGCTCACTGCCAATGTTTACTTTACCTACATCATTCTCCTTCCTGAATAACTCCTCATGCGTGAATGTAGATGCAAAATACTCGTTTAGATTGTTAGCCACCTGAGCAGGATCCTCAACTGTTGAACCATCAATATCCAGTGGACCAATCTGATTCATCCCTTTCCTTTTCGAGTTCAAGTATGTAAAGAACTCTTTTCTGTTTTTCTTTGCATCCTTTGCCAAGGATTTTTCATAGTCTGCCTTTGCCTGCCTAATCTCCTTTGTGACTTGGTTACAGACCAACTTATATCTATCATAGGCTTCCATGTCACCCATTAATTTGTATGTATCCCATGCATTTTTCTTCTCTGCCACATGTCTCATTAGTTCATCTGACAACCATTTAGGCCTAAACCTTGAACAATATTTCTTAGTTGGTATGTAAAGCCTGGTAGCCTCGAAGATTAGTTCCTTGAATGCTTCCCATTTTGAGTTTGCTGTTGGTAACATCGTCAGTTGGTCCCACTGTATAGAATTTAAATACTGTCTCAGACCATCATAGTCGCCTTTACGAAAACAAAAACCCTTCCCTTTACCTCTGATGGTAGTTACCTCCTTGAGTAAATCCCACTTCAACACACTGTGATCACTGCCACCTAGTGGTTCATTTATCTGCAGGTTCTTAATGCATGAAGAATCACTACTGATAATCAGATCAAGAGTATTGCTCCCTCTTGTTGCCTCACGAACATGCTGATGTAGAAAACAATCATCCAATAAATCCACAAAAGCCTTGCTAGTGTGCGAGTGACCAACCCACAAATTCCAGTCAATATCTGGGAAATTAAAGTCCCCCATTATAAGACTCTCAGATTTACTGGCCCACTCTATTTCCCTGTACAATATCTTATTATACTCATCAGAGTCATTAGGCCTATAGCACACTCCTACTCTCAATTTTGATTTCCCTATGCTTATGTCGCACCAAACTGACTCGACACTGCCCTGTCCATCGATGTCGACTGGCTTCACTTCCTTGGACTTTATGTGTTTCTTAATTAATAGCATAACCCCTCCTCCCCTCCTGTCCTGTCTATCCTTTCTATACACATTGTATTCCCCAAATTCCAGTTCCGCATTACTTATATCTGTGTGACACCACGTCTCTGATATCCCAACAATATCTGCCTTTGATGTTTTGAGCAATACCTCAAATTCATCAAATTTATTTACCAAACTCCTAGCATTGGTGTACACGCAGGTATACATGCACCTGTTTCTATTCTTAGCTACCCTAACACAACCCATGTGTTTACTTGTACCGCAATGACTACCAGCAGTCTCTGAAATATCCTGCATCTTGTTTTTCAGACTTCTGCTCATTTCAATAGAAGCAGTGCAAGAATCACTTCCACCTCTGCCAGTGGCTACTGTTAATCTATTAGTCCTTGTATCCCCCCCAACTAGCAGTTTTCCGACCCACCTAACACTGCCTCGACAGCATCAGCAAAAATTCTTGCACCCTTTCTATTTAAGTGTATCCCATCCCTGTAGAAGCAATCTCTCCTGTTAACAAGTACAGTCCAGGCTGAAAAAAATTCTACCCCTTGAGCCTTGCACAATCCCTCCAGGGCCGAATTGATCTAAATAGGAAGCATTCAAAGAATTAATCTTGGAAGCTACTAGGCTTTTAGGATTAGCATTAGTAGAGGCATACAATGCAAGAAAGCAAGCTTATGCAGCATCACCCAAAAACCCTCCCATTTCCACAACAAAAGATGGAAGTCTGTTCCACCAAGCAACTACCTGCTGGCTAATGGAAAATTTTTGCACATCAGTTCTACAACTATCTTTCCTCGATTTGAAACTGTGCCCCCCCCTCCCTCAGGTTCTTAGTCTGAGCAAGACGAAGAATCCCATCAGCATTCAGCTTGCTCAACTCATTCAAGGCCTTATACATCTCAATCAGATTACCCCACAGGTGCCTACTCTCTAGGTGCTGCAATTTGCAGAACTTAAGCCTTTCTTGGTAAGAGCACCCCTTTGTTCTCCTCACCAATCTTGTTGCCCTTCTTTGTGCTCGTTCTAGCAACTCTGCATCCTTCTTAAAATGAGGCCTCCAGACCTGTACACAGTACTCTAGGTGTGGCCTGACCATTGCCTTATATAACGGGATTATCACCTCCCTGTCCCTGCTTGCAAAATTCCTATATATCATTGACAAGACTCCATGACCTGCCCTGGCAGCCTGTCTGCACTGCTCAACAAACTTCATATTTGGCTGCACAATTACCCCCCCATCCCCAGGTCTTTTTCACTTTCCACTTCCCTGAGTGTAGTACCACCCAGTTGGTACGTTTCTCTTCGGTTATTGCAAATACTGCATATTGCTAACCATATGCAGTATTTGCATTTGTCAATGTTAAACTGAAGTTGCCACTTCTCAGGTCATTTTCCCAACTTATCTAAATCCAGTTGGAGTGGCATACTGTCATTACTGTCGTTAACCACCCTGCCAACGTTTGTATCATCTGCAAATTTGGACATTAAACCTGATATACGTTCATAAATATCAGTGATAAATATACAAAACAACAATGGGCCCAACACCGAACCCTGGGGAACTCCACTAATAACATTTGTCCACGAAGAGCAGTGTCCATTGAATACCATTCTCTGTTGTCTCCCACTCACCCATCCCTTTATCCATTGTAGCAGCTTACCCTTGATGCCATACCCCTCCAATTTGTACAGCAGTCTTCCATGAGCAACAGTATCAAAAGCTTTCCTGAAATCGAAGTATATGATATCAAAATTATTTTTGGCATTCAGTTCCTTTGTGACCACATCATAGTAAGCAATCCGATTGGTTAGAAAAGACCTCCCATTGACAAACCCATGCTGTGTCTTAGCTATTACTGCAGTCTTGTCTAGATGATCCTGCAATGCTTCTTTAACCAGTGATTCCATTATTTTCCCCGGAACACAACTTAAACTAACAGGTCTGTAGTTACTTGTGTCACCTTTTGAACCTCCTTTGTGAATTGGTGTTACACCTCCAGTCCAGACCATGACCTCCCCTGAGTCCGAGGAAGCTCTCATAATTATGGCTAAGGGTTTGCTTACTTCTTTTGCTGCCTCCTTTAATATAACTGGATAGATCCTGTCCACCACAGGTGCCTTCCTTATGTTTAACTTCAACAATTTCTCCTCCACTTTGCTCTCCGTTATTAGAAAATCATTTAGCTCCATGTTAGCGTTTGATAAACTTCTGGCACTCCCCTCATTGAGTAACTCCTCGTGTGTGAATAAATACTCATTCAGTTTATCAGCTATCCTGATCATCAATAGTCAACCCATCTATGTTAAGTGGTCCAATCTGATTCATCCCTTTCCTTCTAGAGTTTACATAAGTAAAGAAATCCTTGCTGTTTTTCTCTGCATCCTTTGCTTAAGATTTCTCATAATCTGCCTTCGCCTGCCAAACCTCCTTTGTGACTTGATTACAGACTAGTTAAGGGCACAAAAGGTGATATAGTTGTACACGTTGGCACTAATGATATTAAGAGTAGGAGACCGGCGGAATTACTTAGCAAGTACAGGTCACTGTTGAAAAAAAGCCATGAATTAGGGTTGAACTTGAAAGTGTCTGCAATTCTGCCCAGACACGATAGGAGGGAGTATATGATGAGAGCCTTGTCGATCAATTCGGCCCTGGAGGGATTGTGCAAGGCTCAAGGGGTAGAATTTTTTTCAGCCTGGACTGTACTTGTTAACAGGAGAGATTGCTTCTACAGGGATGGGATACACTTAAATAGAAAGGGTGCAAGAATTTTTGCTGATGCTGTCGAGGCAGTGTTAGGTGGGTCGGAAAACTGCTAGTTGGGGGGCATACAAGGTCTAATAGATTAACAGTAGCCAGTGGCAGAGGTGGAAGTGATTCTTGCACTGCTTCTATTGAAATGAGCAGAAGTCTGAAAAACAAGATGCAGGATATTTCAGAGACTGCTGGTAGTCATTGCGGTACAAGTAAACACATGGGTTGTGTTAGGGTAGCTAAGAATAGAAACAGGTGCATGTATACCTGCGTGTACACCAATGCTAGGAGTTTGGTAAATAAATTTGATGAATTTGAGGTATTGCTCAAAACATCAAAGGCAGATATTGTTGGGATATCAGAGACGTGGTGTCACACAGATATAAGTAATGCGGAACTGGAATTTGGGGAATACAATGTGTATAGAAAGGATAGACAGAACAGGAGGGGAGGAGGGGTTATGCTATTAATTAAGAAACACATAAAGTCCAAGGAAGTGAAGCCAGTCGACATCGATGGACAGGGCAGTGTCGAGTCAGTTTGGTGTGACATAAGCATAGGGAAATCAAAATTGAGAGTAGGAGTGTGCTATAGGCCTAATGACTCTGATGAGTATAATAAGATATTGTACAGGGAAATAGAGTGGGCCAGTAAATCAGAGAGTCTTATAATGGGGGACTTTAATTTCCCAGATATTGACTGGAATTTGTGGGTTGGTCACTCGCACACTAGCAAGGCTTTTGTGGATTTATTGGATGATTGTTTTCTACATCAGCATGTTCGTGAGGCAACAAGAGGGAGCAATACTCTTGATCTGATTATCAGTAGTGATTCTTCATGCATTAAGAACCTGCAGATAAATGAACCACTAGGTGGCAGTGATCACAGTGTGTTGAAGTGGGATTTACTCAAGGAGGTAACTACCATCAGAGGTAAAGGGAAGGGTTTTTGTTTTCGTAAAGGCGACTATGATGGTCTGAGACAGTATTTAAATTCTATACAGTGGGACCAACTGACGATGTTACCAACAGCAAACTCAAAATGGGAAGCATTCAAGGAACTAATCTTCGAGGCTACCAGGCTTTACATACCAACTAAGAAATATTGTTCAAGGTTTAGGCCTAAATGGTTGTCAGATGAACTAATGAGACATGTGGCAGAGAAGAAAAATGCATGGGATACATACAAATTAATGGGTGACATGGAAGCCTATGATAGATATAAGTTGGTCTGTAACCAAGTCACAAAGGAGATTAGGCAGGCAAAGGCAGACTATGAAAAATCCTTGGCAAAGGATGCAAAGAAAAACAGAAAAGAGTTCTTTACATACTTGAACTCGAAAAGGAAAGGGATGAATCAGATTGGTCCACTGGATATTGATGGTTCAACAGTTGAGGATCCTGCTCAGGTGGCTAACAATCTAAACGAGTATTTTGCATCTACATTCACGCATGAGGAGTTATTCAGGAAGGAGAATGATGTAGGTAAAGTAAACATTGGCAGTGAGCTGGATGATTTTGTAATAACTGAGAGGAAAGTGGAGGAGAGATTGTTGAGGATAAACATAAAAAAGGCACCTGGGGTGGATGGGATCTATCCAGTTATATTAAAGGAGGCAGCAAAGGAAGTATGCAAACCCCTAGCCATAATTATGAGAGCTTCTTTGGACTCAGGGGAGGTGCCCATAGACTGGAGATGTGCAAATGTAACCCCAATTCACAAAGGAGGATCAAAGGCTGACACAAGTAATTATAGACCTGTTAGTTTAACTTCTGTTCCAGGTAAATTAATGGAGGCACTGGTTAAAGAAGCACTGCAGGATCATCTAGACAAGAATTCAGTTATAGCTCAGACGCAGCATGGTTTTGTTAAGGGCAGGTCTTGCCTGACCAATTTGATTGGATACTATGATGTAGTCACAAAAGAACTGGATGCAGGGAATAACTTTGATATTATATATTTGGATCTTAGAAAGGCTTTTGATACTGTTGCACATGGAAGACTGCTGCACAAATTGGAGCAGTGTGGCATTGGAGGCAAATTGCTGCTATGGATAAGGGGATGGTTGAGTGGCAGAAGACAGAGAGTGGTAATCAATGGACACTGCTCAACGTGGACTAATGTTATTAGTGGAGTTCCTCAAGGTTCAGTGTTGGGTCCGTTGTTGTTTTCGGTGTTTATGAATGATATTGATGATGGGATATCAAGTTTAATGTCCAAGTTTGCAGATGATACAAAGGTTGGCAGGGTCGTTAAGGACAATACTGACGCTATGCTGCTGCAACAGGATCTGGAAAGGTTGAACAGATGGGCTGAGAGGTGGCAAATGAGGTTTAACATCGACAAATGTAAAGTGCTGCATATGGGAAACAGTAACCCCAGAGCAACGTATCAACTCTGCGGTACTACACTGACAGTGGTGGAGAATGAAAAGGACCTGGGGGTAATTGTGCAGGCAGATATGAAGTTCTCTGAGCAGTGCAGACGAGCTGCAAGAGTAGCTCATGGTGTCTTGTCAATGATATACAGGAATTTTTCTAGCAGGGATAAGGAGGTGATTATTCCCTTGTATAAGGCAATGGTAAGGCCACATCTTGAGTACTGTATACAGGTCTGGAGGCCTCATTTCAAGAAGGATGTAGAGCTGCTGGAACGGGTACAGAGAAGGGCAACAAGATTAGTAAATGGAACAAAGGGTTGCTCTTACGAAGAAAGGCTTAAGTTTTGCAAATTACAGAGTTTGGAGACTAGGCACCGGCGAGGTGATCTGATAGAGGTGTATAAGGCTTTGAATGGTTTGAGCATGCTCAATGCCAGTGGGATTCTTCATCTTTCTCAGAATAATCACCTCAGAGGGCATAAATTCAAATTGAGGAAGGACGGATGTCGGATAGATGTGCGGAAATTTGCCTTTGGCCAGCGGGTGGTTGGTTGGTGGAACCGACTTCCATCACTTGTTGTTGAAGTTGATTGCCTAAACAAATTTAAATCTCAACTGGACAGGTATTTCGAACGAACGGAGGGGTGAAATGGGAGTGGTTTTTTTTTTTTTTTTTTGGCTGATGCTGAATAAGCTTGCTTTCTTGCATCATATGCCTCTGCTAATGCTAATGCTAGTTTATACCTGCGATAGGCTTCTGTGTCACCTGATACTTTATATGCATCCCATACATTCTTCTTCTCTGCCACTAGCCTCATTAATTCATCTGACATCCATTTAGGCCTAAACCTTGAACAGTATTTCTTAGTTGGAATGAAAAGCCTAGTAGCTTCCAAGATTAATTCTTTGAATGCTTCCCATTTTGAAATTGCTGTTGGTAACATCATCAGTTGGTCCCACCATATAGAATTTAAATACTGTCTCAGACCACCGTAGCCAACTTTACGAAAGCAAAAACCCTTCCCTTTACCCCTGATGGTAGTTACCTCCGAGTAAATCCCACTTCAGCACACTGTGATCACTGCTACCTAGTGGTTCCTTTATCTGCAGATTCTTAATGCATGAAGAATCACTACTGATAATCAGATCAAGAGTATTACTCCCTCTGTTTGCCTTTCGAATATGTTGCTGTAGAAAACAGTCATCCAATAAATCCACAAAAGTCTTGCTAGTGTGCGAGTGACCAACCCACAAGTTCCAGTCAATATCTGAGAAGTTAAAATCTCCCATTATAAGGCATTCTGATTTACTGGCCCACTCTATTTCTCTGCACAATTGGTCATTATACTCATCAGATTCATTAGGCCTATAACACACACCTACCCTCATTTTTCCTTTCTCAGTGCTTATTTCACACCAAACAGACTCAACACTGCATTGTCCACCAACATGAATTGGATGCACTTCCTTAGATTTTATGTGTTTCTAACAGCATAACCCCTCCTCCCTTTCTATCCTGTCTATCCTTCCTATACACATTGTACTCCCCAAATTCCAACTCTGCACTGCCTATATCTGTGTGACACCACATCTCTGATATCTCAAGAATATCTGCCTTTGATGTCTTGACTAACACTTCAAGCTCATCAAATTTATTAACTATACTCCTAGAATCGGTGTACATGCAAGTATACATGCACCTGTTCCTGCTCCTAGCCACCCTGACACATCCCATGTATTTACTTTTTCACTTTCCACTATGTTCCACTATGACTCTCAGCAGTCCTGGAAATCTCCATTACCTTGCTTTCAAGTCTGCTGCCCATTCTCATAGAAGCAGTGCAAGAATCACTTTTGCTTTCGCCTGCGGCCACTGTTAACCTTTTAGTATGGGTATCCCCCCAACACTAGCAGTTTTCTGACCCACCTAACTCTGCCCCAATAGCATCAGCAAATATTCAGAAAGAAGCAAATATTCAGCAAATATTCAAATATTCAGAAATAGCATCAGAAAGGCTTTTGATACTGTTGCACATGGAAGACTGCTACACAAATTGGAGCAGTGTGTGTGATATTGGAGGCAAATTGCTGCTATGGATAAAGGGGTGGTTGAGGGGTAGAAGACAGAGAGTGGTAATCAATGGACACTGCTCATCGTGGACTAATGTTATTAGTGGAGTCCCTCAGGGCTGAGTGTTGGGTCCATTATTGTTTTCTGTATTTATAAATGATATTGATGATGGTATATCAAGCTTAATGTCCAAGTTTGCAGATGATACAAAGGTTGGCAGGGTTGTCAAGGACACTACTGACACTATGCTGCTGCTGCAACAGGATCTGGAAAGGTTGAGCAGATGGGCTGAGAGGTGGCAAATGAAGTTTAACATTGACAAATGTAAAGTACTACACATGGGAAAAAGCAACCCCAGAGCAACGTATCAACTCTGTGGTACTACACTGACAGTGGTAGAGAATGAAAGGGACTTGGGGGTGATTGTGCAGGCAGATATGAAGTTCTCTGAGCAGTGCAGATGGGCTGCAAGAGTAGCTCATGGAGTATTGTCAATGATATACAGGAATTTTTCCAGCATGTATAAGGAGGTGATTATTCCATTGTATAAGGCAATGGTCAGGCCACACCTAGAGTACTGTATACAGGTCTGGAGGCCTCATTTCAAGAAGGATGTAGAGCTGCTGGAACGAGTACAGAGAAGGGCAACAAGATTAGTGAATGGAACAAAGGGGTGCTCTTACGAAGAAAGGCTTAAGTTTTGCAAATTGCAGTGTCTGGAGACTAGGCACCAGCGAGGTGATCTGATAGAGATGTATAAAGCCTTGAATTGTTTAAGCATGCTTAATGCTGATGGGATTCTTCCTCCAGCTCAGAAAAATCACCTGAGAGGGCATAAATTCAAATTGAGGAAAGACAGATGTAGGATAGACGTGCGGAAATTTGCCTT
Organism: Mastigoproctus giganteus; assembly: GCF_048544385.1. Lineage (NCBI taxonomy): Eukaryota > Metazoa > Arthropoda > Arachnida > Uropygi > Thelyphonidae > Mastigoproctus > Mastigoproctus giganteus. The sequence continues at coordinate 129,620,148 of NC_143577.1, read as the reverse complement.
TAGCCAGCGGGTGGTTGGTTGGTTGGTGGAACAGACTGCCATCCCTTGTGGTGGAGTTTGATAGCCTAAATAAGTTTAAGGCTCAGCTGGACAGGTATTTTGAACGAACAGAGGGGTGAAGTGGAAGTGGGTTTTTTTTTTTTTTTTTTTGGCTGATGCTGCATAAGCTTGCTTTCTTGCATCAAATGCCTCTACTAATGCTAATGCTATTCTTGCACCCTTTCAGTTTAAGTGTATCCCATCCCTGTAGAAGCAGTCTCTCCTGTCAACAAGCACAGACCAGGCTGAAATAAATTGTACCCATTGAGCCTTGCACAATCTCTCCTGGGTCGACTTGATTAACAAGGCTCTCATCATGTACTCCCTCCTATTGTGTCTTGGCAGAATTGCAGTCATTTCACATTCAACCTGAACTCGCGACTTTTTTTCAACATTGTCCTGTACTTGTTGAGTAAATCTGTAGATCTCTTACACTTAATGTCATTAGTTCAAACGTTTAAAACAATATCACTTTTTGTGCCATGCAAAAATGATATCTTCTCTACAACATCGTCAACTTTTTTGCCCCTGGCAGACATACCCTGGTCCTGTTCCACCTGTCCTTTTTAGAAAGTATATTCCCCATCTCCCTGACAATAGAGCCACCAACAATAAGTAGTTCCTTTGGGACCAGCGCATTCTTCCTTGGAGATTGCCTCTGTGTTGCCTAATGCACAGGAGTGAGTTCCGTCGTTGAGCTGGGCAGCTGAGAGCCTGATGGGTCCCTCATATTAATTTCTTCAAGGGCATTTACCCTACACCTCAAGCTCTCAGATGCCCATCAGAATTCTGAGCTGGCACCTAATTTCTTGACACTCCAGACACCTAGAACACACAAAGGCATCCTCCTTGGCTAGATCATGTCCTGTTTTAGAAAGGACTGCAAACATTTCACATTTCGCACATTTTTTGAGACTGTGATGCGTTGGAGAATCATCCCCCTTCGTTTCTCCCCAAAGCCACAGCACTCTCGTTAGTCTGCGATCTTTGCTTTGGCTTCTGTTTAAATACAATTTAATAAGATTAATAATATTTTTGATTAATTGATAATGCTATAATAAGCTAACAGATTCCTAAAACAGTGCTTTGTATTACGCTATCTAGTTTTACTTTATACCTTACGCTTCAGTTCAATATATATATATTAAGCTATTTCTTATCGACTGCAATATGGTGGCTAGTTCAAGAATATTGGTGCCAACACTGGGAGTCATAACTTCCAAAAATCACAGGTTAAATTCAAAATAAGAAGCTAATGAATGCTATTAAACGTATTTAATTTCTTTGTAAAACACAATGTACAGTCGATTCCAGTTATTTTAGACACATCGGAACTAGTGCGTTTTGGCCCGATTATGGGGCTTCCCCAGTTATCCGAAGTTTCACGTAAATAGTTAAAAATAGAATGAACCCCCGCTTTACAATTGGTTCACTGTACGTACAATCAAATCACGTTACAATGGACTCATCATAGTAAAGTACCATTCACTATATGATGTGTAGTAAGCGCGGGTCATTGTGATCGCGTTTGTGAATTGAATTTTATTTCTATTAAACAGCGATTCTAATTAGCAAAAATAGGAGGAATATTATCCACAGGCTATAAAAGTAAAGATGTATTAAGCACAAATTTACCCTTTATTACCTTATCAATTAAAAAATTAAATGATACATGATAATCGGAATAATTAATACGTACTGTAATATGTACATACTAACTAGTTGACATTTCTGTTCACTGACATTTGTGGGTAGGGGTTAAATGTAAAACAGTAAAAAGATAAGCAATCAATAACGAAGAACACAGTGCACACACATTGCAAGTAACACGATATGTGCAAATGAGAATAGAGTAACAAGTTACGAAGCTTTAAAGATAGGAATGAAGATAAGATTCTGAAAATTAATTTTTTATATGATTGAAGATTCCATGGAAGTGTAAACACATTTCACCAAAATAACTCACAGAATTCCAGCTGTCGGTATTATCGCTAATTCAATAAGATCGAGTTTAATATCCGCTTATGATAGATTGCTCTAACAGAAAAGCCCAATAAACAGGTGACTGCTAATTGTTTTTATTGTTTTATGGTTGTTACCTCCAGAAATCCGACCAAACCACGTGATACAGTCAGAGACAATCGTAGGGTAATCTCCAGTGCTGCGGTCTCCTGCCCCGATTAAATGGCACGTCCCAATTAAGCGAAGTAAACCCTGGCTATTTTCTCAATTGGGTTCTGTTTTTTAAGATTTTCCCCAAATAAACAGCTGCCCCGATTAACCGGTGGCCCACATAACCGGAATCCACTGTACTATGTTAAATAACGAAGAATACGTTAAAAATTAAAAAAATACTTATCCCTTTACACAGCCAAAAATACACTGTCCGTACCGTTCTGCGATCCTAGTGCATTTCATACCAACTAAAAAATGTTAGCATTAGCGGGGCACATGAAGCAAAAAAAGCAAGCTTATGTAGCATCAGCCAAAAAAAAACAAAACCACAAAACCCCTTCCTGTTTCACATATCCATTCACTTCAAATGTTGTCTAGTTCTGCCTTGAACTTATTTAAGTTCATGTTGGCACCAGTGATATTAAGAGTAAGAAAATGGCAGAATTACTTAACATGTACAGGTCAATGTTCAAAAAAAAGCTACAAGTTAGGGTTGCATTTGAAGGTGTCTGAAATTCTGCCCAGTCATAATAGGAGGGAGTATATGATGAAAGCCTTGTCAATCAATTCGTGGAGAGATTGTGGAGCCGTGGAGAGATTGTTCAAGGTTCATGGGGTAGAATTTTTTTCAACCTGGTCTGTGCTTGTTAACAGACTGCTTCTGTAAGGATGGGATACATTTAAATAGCAATTGTGCAAAAAAATATATTTGCTGATGCTATCGAGGCAGTGTTAGGTGGGCCAGAAAACTGCTAGCTTGGGGGGGGGATGATACACAGACTAATAGATTAACAGTAGCTGCTGGCAGAGGTGAAAGTGATTCTCGCACCGCTTCTATTTAAATGAGCAGTAGCCTGGAAAACAAGGTGCAGGGGATTCCAGAGACTGCTGAGAGTCATTGCGGAACAAGAAAATACATGGGCTGTGTTGGGGTAGCTAAGGATAGGAACAGGTGCATGTATACTTGCCCACACACTAATGATAGGGGTTTGAAAAATAAATTTAACGAATTTGAGGTGTTGGTCAAAATTTCACAGGCAGGTATCATTAGCATAACAGAGATTAGCATTAGCAGAGGCATATGATGCAAGAAAGCAAGCTTATGCAGCATCAGCCTTCCACTTCACCCCTCCGTTCCTTCGAAATACCTGTCAAACTGAGCCTTAAATTTATTTAGGCTATCAACTTCCACAACAAGGGATGGAAGTCTGTTCCACCAACCAATTACCCGCTGGCTAAAGGCAAATTTCTGCACAGCAATCCTACATCTGTCTTTCCTCAATTTGAATTTATGCCCTCTCAGGTGATTATTCTGAGCAAGAGGAAAAATCCCATCAGCATTGAGCATGCCAAACCATTCAAGACTTTATACACCTCTATCAGATCACCTCGCCGGTGCCTAGTCTCCAGACACTATAATTTGCAAAACTTAAGCCTTTCTTCGTAAGAACAACCCTTTGTTCCATTCACTAATCTTGTTGCCCGTCTCTGTACTTGTTTCAGCAGCTCGACATCCTTCTTGAAATGAGGCCTCCAGACCTGTATACGGTACTCAAGGTGTGGCCTGATCATTGCCTTATACAAGGGAATAATCACATCCTTATCCCTGCTAAAAATTCCTGTATATCCTTGACAAGACACCATGAGCTACTCTTGCAGCCCTTCTGCACTGCTCAGAAAACTTCATATCTGCCTGCACAATTACCCCCAGGTCCTTTTCATTCTCTACCACTGTCAGTATAGTACCACAGAGTTGATACGTTGCTCTGGGGTTGCTGTTTCCCATATGTAGTACTTTACATTTGTCAATGTTAAACTTCATTTGCCACCTCTCAGGCCATTTGTTCAGCCTTTCCAGATCCTGTTGCAGCAGCAGCATAGCATCAGTAGTGACCTTAACAACTCTGCCAACTTTTGTATCGTCTGCAAACTTTGACATTAAGCTTGATATACCATCATCAGTATTATTTATAAATACAGAAAGCAATAATGGATCCAACACTGAACCCTGAGGGACTCCACTGATAACATTAGTCTATGATGAGCAGTGTCCATTGATTACCACTCTCTGTCTTGTCCCCCTGAACCACCCCTTTATTCATAGCAGCAATTTGCTTCCAATGCCACACTGCTCCAATTTGTGCAGCAGTCTTCCATGTGCAACAGTATCAAAAGCCTTTCTAAGATCCAAGTATATAATATCAAAGTTATTCCCTGTACTCAGTTCTTTTCTGACTGCATCATAGTATCCAATCAAATTGGTCAGGCAAGACTTCCCCTTAACAAAAGCATGTTGTGTCCGAGCTATAACTGAAGTCTTCTCTAGATGATCCTGCAGTGCTTCTTTAACCAGTGTCTCCATTAATTTTTCTGGAACAGAAGTTAAACTCATAGGTCTATAATTACTTGTGTCAGCCTTTGATCCTCCTTTGTGAATTGGGGTCACATTTGCACATCTCCAGTCTATGGGTACCTCCCCTGAGTCCAACGAAGCTCTCATAATTATGGCTAAGGATTTGCTTACTTCCTTTGCTGCCTCCTTTAATATAACTTGATAGATCCCATCCACCCCAGGTGCCTTTCTTGTGTTTATCTTCAACAATTTCTCCTTCACTTTACTCTCAGTTATTACAAGATTATCTAGCTTACTGCCAGAGTTGAATACACCTCCAGCATTCCCATCGTTGAATAACTCCTCATGTGTGAATGTCGATGCAAAATATTCATTTAATTTGTTAGCTACCTGAGCAGGAACATCAACAGTTGAACTGTCGATATCAAGTGGAACAATCTGATTCTTCCCCTTCCTTCTAGAGTTTACATAAGTAAAGAACTCTTTGCTTTTTTTCTTTGCATCCTTTGCCAAAGATTTCTCATAATCTGCCTTTGCCTGCCTAACCTCCTTTGTGACTTGGTTACAGACTAGCTTATATCTATCATAGGCTTTTGTGTCATGGGTTAATTTATATGTATCCGATGCATTTTTCTTCTCTGCCATATGTCTCATTAGTTCATCTGACATCCATTTAGGCCTAAATTTTGACCAATATTTCTTAGTTGGTATGTAAAGCATAGTAGCTTCCTAGATAAGTTCTTTGAATGCTTGTAAGCTACTAGGCTTTACATACCAACTAAGAAATATTGTTCAAGGTTGTCAAGGTTGTTGACAAGTTTGGTGTCAATATTGTTTGAGATGTGGTGTTACATAGATAGAAGGAATGCAGAATTGGAATTTGTGGAGTAAAGTGGGTACAGGAAGGATAGGAAGGGAGGAGGGGGTTATGCTATTAGTTAAGAAACACATAAAATATAAGGAAGTGCATCCAATTGATGTTGGTGGACAATGCAGTGTTGAGTCTGTTTGGTGTGAAATAAGCACTGGGAAAGGAAAAATGAGAGTAAGTGTGTATTATAATGAATCCGATGAGTATAATGAGGAATTGTCCAGAGAAATAGAGTGGGCAAGTAAATCAGATTCTCTTATAATGGGGGATTTTAATTTCACAGATATTGACTGAACTTGTGGAGTGGTCATTCGCATACCAGTAAGACTTTTGTGGATTTATTGGAAGATTGTTTTCTATAGCAGCATGTTCGAGAGGCAACCAGAGGGAATAATACTCTTGATTGGATTATCAGTAGTTATTCTTCATGCATTAAGAATATACAGGTAAAGCATATCTTAGGATATGCTAAGGAAGTGCATCCAGTTGACATGGGTGGACAGTGCAGTATTGAGTCAGTTTGGTGTGACATAAGCACTGGGAAAGCAAAATTGAGAGTAGGAGTGTCCTATAGGCCTAATGACTCTGACGAGTATAATGAACAGCTGTACAGAGAACTGCACATTAAGAATATGCACATTAAGCTGTACCTTAAGAATATGCAGATAAAAGGAGTCACTAGGTGGCAGTGATCACTGTGTGCTGCTGTGGGATTTACTCAAAGAGGTAACTAGCATCAGGGGTAAAGGCAAGGTTTTTTGCTTTCTTAAAGGTGACTGCAGAGGTCTGAGACAAGTTTTAAAGTCTATACTGTGAAACCAGCTGATGATATTAGCAACAGCAAATTCTAAATGGGAAGCATTCAAAGAATTAGCATTAGCATTAGTAGAGGCATATGATGCAAGAAAGCAAGCTTATTCAGCATCAGCCAAAAAAAAAAAAAAAAAAAAGAAAAACACACACCACTTCCATTTCACCCCTCCGTTCGTTCGAAATACCTGTCCAGTTGAGGTTTAAATTTGTTCAGGCTATCAACTTCAACAACAAGTGATGGAAGTCGGTTCCACCAACCCAACCACCCGCTGGCGAAAGGCAAATTTCCGCACATCTGTCCGACATCCGTCCTTCCTCAATTTGAATTTATGCCCTCTGAGGTGATTATTCTGAGCAAGATGAAGAATCCCATTGGCATTGAGCATGCTCAAACCATTCAAAGCCTTATACACCTCTATCAGATCACCTCGCCGGTGAACTTGGAATCTACTAGTCTTTTCGTACCAACAAGAAATATTTTTCAAGGTTGATGCTAAACGGTTATTACTAATTATTATTAGTATTATTATTAGTCATATAGTGCAAGGAAGCCTGAGGCTTATGCTGCACCAGTTAAAAAAAATTCCACGTTACCCTGAGAGAGAGAGATACAATGGAATCACTAAGAAAGAGAAGAATGATGATATCCAGCTGAGGACCCTGTTTGTGCCAAGCCCATACTCACTGGATGTGAGCCCTTGGTAGGCATGTGTCAGAGAAGAAAAATGTAGGGATACATATACATTAACAGGTGACACGGAAGCTAGTGTGTAATCAAGTCACAAATGAGGTTAGGCAGGCAAAGGCAGATTATGAGAAACCTTTGGCAAAGGCTACAAAGAAAAACATCAAAGAGTTCTTTACTTATGTAAACTCCAGAAGGATGGGAATGAATCAGATTGGTCCACTTGATTTTGATGGTCAACTGTTGATGATCCTGCTCAGGTAGTTAACAAACTGAATGAGTATTTTGATTCTGCATTTACACACGAGAAGTTATTCATGGAGTTAAATACCAAAATATTAAACTATGGTAGTGAGTTAAATGATTTTTTAATAACTGAGAGCAAAGTGGAGGAGAAATTGTTGAAGATATACATAAAAAAGGCTCTCGAGGCAGATGAGTTCTGTATTAAATGAGGGGCAAAGGAAGTAACAAACCCTTGGACTTACTGGAGGTATCCATGGACTGGAGATGTGAAAATGTGACCCTAATTCACAGGCGATAAAAAGGGTGACACAAGGAATTACATACCTTTTAATTTAACTTCTGTTCCTGGGAAATTAATGGAGGCACTTGTTAAAGAAGTACTGCAGGTTCATCTAGAAAACACTTCGGTTATAGTATGGACACAGCTTGGGTTTGTTAATGTCTTTGTAACATTATGCAATGAAAAAACAGGTGGTGTAAGTCTTGTCTGATCAATTGGATTGGATACTATGATGTGATCACAAAGGAACTGGATGCAAAAAAGAATTTTGAGAATTTGTGGATCGTAGGAAATCTTTTGATACTGTTGCACATGGAAAATTACTGTAAAAATTGGAACAGTATGGCATTAACGGAAAAATGGTGCCAAGGATAAAAGGATGGTTGAGTAGGAGAGGACAGAGAGTGGTAATCAGGGGACACTGCTCTTCGTGGACTAATAATGTTATTAGTGGAGTCCGACAGGGTTCAGTGTTGGGTCCATTGCTGTTTTCTGTATTTAGTAATGATATTGATGAATGTATATGAGGTTTAAAGTCTAAGCTTGCAGACAATATGAAGGTTGGCAGGGTTGTTAATGACACTAATGATAGTATGCTATATCAAGAGGATCTAGAAATGTTGAGCGGATGGGCTGAGAGGTGTCAACTGAAGTTTATCATTGACAAATGTATGGTACTGCATATGGGTAGCAGTAACTCCAGAGTAACATATCATCTACGTGGTACTACACTCAAGGTGATAGAGAATGTAAAGGACATGGAGGTAATTGTGTAGTAAGAAAAAAATCAATTTCTGAGCAGTGCACAGTCTAACAAGACTAGCTCATGGTGTCTTGTCAATGATATACAGGAATTTTTCTAGCAGGGATAAGGAGGTGATTATCCCCTTGTATAAGGCAATGGTCAGGCCGCACCTTGAGTACTGTATACAGGTCTGGAGGCCTCATTTTAGGCCTGTACGAGTACAGAGAAGGAGAACAAGATTAGTGTTTGAAACAAAGGGTTGCTCTTACGAAGAATGGCTTAAGTTTTCCAAATTACAGTGCCTTGTGACTAGGCACTTTTGAGGTGATCTGATTGAGGTGTATAATGCAATGAGTGGTTTTAGCAAGCTCAATGCTAATGGGATTCTTCCTCTTGCCCTGTTTAATCGCCTGAGGGGACATAAATCCAAATTGAGGAAAGACAGTTGTAGAATAGATGTGTGGTAGTTTGCCTATAGCCAGCATGTCTTTAATGCTGGAACAATCTTACATCCGTTGTTGTTGAATTTGATAGTTCTGCCTTAAATAAATTTAAGGCAGAACTAGAGAAACATTTGTAGTGAAGGGATGGGTAAAATGGAATTTTTTTTTTTGCTCATGCTGTATAAGCTTGCTCCTTGCATCATATGCTCCTACTAATGCTAAATTCATTGACCTCCACTACAACACTACTACAAATTTCTGCACATCTATTCTGCAATTGTTCTTCCTCAGTTTAGATTTATGTGCACTCAGGAGTAATCCAAGCAAGAGGATGAATCCCATTAGCATCGAGCTTGCTCAATCGATTCAAGGCCTTATACACCTCAATTTGATCACTTTGCAAATGTCTAGTCTCCAGAATCTGCAATTTTCAGAATTTAAGACTTTCTTGGAACACCAACCCTTTGTTCCCCTCACAAATCCTGTTATCTGTATTCGTTCCAGCAGCTCTGCATCATTTCCTAAAATGAGGCCTCTAGACCTGTACAGCACTTACAGTGTGGCCTGACCATTGCTCTATACAAGGGGACAATCTCCCCCTTATCCCTAACAAAACCTTATACCTAACAAAATAATTGTATATCATTGACAAGACACCATGAGCTACGCTTGCAGCCTTTTTGCACTGCTCAGAAAAATTCATATCTTACTGCAGAATTATCCCCAGGTCCTTTTCATTCTCCACTCCCCTGAGTATAGTACATCCCCGTTGATACATTACTCTGGGATTGTTGCTACCCAAAAGCAGTACTTTACATTTGTCAAAGTTAAACTTCATATACTCTCAGCCCATCTACTCAACTTTTCCAGTTCCTTTTGCTGTAGTGCACTATGATTACTGACATTAACAACTCTAACAAGGTTTAAGCCTAAATCGATGTCAGATGAACTAATGAGACAAGACATGTGATAGAGAAGAAAAATGCATGGGATCCATATAAATTAACTGATGAAAGTGAAGCCTATATTAGATATAAGCTGGTTTGTAATCAAATGACAAAGGAGGTTAGTCAGGCAAAGGCAGATTACGAGAAATCTTTGGCAAAGGATACAAAGAAAAGCAACAAAAAGTTCTTTACTTATGTAAACTCTAGAAAGAACGTGATAAATCAGATTGCTTCACTTGATATCGATGGTTGAACTGTTTATGAACCTGCTCAAATGAAACCTCCTCAGAAAAAAACTGAATGATTGCATCTGTATTTACCTGAGGAGTTATTTATCTAGGTGTATGCCAGAGGAGGTGCCTCCGTAGCCAGGTAGGCAGGAGCAGCAGTGCGTAGCACACGCTCCTTGATCACACCGGGATTCGAGCCCGTGACCCCCAAATACGGAGGATGCGGAAAGGTCAGTAAATGACCACCGCATATTCCCGGAGCAATATGGCCTTAGTTGCTAATGCTCCTAAAAACTAAATAACAACAACAACAACGTGCCAGAGGTGTATTAAACTGGCAGTGAGCTAAATGATGTTGTAATAACTGAGAGCAAAGTGGAGCAGAAATTGTTTGAGATATAAAATAAAAAAGACACCTGTGGTGGACAGGATCTATCCAGTTATATTAAAGAGGGCGGCAAAGGAGGTAAGCAATCCCTTAGCCATAATTATGAGAGCTTCCTTGGACTCAGGGGAGGTACCTATGGACTAGAGATGAGCAAATGTGACCCCGATTCAGAAAGAATGATCAAGCTCATCTCTAGTCCATAGGTACCTCCCCTGAGTCCAAGGAAGCTCTTATAATTATGGCTAGTAACTACAGACCTGTTAGTTTAACTTTTGTTCCTGAGAAAGTAATGGCAGCACTGGTTAGAGAAGCACTGCAGGATCATATAGAAACGACTTCAATTATAAGTCACACACAACATTGGTTTGTTAAGGGGAAGTCTTGTCTGACCAATTTGATTGGATAATATGATGTGGTCACAAAGGAACTGGATGCAAAGAATAATTTCGATATTATATACTTGGATCTTAGTGAGGCTGTTGATACTATTGCACATGAAAGACTGCTGCACATGCTTGGAGCAGTGTGGCATTGGAGGCAAATTGCTGCTATGGATAAAGGGATCGTTGAGTGGGAGAAGACAGAGAGTAGTAATCAATGGACAATGCTCTTCGTAGACTTATATTATTAGTGGAATCCCTGAGGGTTCAGTCCATTGTTATTTTCTTTATTTATCAATGATATTGATGAAGGTATAACAGTCTTAATGTCCAAGTTGGCAGATGATACGAAGGTTGGAACGGTGCTTGATGGCTTTATTCTTAATTGACCAATAAATATGAACTGCTTGATGTAGGCACACTGATTGAATTCTGAACTGTTTTTAGTAGTGCTTGGTTTTCAAGCAGTCATTAATTTCATGTTGCTTTGTTAGGTAGACAGTTTTATCTGTTGTTTACTATTATTGTGGTTAATTTGTGTACAGTCAGTTCTGCTATAAAACAGTACATGTTATAGCAGAACTATAACATATACTATATTTCTCCATGTACTGAAAATCTCTGCATCATGGTATTTCAAGAATTAAAAAACAACAGGGCTTACGGCAAAAATAGGGCTACGGGCAGAGCACTCAAAAAAATTAAACATGTTCACTCTGGTAATTAATATACTAAAAAGAAACTTAGACCCAATAAAATTGCTAACACAGGTTTAAACTTCCAAAATTTCTAATAAATAAATAAATATATTTTTTTTCTAAAAACCCCAAACAGGAGAGGTAATAGAACCTATACCAATTAGTACTGTACTCGGGTTGGAGGTTGAGAAGACGAAATAAGATATTTGTTGATTGTAGACTGTAATTTTCAGTAAATACGTATGAAGGAAGGTTGTTCCAGAACACGGCAGTTGAATGAATAAACGAGGAAGATGAAAAGTTCGATCTGTGAGTGTGAAGTGTTATGACTGTTTTGAAAGAGAGAGGGGGAATTATAGAAGTCAATTCAGAAGAACAGTGCCCATAGAAGTATCTGTAGAAAACGCATGCAGAACAAACATACGTCTATGAGACAGCGAGTGGAGAGACTTGGTTAGAGAAGAGTCATTAATTAACCTAACTGCCCTCTTCTGAATGAAATTTAGAAGCCTGAGAGAGGTTTCAGGGGCACTGCCCCAGATGTGGGAACAATATTGCATGGTAGGATGGATTTGCGATTTATACAGAGTGAATAGCTGTTTGGAAGAAAAGTAATGCTGAGAGCAAAAGAGAAAACCAAGTTTTTTAGATGCAGAGGAAACAATATTTGTAATGTGCTTGTGCCAAGAGAGATTAGAAGTCATGGCAATCCTCAAAAGTGATATATCATTTTCCCTTGAAATCGGAGTGTCACCAAACATAAGCATAGGAGCAGAAGAATTCTTTTTGTGAGACATAAGACAAGACTCAGTTTTAGAAGGATTGAAATCAACTAAGTTGTATTTGCCCCACTGGAGAATTACCTCGAGATCGGCATTTAATGAATTGGTAGGGAATATTTGAGAAGTTGAAGCTGATTGAGCAGGACAAGGTTTCTCAAAATGGAAAGTGGAATGCAATGTGCTATCATCGGCAAAACTATGGATAGGATTTCAACTTAATGAAAGAAAGTCATTAAAATACAAGAGGAAAAGAGTGGGGGAAAGAACTGAACCTTGGGGGACACCAGTATTAGTGGAGCAGTTAGAAGGCAGAGAGCCATCTACCATCGCTCTCGGTGAGCAATCAGAGAGAAAACTGGATAACTAATTACAAAAAACGTTGGCAGACAATAAGATGAAAGCTTGTTTAGAAGACCTTTAGGCCAAACATGATCAAAAGCCTTTGAGATGTCAAGAGCAACTGCTTGTGTTTCACCGAACTTTTCCATCGAATTTGCCTATAAATAGGTAATATAAGCCAGAATATCAACAGTGGATCGACATTGATGAATCCGTACTGGCAACAATTGATCAGACGGAAGGTTTCTAGGTAGTTTAAGAGTTGGGGATTAATTGATTTCTCCATTACTTTAGAAAGAGTAGAAGTAATTGCAATGGGATGATAATTGGATGGGAATGATTTGTATCATATCCAATGAGCAAATTTCCAAGCAGACGGAAAAACAACTTTGGAATAAGAAAGTGAAAAAAGGCGGCAAAGAATAGGAGTAAATTCAGGAGCACAGGTTTTGAGAACAAGTGGAGGAATACTATCACGACCTGGAGCTTTCTTACATAAAGATTCACGAAATTCCTTCTGACATCCTTTTGGGAATGGTGGGAGGTGTTTTACCAAGATCATTAATACGCGAGTTGGAAGAAAAATGGGATGCTAGCAGGACAGCTTTATCTTTGGCTCAAGTGACAACAGAACCATCTGGTTTGGACAGAGGTGGGAGCAGAGATGGGCAAAAGTTGCGGCCAATAACTTTATCAAGAGACCAAAATGCTCGGCTACCATTAGGCAAGAAGCAAGTTTTCTACATTTAGCCTGTTCAAAATCTAGTTTGGACTGATTTATATCTGCTTTACAATTGTTGCAAGCCTTAGTGTAAGCAGAAAATGAAACTGAGGAATTGGAAACAAGTCATTTGCGATATGCAGCATTCTTCTCTTGAACAGCTTTAGGACATTTATTGGAAAACGAAGGTTTAGATAAAGGACAAGATTTTAAAGTGGAGTGTGGAATAAAGGATTCCATTCCTACCAGAATAATTTCAGTGACACGATCTGAGCAAATGTTCACATCAGAAGTTTTGAAACAGTAATCCGACCACGGAAAAGAAGAAAAGAAATCTCCAGGTCATCCAATTTTGCACTCTTGCTAATGCTAAACAATACGAGGTTGGGAATAGCCATGAAATAATGGCTCCATTGGAGAAAACACAATCACCAAGTTGTGATCTGAGGTGCCGAAAGTACCACTGACTTTGACCGTGTACTTAGAAGGATTATTTGTGAGAAAAAGATCAAGCATGTCGGCTGTTAGATTAGGATTGTCTGGTATTCTTGTAGGTAAATGAACAATCTGTGCAAGATCATTAGGAATTGCAAGTCTCAGTATCTTGAGCAGCTGGTTCTGTGTGAATAGAAAACGGAAGCCAGCTGGAGTTGTGAACATTAAAATCACAAAGGGAAATTACCTCACTCTTAGAAAAATTGGACTGGGGAAAGTCAATTTGCAAAGAGAGGAAGTTAAAAAGTTCCAAGTGATTAATGGAGTTGGAAGAACGGCAGAGACAACAGATGAATTTGACACAATGAGGTAGAGAGATTTTAAGCCAGAGAAGATCGAAAAGAGGAGATTCCAAATTACCAAGTCTCTGACAGGGAATATCGGAATGGACATATGCACAAGTACCACATTTTGGGTGAGAGGAATCATACAGCGAATAATTTTTGGCAGCTGAAATGAGCAGTTTACCTCTATTAGTTTGACAATTCATGGTGTATTCAATACTAAGAAAAAATTGGGGTGGGGGGGAACATGCTGTATGAAGGAATGAAATTTTTGGTTATGGCGTACACATGGTAAGAATATACCCAGATTCTTGACATAAGGAGGCCTAGACAATGCCTCCCCCCATACACACTATTTGGACTCCCTGCAGTTGCTATCTGGCAGAGTAGAAGCAAGATTAGACATTAGCTGATCCGGAAGCCTCCTAAAGAGTTATCATGTATGTTCGGTCTGGTGTACTAACTAGCGGCTGGCCTGCGAACAGCATTTTAGAGCTGTATCCTTGAAATATTAGGAAGATTGGATTGCACCCTGATGTTCATCATAACCTCAAGAGTCATCAGTCGTATTGCATGATGGAAGAGATGGGGAAGGGTTGACCGGAACTTAGCTGAGACTAAACGTGTGTTCCACCACTCCAAGCCTCCAATAAGGAAAGTTGTGGTATTACCCCAGTCAATGAGAGTCATCTACTACCTAGTATTGCCTGATAACACATAGGGGCGGCATTTCTCCATGTGGTGTGTGCGCCACACGTCGACCCCTGCTGACGTTGGCACACTGTGGATGACCTGGGTGGTCATCCACAGTGTGCTTGTGGATGGAGGTTATACCGAGGATTACTAACAGTCCCACCCTCGTGAAGGTGCAAGCAGAGGATTTGGCTGTCACAGAATGTCCAGACTTCGCCGAAATTGGGTCCACTTGACTTGAGTCACCCGAATACCAGTTCCATCAGCTTTTAGACTCCCAGGTAGCAAGTACCGTGTCTCTGGCATATCTGAGAGAATGTCTGTGACAACCTCAAGAACCATTACAGTAAATATAGCACTTTATCTTAACAAGATGCCTTGTGCTGGTCGAAGACTATTATGCTTACGTCCATAGCCTAATTAAGACTGTAATATATGTATACTAATTGTTATTTCTGTTCACTGAGGGGTTTTTTTTTTTTTTTTTTTTGGATTGTAAAATTTAAAACAGTAAAAAAGAAAAAGTAACGAATAACGACGAACGTGGCCTTTACAGATTGCATAAGTGAGATGTGGAGTAACAAGTTTACAAAGCTAAAAAAATAGGAATGAAGAGAAGATTTTAAAATTTTTTATGTTTTTTATATGATCGAAGATTTTAAAATTTTTTATGTTTTTTATATGATCGAAGATTTCGAAGATCGAAGAAACACACAGAATTCCAGCTATTGGTATTATCACAAATGCAATAGGATTGAGTTTGCTACCCATTTATATTTATATTACCCTAACAGGAAAGCCCAGTAAACCGGGAACTGCAAATTGTTTTTATTGTTTTATGGTAGTGATCTCCATAAATATGCTCCTCTGCTCATTTTATCATGCCTCACAAAGTTTCTTTTCGAACCGAAATATGTGAGCTCCTGAAAACATGAGTCGGCTCTCAATATACCTGTGATACACCAAACAACAACAGTAAGTGGGAAATATAGCTGTCACACATTTGACGTTTTGCAATTTTTAGAGCTTCTTAAACTTGTATGTATTGCTGTGTAGGTCGCTATGTTCTGCTTGTTGCTGAGTTTTGCATTCACCTGGTGTTACTCGCAGACGAAATTGCACATGAGCCAGTGTGAAAATCACCTTATACTCTCATTGTTCCCTAATATATCAGTTGTGTTGGAGCAAATTCGCATTTGGTGAGTATGGGCTTGACACACCCAGGGTCCTGAGCTGGATATCATCATTCTTCTCTTTCTTGGTGATTCCCTTCTTCTAGTGACTCTCTCTCTCTCTCTCTCTCTCTCTCTCTCTCTCTCTCTCTCAGGGTAACTCAGAAATTATTTTTTATTTTTTATTTTTTTGGCTGGTGCAGCAAAAGCCTTATGCTTCCTTGCACCATATAACTAATAATAATATTCAAGTTTTGTTTTGTTACACACTTCAGTACTTTGAAGGGACGCAGACACACACACACACACACACACACACACACACACACACACACACACACACACACACACACACACACACACACACACACACACACACACGTCTCTCTCTCTCTCAGATATAGCTGCCAGTAAATATGTTAATTGTTGCATTTTAGTGTTTTCTCAATTTTTGTTAAATAGGTTCAAGAGCTGAAGTTACGTAGTCCTGAAATTTTAGCAAAAAAGGAGAAGGCAAAAAAAGAAAACCTGGATAGATTTTGTCCATTATCAGACTCAGATGATGAATTTGTGACTATAAATGACAATAAAAATATCAAGGCTGTAAGTTCGCTACTGAATTTTAAACAGTTTCTTCCTCTTCAGATATATTGTGTATTATTATTATCAATGATTGCATTCTCATAATTTTTGTATACCATTATTATGATTTCTTTAGTATTTAATATGTAATTATATCATTCCATGAGTGATTATTATCAAAGTGTGTGTGTGTGTGTGTGTGTGTGTGTGTGTGTGTGTGTGTGTGTGTGTGTGTGTGTGTGTGTGTGTGTGTGTGTGTGTGTGTGTGTGATTTTTATAATTTAATATCCAAAATGTTAAAGACCGCCATGATACGGAAATCAGAAGGAAAATTACTTAGATTTATTTTAAACATGGAAAATTTTTCTAAATTGCCACTTTGAACAGGCTAAGAGTAGAAAACTTGCTTCTTGCCCTAATGGTAGCCGAGCATTCTGGTCTCTTGCCAAAGCTATTGGCCGCAACTTTTGCCCATCTCTGCTCCCACCTCTGTCCAAACCAGATGGTTCTGTTGTCACTTCAGCCAAGGATAAAGCTGACCTGCTAGCATCCCATTTTTCTTCCAACTCATGTATTAACAATCTTGGTAAAACACCTCCCACCATTCCCAATATGCTCCATTCAATGCCTCCTGTGGTCTTCCGTCAAAAGGATGTTAGAAGGATTTTGACGAATCTTGATGCTAAGAAAGCTCCAGGTCCCGATGGTATTTCTCCACTTGTTCTCAAAACCTGTGCTCCTGAACTTACTCCTATTCTTTGCCACCTTTTTTCACTTTCTTATTCCAAAGGTGTTTTTCCTTTTGCTTGGAAATTTGCTCATATCCAGCCAGTTCCTAAAAAGTGTGACAAATCCCTCCCATCCAATTATCGTCCCATTGCAATTACTTCTAATCTTTCTAAAGTAATGGAGAAATCAATTAACCGCCAACTCTTAAACTACCTAGAAACCTTCCATCTGATCAACGATCGCCAGTATGGATTCCATCATTGTCGATCCACTAGTGATATTCTGGCTTATGTTACCCATTTATGGACTAATTCAATGTAAAGGTTCGGTGAAACACAAGTAGTTGCTCTTGACATCTCAAAGGCTTTCGATCGTGTTTGGCATAAAGGTCTTCTAAACAAGCTTCCATCTTATGGTTTGCCAACTGTTTTTAGTAATTGGTTAATCAGTTTTCTCTCTGATCGCTCACTGAGGGTGATGATAGATGGCTCTCTGTCTTCTAACTTTTCCACTAATGCTGGTGTCCCCCAAGGTTCAGTTCTTTCCCCCACTCTTTTCCTGTTGTATATTAATGACCTTCATCCATTGACTGGAAATCCTATCCATAGTTTTGCCAATGATAGCACATTGCATTCCACTTTCCATTTTGAGAAACCTTGTCCTGCTGAATCAGCTTCAACTTCTCGAAAATCTGCTACCAATTCCTTAAATGCC
Source organism: Mastigoproctus giganteus (assembly GCF_048544385.1). Lineage (NCBI taxonomy): Eukaryota > Metazoa > Arthropoda > Arachnida > Uropygi > Thelyphonidae > Mastigoproctus > Mastigoproctus giganteus. The sequence continues at coordinate 129,602,344 of NC_143577.1, read as the reverse complement.
AATCTTCAGGTAATTCTCCAGTGGGGCAAAGACAACTTAGTTGATTTCAACCTTTCTAAATCTCAGTCTTTCTTATATCTCACAAAAAGGATTCTTCTGCTTCTATGCCTATCTTTGGTGACACTCCGATTTCTAGGCAAAATGATATATCTCTTTTGGGGATTACCCTGACTTCTAATCTCTCTTGGCACTAGCACATTACAAATATTGCTTCCTCTGCATCTAAAAAACTTGGTTTTCTCTTTTGCTCTCAGCATTACTTTTCTCCCAAAAAGATTCTCACTCTGTATAAATCACAAATCCGCCCTACCATGGAATATTGTTCCCACATCTGGGGTGGTGCCCCTAAAACCTCTCTCAGGCTTCTAAATTTCATTCAGAAGAGGGCAGTTAGGTTAATTAATGATTCATCTCTAACAGCGTTTCTCCACTCGCTGTCTCATGGACGTACTGTTTCTTCTGCATGTCTCTTCTACAGATACTTCCATGGGCACTGTTCTTCTGAATTGGCTTCTATAATTCCTGCTCTCTCTTTCAAAACAGTCCAAATACGTGCCGCCACCAGCCAACATCCATTTACTGGCCAACTTCAAACTCACAGAACCAACTTTTCATCTTCCTCATTTATTCATTCAACTGCCGTTTTCTGGAACAACCTTTCTTCATACGTATTTCCTGAAAATTACAGTCTACTGAAGTTCAAGTCCAATGTCAACAAATACCTTCTTTCGTCTTCTCAACCTCCAACCCAAGCATGGTACTAAGTACTATAGGTTCTAATATCTCTCGTGTTTGGGGTTTACATAAAAAAAAAAAAACCTTATTGAATATACACATAATAGGAAGTTGCACACACACAAAAAATTGGGGAAGGGAAGAATGGGTAAAGAAATATCACATTTCTTTACCCATTCTTCCCTCTCCCCCTTTTTTGGGTAAAGAAATATGGGTAAAGAAACATGGGTAAAGAAATATCACATTTTTTTACCCATGAGAATAATATTTCAGTTTTGTGAAGATGTGGATTTATGCAGCATTACTTTTTTTTTTTGTTAACAGCAAAATTGAGACCTTATTTTTTGTTTGCTAGATGTGATTTTTTTGTACTTATTCAGAAAAAAGATGAATAAAGTTTACAGATAAGTTTGGTCTAAATTGTGAAATGCGATTTTGTTTAGTAATTTGGATGTTGCAGATAAAGAAGATACTATTTTATAGAGAAATAGAAAGTTTCAGCTTTAGATATTATCAGCTAGGTTGAAAATATGTTGGTTATACATTGGTTTCAAAGAAAGTGCATCACCTATTAATTTCATATTTCTAATCCTTTTTCGTGATGGTATATTACATTAATGAATAGCATCACAAATAGAAATATAAACAAAAGATATTTATTAATAGTTATGGTAAAGCTAAGTAATATATGACAGATTCTCTCAAAATATTCCAAATTGAGCATTTGCAACCTTTATACAACAGTTTTGGTAAACACGACAATTATGGCTGAAATGTTATCAGAAGCCCTAAATTTGCTTCGGTTTATCATTTTAAATAGAAAACAAAATGAAAAGTTCACCATTTGAAAACTAATATTTAGTTGAACTGCCTCTGGCCCTGATGACAGCAGCACATCGTCGAGGCATCGACAAGATCAATTTCTGAAGATAATAAACTGTAGTTCGTGGTTCCAAACACGAATTATGGCTTCCTGAAGTTCATGAAGGGTCTTGGTGTCTTTCTGGCAACTTCAGATTCCATACGATGCCAACAGTTCTCTATAGGATTCAGGTTAGGGCTGTTTCCTGGCCAGCTAAGAGTTGTACTGGACCATTTTTCCAACAATTTTATCACCTGTAACAAATGTAAACGCATTACTGTCAAACCTTTAATGCAGAAATGAAGCTAAAGTAACTACAGAAGTGCCTACATTTTCGCTTGATGACAAGGAGCAGAGTCATCCTGAAAGATGCAGTTACTTGGCAGGTTGAAATGGTCTCTAATCATAGGCAGCAATTTGCCTTCCAATATAGCCAGGTATCCATTGGCATTTACGAAACCTTTTATAAACTGCAGTTGACCTACTCTGCGATATGAAATGCACCCCCTAAATCATTTGGCTGGTAGGGAATTTCACTGAAGACACCATATAGTCTGGATGGTATTGTTCACTACGTATACGGCCAATTGTTTGTTTTCCATTAGAGCCATGCAGGTTGAATTTCTTCTCGTCCAAGAAAATAACTGACTTCCACTGCTTGGGAGTCCATTTGACATGCTCCTTACACCAAATTAATCAGGCTTTTTCATTTTTTGTGCGAGGAGGGTCTTCTTAGGATGACGGACTACAAGACCATTTTTGAAGAGGCATCTTGTGACTGTTACTGCACTTGCTACCACTCCTCTATGTTCTTTCCATTCTCCTTTCAGCTCATACGAAGAAGTTTTATGGTTTTTAAGGCATAAGCGCTTCAAAACACGGTCCTGTTTCGCCGTAGAGATTCTTTTGCATCCGGTTCCTTTTTTATTATCAGAGCCAGTATTATCGAGTTTGGAAAGAAATTACTCGCTGTCGCTGATTACAAGACACATTATAAGCAATATGATGGGAAGAATATCTTTCCTCACGTAAAGTGACAATAGCACTCTTTCTTCGTGGTGTTAACTGCACTTGTAACTTGTCATCCTGATATAAGCAAGGAATGACTGCAACTCTTGCAGAGGGTGCTTATATAGCTGAAAGTAGATAGTATGAATCAGAGATGTAATATTCAATATGTTCTACGTTGATAATAATATTAGTAAATTAATAAGAGGAGTTTACCTCAATATCGTACGTGGAACACTTCCGTATGATACCCTCCAGAAATTAAAACGGAAAAAACGAAAAAAATCGCAACTTACCGGTACATAAAAGTAAAATATAAATAATTAAAGAAAAATATAAATAATCAATTTAACACAATACAAAAACAATTAAAATTCAAATTAACGCAATTAAAAGAATCTAACGAAAATAATCAAAACGATTTTCCTTCCTGAAGCTGACAATGCTTTTCGACCGACTGTCGTGATCACAGGAACGAAAATTACCGAATCGGGCTAAACCTGCAACTTAAATAGTGATTATATGTCTTCGCGCATGCACGTAAAGGTCCACGCATCGGAGATCAAATATGGCCGCCGAACATTAACAGAATTCTCGTGTAATTTAATTTCAACGGTTTCTGCAATTAATAGTCGCGTATAATTACGTTGAACATTAAGTATTTTGGCCTCGTTAAATTTAACAATTTAACGAGGCCACAATTTAACGAGGCCAAAATACTTAATGTTCAACATAATTATACGCGACTATTAATTGCAGAAACCGTTGAAATTAAATTACACGAGAATTCTGTTAATGTTCGGCGGCCATATTTGATCTCCGATGCGTGGACCTGCATGCGCGAAGACATATAATCACTATTTAAGTTGCAGGTTTAGCCTGATTCGGTAATTTTCGTTCCTGTGATCACGACAGTCGGTCGAAAAGCATTGTCAGCTTCAGGAAGGAAAATCGTTTTGATTATTTTCGTTAGATTCTTTTAATTGCGTTAATTTGAATTTTAATTGTTTTTGTATTGTGTTAAATTGATTATTTATATTTTTCTTTAATTATTTATATTTTACTTTTATGTACCGGTAAGTTGCGATTTTTTTCGTTTTTTCCGTTTTAATTTCTGGAGGGTATCATACGGAAGTGTTCCACGTACGATATTGAGGTAAACTCCTCTTATTAATTTACTAATAGCTGAAAGTAATAGCTGATGCAATATTACGTCATCTGTAAGAAATACTGCGATATACTTATGTTATTCGGATGACAATTACAATTTTAAGGGGTAATGCACTTTCTTTGAAGAAACACCAGTGTATAGTATCAGTGTTTGGCATATGGTGCATGGAATCCCTGTGCTTTGGTTGCTCTAGCAAAATGCATAAATAAATAATAAAATAACAATAAAAAAAAAAGACCCTGAGGTGTGAATATTCTCAAGCTATGAGGCTTAGATATCCATGAAGATAACCTATTCTACTAATTGTCAGCTAATAGAAAACCTTTTACTATCCATTCTATATATTTTCCCCTACATATATGTCTCCTATATAATTTGTAACTGTGAAAATTTTGCCTTCATTCATTTTATTATTCCCTGTCAGAGCCTTATAAAATTTCTGTTCACAATATTAAATTAATACACCAACCATTTAAATTAACATAGTTTAATATTTACAAAAATAATGGATATTATAAAATAATCTATTTACAACGACTGACTTACTATACATTATAATAAAATACAATAAAATAAAAAAGTTAAAATACAATAAAATATGAATACTTAAAAGCGTTAAAACTGTGCAATTGTAGCTTTCAGGGGCACCTGCCTCCTTTCTCAACAACACAGCACATTAAGCAACACATCCTTAAGTATCAGGTTCACGGCACACGCGGTTGACCAGGCACATGAGCAGTATATTCTTCGTATTTACCAGACCTGGAAGGGGCTCAGGGGCGTGGAAGGCAGAAATGCTCATCTTTTGCGAGGATTACAGAAATGCTCATCTTTTGCAGAAATGCTCATCATCAAAACAGCACAGAAAGGGGAACTATATTTCAAAAAGGGGATGAAACCGAATATCCCTATCTTTATTCATAGTATTATTTTCAGATGAACCAATCCACAAGCTCTCGAGCCACTTGCAGTCCCAGAATTTATGCGCCCGGTCAAAGATGACAGCATTCTCTGGGGAGACCTGATGTTGTTTTTTCCAAAAATGCCCGGCAATAGCGGATTTGCTAAACTCTGCGGTCTGTATAGCCCTTGGGTGTTCCCCCAGACGATCTTTGAGCCGCCGTCCTGTTTCCCCCACATAACTCTCTGCACAATCCGGGCATTTGATCTTGTATATGACCCCACTGCTGGAATCCCTTGCAATGGGGGTCCTTAACCTGTGACACTACAGTGTGCAACCTCCTACCTGGAAGCTGCATACAGCGTGATTGGTAAGTACGGAATATCCTTGTGATACGTTCTGAAAGGCCCGGATAGTAGGGAATGTAGGCTGTGGTGACTGGAACGGATGGCACTCTATGACTAGGCTCCACACCCCTACTATATTTATCCAAGATCCTTTCGGGGGGTAACTGCATTTCATAAGGTCCACCGAGATTTGTCCGATTTCTTTTTCTCTCTCCTCAGGGGTACTGCAATACGTCCCAACCCTATACAGAAGTGCCTTAGCGACGCTGTTCTTATGTTGTAAAGTCTGCGCCTACTTGTAATGGGTGTACTGGCTCCTACACATTGGTTTCCTGTAGACTGTGGTCTTAAGCCTACAGCCTTCTCTGTACACCATTACATCCAAGAATGGGAAGGCACCATCTACTTCTACCTCTGAGGTAAACTTTATGAACAGAGAGAAACCATTGAGAACTCAAGATTTCTAAGAGGTACAAGCTAAAGATTATAATGATTTATGCACCAACATCGAGCCATGATGATGAAGAGGTTGAAGAAATGTACACCGAAATTGAGAGTCTTCTAGATGAGCAGAAAATCCACTACACTATTATTATGGGGGACTGCAATGCTAAGGTTGGAAAAAGACAAAACAGCACAGAAAGGGGAACTATAGGAAATTTTGGAATTGGTGAAAGAAATGAAAGAGGTGAAAGACTTGTGGAATTTGCAGAATCTCTCTCAAGGACTGTCAGTAATGAACACTTTTTTCAAGAAAAGGGTGAACAGAAAGTGGACATGGAAGAGTCCAAATGGATTAACTATTAATGAAATCGACTTCATCCTCACTCACAGAAGATATATTGTGAATGATGCTACCGTCCTGAATAAGGTAAATGTTGGAAGTGATCATAGAATGGTAAGATGTACACTTGATATAAATGTAGGAAAGGAAAGGAAAGGAAAAAACTGACTCGAGTAAATAATACAAAGGTCTTTGAGATAACAGAAGAGGAGAAAAAGCAGTATGTACTGGAACTTATGAACAAGTTTGAGCTTCTGCAGACTGCTCAGGACCAAGATATCGACGAGGAATATTACAACTTTCTGAAAGTGATAAAGTCCAATAAACCTATAGGGAAAAAGAAATCCAAAGAAGAAAACATTAGTCAAGAAACACTTCTCATGATGAACCGAAGATGACAAATGAAGAGCAAGAAAAACACTGACAGGGAGAAAATTGAGTATACTGAGTTATGCAAAGCCATTAGAAAGAGACTCAGAGAGGACATAAGAAGATTTAACACAAGAAAAGTAGAACAAGCATTAAGGGGGGGGGGGGGGCGCTGCATGTCTCTGTGGAAGGAAGCACAATGTTTTTGGTGCCATCAAAATAGTGATTTATTTATAATTAATTGTGCTTAATCGTCTTATACAAGCCATCTGCCTTCGCAGGAAGTGAAAGTATATCCACGGGCACTCTCCTCAAACAGGTATTCGCTTTTCTTTCTTACAAATTAAGGTGGTTTCTGTTTCGACGTTATGTGCTTGACAGAATGATGGCTGCTTAATGCGATAGACGTCATTAGCATTAGTAGAGGCATTTGATGCAAGAAAGCAAGCTTATGCAGCATCAGCCAAAAAAAAAAAAATAATAATAAATAAATAAATAAAAAAAAAAAATAAATAAAAAATAACCACTTCCACTTCACCCCTCTGTTCGTACGAAATACCTGTCCAGCTGAGCCTTAAACTCATTTAGGCTATCAACTTCCACGACAAGGGATGGAAGTTTATTCCACCAACCAACCACCCGCTGGCTAAAGGCAAATTTCCTCACGTCTGTTCTACATCTGTCTTTTCTCAATTTGAATTTATGCCCTCTCAGGTGATTATTCTGAGCAAGAGGAAGAATCCCATCAGCATTGAGCATGCTCAAACCCTTCAAGGCTTTATACACCTCTATCAGATCACCTCGCCGGTGCCTAGTCTCCAGACACCGTAATTTGCAAAACTTAAGCCTTTCTTCGTAAGAGCACCCCTTTGTTCCATTCACTAATCTTGTTGCCCTTCTCTATACTCGTTCCAGCGTCTCTACTTCCTTCTTCAAATGAGGCCCCCAGACCTGTATACAGTACTCTAGGTGTGGTCTGACCATTGCCTTATACAAGGGAATAATCACCTCCTTATCCCTGCTAGAAAAATTCCTATATATCATCGACAATACACCATGAGCTACTCTTGCAGCCTGTCTGCACTGCTCAGAAAACTTCATATCTGCCTGCACATCAACGTCATCAACGCGGAAGCGCACATACAGGAAACGTGACGAGAAAGTAGTACCCCTCGTATCAGCGGAGCCTGAGAATATGTACTGATCTTTTGATATTTAATGATGGTTATTAGTCTTATGTAAGCAATCTGCCTTCGCTGGAAGAGAAATACTATCCACTGGCATTCTCCTCAAACAGGTATTCTTTTTACGTCTTACATACTAAGATGGTTTTTCTAACTACGGTATGTGCTTGAATAATGGCGGCTGCCTAAAGTGGAAAACGTCAACAATGCGGAAGAGTACATCCAGGAAACGTGCATGAGAAAATAGTACCTCTCATATCAGTGTTTTTCCGATAAACTCTACTGTAGAATTTAAGTGAAAACTTTAATCCAAAATAAGTGCATATCAGTTACTCGGAAAGTAGAATAACACTCTAACAGCTTTCACTTTAATTTTTTTTTTTTTACACGTGTTTGGCTCCATTGCAACGTTACGAAGCCAACGAAGATGGCGGCTACTAACTGTGAAACTAGATGTCAGGGCGGAAGCACATGCCCTGGTGCAACGGCGGCCGATTGCAATGACGTTAACGGATCTTTGGATGGAGGGTTTAATCTCGCAGCCAAAGGCAGCCCACAGTATATTACTTTATGTAATTACTGCCTGGATCCAAAATCTAATTTAACGTCCTGCTTCATCTGCAGTAAACTTTACTGCAGCAGATGCGTGCCAACGTTAAATCATCTGTGCAAAACCTGCGACGGCGCCAACATTATGAATTCACCGACTGACACTCCAGCGGAGATAAACCTAAGTCCAAAACAAGTGATAAAGGAAATTCAAACCACTTATATACCCCCTTTTCCCGACCTGGACTTTGACGACATAGGCTCAGGTGTGGAGGAAGCGCTAAACAATAATTTGAGAATCCAGCAGATATGGAAGACACTCAAAAACATGCTGCAGGCCCAAACCAGACATTTTAACAGTGAAATTTCTAAATTAAAACAGTCGTTGGAAAAGGGATTTCACCAATTGGAAAATGGGAATGAGTTCCTAACCGAACACCTTACAACCCTAATAAAATTGATGAAATCCTATGATCAGGGTTCTTTTAGGGCGGTCCCTTCCCACAAGGATCTGGCACAGCGGCTCTGAAGCTCCAACTCTCACAGATGAAAATTCACACAATTCGGAATCCCTCCCAAGCTTGGCAATTAATGAGCTCAAAACAAGCCTTGCCAACCAAAACAATAATATCAATAAAGAGCTCAGCAACCTTAACAAGAGCATAATAGACCTTTCATGCTCGGTCAGCGCATTGCAGGATACACGCTCCAACTCCTACCAAGCAAAAAATGACAGTGAAAGGAAAACAAACAAGGAGCCAATGTTAGCCAAACAATCCAGCAACTCAACCCTGGGCAACCCTCAATTTAAATCAAGTATGAACTCACAAGCACAGATGAAGGTGTACTCACATAAAGAAACCAACACTGAGTACAACCACAGCAGCAATAAAAAATCTGTTGCAACCCAAACTCACAATGAGGCCTCATCACGGACAGTGAACAAGCAAACCCAGACGGCATATGATATAACTCTAGGGGCCATCCCCAAGAGCAAGAATAAATCAGAACTGGCAAACAAAGCTATCAAATCCAACCCCAAGCACTCCTCTCAGAATGATGGTTCTTCTTCTCTTCCTTTGAGGAATCTAAAACAGACTTCGCAAATCGAGAATTATGTTAAAGCTAGCACTAAAGTGCACACTCATCCCAGTCAATCAACAGCCCCAACCTCAAAGGAGCCTGAAAACCAACCCAGACACAATAACAAGACTGAACATTCGCAACATTGTTGCGAATGTTCATAAGGATGAACATTCGCAACCTATTCACACCAGGGACACTCCTGATGGTGGATTTCTTAATATTTATAATAAAAACAAAGACAAACTCACTGAAAAGGGAAACGAGAAAGTAACAGGCAATGATGGAATGAAAACACACCTGGTCAAGGCTACTACTGAAATTATCTCTCTCAATAACACCAATGATAACAAAATAAGATTCATTTGTAAAGGGGATAGAGGAAACCTAGTAGTGGTTCCTAAAAAGATCTCGTGGCATGTCTCCAGGCTGGCACCCTCCATGGAGGAGGCTGACCTAGAGTGCTACTTTAAGAGAAAAATTAACATTAACATATCAGCTAAGAAAATGAAGTCACTTCATCCTGAAATATATTCCTCCTTTAAGATCAGCTTTGATCAAAAGGATATGGAACTAATGACATCCAAACATAACTTCCCTGATGGGGTCACAGTTCAGGCATTTAGGTTCAGAAAACATAAGATCTACAGGCCTATCACAGACAACACCATCTATAAAAATAATGGTCCTGGAAAGGCTTAAAGCAACCACACTAGATAGCAGTCAATGAACAATAATGCTCATGGCAGAGACAAAGACAACAGTATCTTCATAAATATATACTATCAAAATTGCAGAAGCATCATTGAGAAGCTTAACAAATTTAAAATAGAGGTTAGCCAAGCTGAGTCTGATATCTGGGTTCTCACAGAAACCTGGCTAACCCCTGACATCTTAGACTCAGAAATTTGTCCCTCAAACCTTCAAATTATCAGAAGAGATAGGGAAAACAAGAAAGGGGGAGGAGTAATGATTTTGCTGCACCATAAAATTGTCATCTCTGACATCATCTCCCTAGAAGATATTGAGGGCATTTACATCAAAGCCAAAGTTGGCAACATAACAGTGCAGTTGGTAGGAATCTACCTACCACCACCTGTTAAAATGAACACCTTAAAAAAACTTGAGAAGGTACTTGAACCCATTCTTATCTCCTCCATGAGTGATGTCAGAACAATAGTGCTAGGTGACTTCAACACTCACTTTGAGCATGGACTGGACTGGACAAGGAAGACCATTACAATAAAAATAGCCACCTATTGCAGTTTCTGAAAGATATGTTTTTCAGACTCAACCTGAAGCAAAAATGCAAACTCCCCACCAGAAAAAAGAAACTCCTTGACCTGGTCTTCACAAATTTTGACATAAATATTAATTATACTCCCAATTATTTCCACTCGGATCATCTAGCCTTATTGCTTGACTTTGATATCAAGACCAAATATATCAGCAATGAAGTCAGGGAATGCTCCTTCAATTTTAGGAGAGCCCCCCCTGGGACAAAATAAGAAATGAAATCTTAAATGTCAACTGGCAACCATTATTTAGGAGTCAAGACCCAGATATAATTCTGGATATGCTGTACAACAACTTAGACCTAATTATCAAAAACTATACACCCAAGAGCCATGCAAAGGCAAACACTAATAAATTTCCTATGTGATTCACAAAATAAATCATTCAATTACTCAAGAAAAAACAACAAATGTTCATCAATTTCAAAAACACACTGAGACATGACATTTACATTCAGTTCTCCAATCTAAGAAGGCAAATAAAAAACAGTATCAATTTGGCCTACCAAAATCACTTAGCTAACCTACAGAATGCAATGCTAAACAGGCATGATATGGGTCCATTCTGGAAGCATTGGAAAATGGGTTATAAAAAACACAAAAACATGAACAAAATGGAGACCATTCAATCAGATCAATTTACAAATTTCTACAGTGAACTATATACTGAAAAAGCTGATCACAGCAGTAAGCTTGATAACACCTCTCCCTCCTCATATTTCAGTGATACCCTGACACAATTTGAAGTCAATGCAGAGACTATTGAATACCCTCAACAAATTTAAATTAAGTTATGACACAAACACTGGCAGTTTCCCCATGGCACTCTGGAAACACTGCTTTGTTGTATTGCAACAACAACTTATACATCTGATCAAAGCCATTTTCAATAAGGGATTACTCCCCAGAATATTAAAGGAAACCACTATCACCCCTCTTTTTAAAAAGGGGGCTAAAGACACTCCTTCCTCATTTCGACCCATACACAAATCTAATCCCCTAAGCAAGATCATTGAGAACCTACTTTACTCTCAACTCTGCTCCTTCATGAAAAATAAATTCAGCCACATTCATCATGGCTTCCTAATGGGCAGATCAACTGTGACTAACCTACTCTCCATTGAACATGACATAAAACTTAGCCTTGACAATAACAATCAGATAGACATTATATACCTTGACCTACAGAAAGCCTTTGACTCAGTACCACACAAGTTGCTTTGCCTCAAATTAAAGAACATAGGTTTATCAAGTAATGCCTGATCACTTATGTCTAACTTTGTTGAAAACAGGAAAAGCAGAGTTCATTTTGAAGGAAGATACTCCTCCACTTTCCATATACAAAGGGGAGTCCCACAGGGTTCTCCTCTGGGGCCACTACTCTTTGCTGTATACATTAACGACATACAAGATTGTATGCAACATGTTGACATCAAAGTGCTCTCATATGCAGATGACTTGAAAATATACAAAACCATCAAAACAACAAAAGACTGTGAATCACTGAAAAATGGACTAGACACCATCACCCAATGGATCACAAACAATGTTCTAACACTAAACTTAAACAAATGCTGCACCATGTCTGTCACAGACTATCACAAAAAACACAAGATTAATTATCCCTATAAAGCTAATAATCATGAGCTATTGAGAATACATGAGGTTTCAGATTTGGGAGTATGGTTTTCTGAGAAGGGAAACTTCAACATACATGTAAATAAAACTACAGCTAAGGCCTCCAAATCCCTTGGACTGGTTAAAATAATCTGCTTCGATTTCACCAACGTACAGCTCATAAAAACAGCTTGCATAATGATCATCAACCCAATTCTAGAATATGCCTCACAAATCTGGAATCCTCACACCAAAATTCTTATAAAACAACTGGAATGTATTCAGAAATCCATAGTCAGATTCCTGGTGTACAAATCTAGGTTGGAATTGAACACAAAATCCTACAATGAATGGTGCATTCACTTTGGGATTGTACCACTCTACCAAAGAAGAGCTGCGGCAAACTGCAAATTCCTGATGCATTTCGTGGCTGGAAAGTTGATGCCCCCGAGCTGCTCTACCTCATCAACTTCAGCTGTCCTCCAAGAGTCTTGAGAAGACAAAATATGCTGGCACAAGAGCCATTCAGAACTGATCAACTCAGATTCCATTACTTCAACAGAACTGCAAAATTGCTGAATGAATCCAACATTGATATCCTAAACGAAAACGTTAATATCAAAAAAGAGCTACAAAGGTTTTACAATCAAACTAATAGAGAATGAAAATAAATGACTAATTTAATAATAACAGCAATAATAATACTATAAAGATAGGTATACTTAGCTTTAACAAAAAAAAAAAAAAAAAAAAAAAAAAAAATTTTTTTCTTCAATGAACTAAGATAAGAAATAACAATTAGAAAAAAAAAAAAAAATAGGGATAACAATAAGAATAATAACACAAATCAGTCAATGCAACTACTTAATGTGAACTATCAAGAAAAGAAAACAACAAAATGCTTAGAAATACAAATTTCTCTGTTACCACAGCTTTGCTAAAATGCAAATCGCTTGTAATGTATGATATGCATTGTATATGTCAGGGGTGGGCACGCATGAGGTCAATGAGAGCCGCATTCCGGTTTTTCATATATTATAAAGAGCCACACCATAGTTACATAGTATTAAATACACAAATTCAAATTTAATTTAATTTAATTAATATGATTACATATTCTACACAAGCTATGTAAAGTATACATATATAAGAAAATATAATTAAGAGAAAGAAAATACAAAATAATTATTTCAAAATTTTAATAATAAAAATGCATTAATAAAAAGTATAACATTTAACGAAGACCTTTGGTCAAATCTTTGAAATTTGGTGTAAAATTTGTTAAAGCCGTTCGCAGCAATTCAGCGAGATGATGATTGGTCAACTGTGAACGATATTTCGACTTCACGAACTTCATTGTGGAGTACAAAGATTCACAGCAATATGTTGTACCAAAAATTGAAATTAGACGGCAAGCAGCTTTCTTTAAATGTGGATATTTTGATTCTGGCACGAGTTTCCAAAATTCAATTACATTAGTAGATTTGTGCTGCATTTGCAATGCCTGATCCTCTTTCATCTCTAATAACTCCAATTGCCCAGCCGCTTTTTCAACAAATATTATTTCAGAAATTGGAAATCCATCTTCAATAATATCACAAATAAATGGGTTCACAAAATATGCAAATGTAGATTTCAAACTTTTCACATCTTCAAACGTATGTTCGAAATCTGCTTGCAATTCTTCCAATTTTTCTTTGTATTCGTCTAACTTTTCTTCTTTGATATTAATTATATTTGCTTTTACTCGTGGAAAATGATTAAATATTTTGTTCTTAAGATCGTACACAAAAAGTCGAAGTTTAGCTTCAAAACTAAATACAGTTTGTGACAAATCAATAATATTTTTTTCCTTTCCTTGTAAAGCCAAATTAAGTGTTTGCAAATGTTCTGTAATGTCTGTAAGAAACATTAAGTCAGAAAGCCAAGTTTCATTTTCTAATTCTGGGTATTTTTTACCTTTTTCTTTTGTAAATGTTATGATAGGAATTAGGAGTTCCACAAAACGGCCCAAAACATTGTAAGTTGACAGCCATCTTACAACACACCATAGGGATAAATCACTGGGCAATTCATCTGTTTCGTCATTCCCTCGCAACTCTTCTGAAAAGTTCTTAAATTGACGATGTGTTTTGGCATTTGTTCTAATTAAATTCAAAATCTGCAAAACAATCTTCCACACATTTTCGTATTTGAAGTACTTCGCTATGAAATGCTCGCGGTGAATTATGCAGTGAAGAGGTAAGAAATGTGGAATTTTAGGATCGCTGTTTAAAAGACCAATGAGACCTTGGTTTTTCCCTACCATTGCAGGCGCTCCGTCAGTCGCAACACTTACAAGTTTATCACGAGGCAATCCAAACCTATTCATTACTTTATCAAGCGCATTTCTAACATCGATACCGCGAGTTGTTTCGATAAGAGCTACTAGGTCTAACATTTCTTCCTTCACGTTTACGTCTGCAGATACATAGCGGACAAAAACGGCCAATTGTGGAACATCCTGAATGTCTGTAGACTCGTCGAGAGCTAAACTAAATGCTGTACAATTTTTCAAATCACACATCAAACTATTTTCAATATTTTTACTAATTGCACCAATACGACGCTCAGTTGTACGGCGTGACATAGGAACCTGTGCGATCAATTTATGCAGTTTTGTATTATCTGGATCCAAAACTTTAACCACTTCTTCCAAGTTTCTTTTAATAAATTCTCCTTCTCCATATGGACGTTTGGCACGAGCAATATTCCAAGCTATCAAAAAACTAGCTTCGTTTGCTCTGTCATCTTCGCGACTAAAAGAAGACAAGAGTCCTTGTTGCTTATGAAGACCAGATTGCAAGGACTTAAGTTTCTCTGTTCGCAATTTTGAATTTAATGGATATTGAGTTGAAAAGTGGGGATGACTTACTTCATAATGTCGACATAAATTGCTTACTTTGTAGTTTGCAATTGTAACTTTACAAATAAGACACAACGACTTTCCATTATTGTCAATAAAAGCAAAATTTTCTACCCCCTCTTCTTGAAAGTTTCTATTTTCTTGTTCGTATTTTCGTTTTTTGATATTTTCTGAGGTCATGTTATCAAAAAATTTAAATAACTTTAATTCCAAAGTCTGAAATTGAAACAAAATAATTAAATTAATTTAAGGCGCAGAAAAATTACACTCGTAACTTTTTACGCACAAGTCCACTGATGGCGCCAGCAGTGTAAATGCGCACGGATTTATTTGTAATCAAAATAAAAATAGCAAGATATCTAGACAAAAAAAAACATAAACACAACATAAAATCCGTATAACAAAATATTAGTTACTTAGTTATATTTTTATAATTTAACAAGATTCACTGAAAAAATTTCTGAAATAATAAAAAAAAACGGATTTAAATTTTCAATGGGAGCCGCACTTAACTCAACGAAGAGCCGCATGCGGCTCTGAGAGCCACATTTGCCCACCGTTGGTATATGTTGTAAATTGACCTTGTATATTTGAAATTGTATATTGATACCTGACATTGTGTACAGATTGTAAATAGAAGGATTACTATATTGCTACTGTCAAATTCCTCCTCTGTAAGGCTTCGGCTGTTTTGGAGTAATAAAAAAAAAAAAAAAAAAAAAAAAAAAAAAAAGGGAAAACAAAGAATTTAAATCAGCAGCCATGAGCAGTAATACAAAAAGACAAATGATACTGAAACTGAAGAATAGCGATGTGTACTTATAAACAGCAGAGAAGGCATAATTCAAATAGCAGAAGACTACTATAGAGAATTATACAAGGAGCAGGGGAATGATGCCAGCAGTGGGGAAGATGGATTGCAAAGTAGCAACACATACGACATACCCGATATTCTTCCTGATGAGGTAGAACATGCATTGAAGAAAATGAAAAATCAGAAAGCCCCGGGGGAAGATGAAGTTACTGTAGAGTTGTTAAAATTGGGAGGAAGAGACATAACACAAAAACTGGCAAGGCTCTTCACAAAGTGCATTAGAAAAGGTGTGACGCCTAAGCAGTGGAATAATGCAATCATAGTTTTGCTGCATAAGAAAGGAGATAAATCAGAAATTGGAAATTATACACCAATTAGCTTATTATCCGACATCTACAAGTTGTTCACAAGGGTCATTACTAACAGATTAGAAAGAATACTTGATGAGAATCAACCGAAAGAGCAAGCTGGCTTTAGGACAGGATTCTCAACTATGGATCACCTTCACGTAATATCACAGCTAATGAAGAAAGGAAATGAATATAAAACACCGTTATGCCTGGCATTTGTGGATTATGAAAAGGCATTTGACTCCATACAGCATAAGGCAATGTTTCGGGCACTGGAAAGACAAGGCATAGATACCCCATATATTATGATTTTGAAGAAAATATATGAGAACGAATGCTACCTCCTTTATTATACTGGACAAAGACAGTAGGAAATTTAAAATCGAGAAAGGAGTTCGACAACAAGGAGACACAATATCACCGAAGCTGTTTACTGCTGCCCTTGAGGAAGCTTTCAGAAGATTAGACTGGTCGCAGAAAGGAGTCAATGTGAACGGAGAGTACCTAAACCATTTACGATTTGCAGATGACATTGTGGTCATAAGCCACGATCCCAAAGAATTAGAGGAAAATCTTAATCAGTTATGCACAGTTAGTAAGGATTTTGGACTAAAGATGAATATGACTAAAACAAAAGTAATGATGAACAAGTATGCCACAGAAAGAGAAATAATGATTGAAGGAGCAGTAATTGAAAAGGTGGAGTCATATACTTATCTGGGACAAGTTATTAGCTGTAATAATGATAAATGGCTGGAAGTCAAGAGAAGAATAAATTTT
The DNA here is from genome assembly GCF_048544385.1 of Mastigoproctus giganteus. Taxonomy (NCBI): domain Eukaryota; kingdom Metazoa; phylum Arthropoda; class Arachnida; order Uropygi; family Thelyphonidae; genus Mastigoproctus; species Mastigoproctus giganteus. The sequence goes on along the minus strand of NC_143577.1, from coordinate 129,585,590 downwards.
GGATGGATAGCATTCAGGAAATATAGTCACATACTGAAGAGCAATATCCCAGTTTTCTGAAACGTAGAATAATGAACCGATGTATACTCCCCACCATTACTTATGGAAGTGAAACTTGGGCACTCACCAAAAGAATGGAAGAGAAGCTGAGAACTACACAGCGAAGAATGGAACAAATTATATTGGGAATCAGACTGTTAGGTAAGAAGAGAAACACATGGATTAGGCAGCAAACTCAGGACATTCGTATCAAAACTAAAGAACTAAAATGGTCTTGGGTAGGACACATAGCTCGAAGACATGATGACAGATGGACTAAGAAAATAAGAGAATGGTACCCAAGAGGAGCTAGAAGAAAACCTGGAAGACAAAGGCGAAGATGGATAGATGAAATTCATGAGTTTGTGGGTAGAAAATGGATGGCCAGTGCTCAAAACAGATGGAACTGAAAAGTTGCTGGAGAGGCCTTCATCCTGCAGTGGATTGAAAATGGTTGATGATGATGATGATCCTCTTCTCTCCCCTTTTGAACAGGTGAATGTGTCATCCACGTATCTCTTCCACTTCCGCATAGGGAACTCCAATTTTTCAAAGATTCTATTTTCTAATTCTTCCATAGCTAAGTTCACAACAATGGCGCTAATGGAAGAACCCATAGCTGTGCCGTGAACCTGCTTGTACATCACCCCTTGAAATACCATAGTGGTACTTGAGAGGCACAATTCTATACCACAGCAGATATCCTCCATATATAAATGAGACCTAGCACTTAAAGTGTCATCTTTCTGTAGGGCCATTTTAACACATTGGACTCCATGATTTATAGGGATACATGTAAATAATGACATTACATCTAAAGAAATCATAGTCTCATCCCCCCTATAGTTTGGCTTTTCACAAAATTAACAAATTCCCCACTATAGGGGAAATCAGCTTAGCCAGAAATTTAGACATTGCAAGGTAGGGCTACCAATAAAAGAAACAATGGGTCTTAGTGGGACCCCCACTTTGTGCGTTTGCGGTAGCCCATAAAACCTGGGAAGTTGACATCCCGTAGCATGCATGGACCAAAACATGTCTTTAGAAATTTTCCCCATTTTCAACCAATGCTGCAAAATCTTGTTGACATGTCATTCCAGGTTGGCTAATGGATTTCTTTGGATGACCTTATATGTAGCACTATCTTGTAACAAGTCTAGGGCTTTGTTATGGTAATCCTCTTTATTTAATACTAGTGTTAATCTACCCTTATCAGCCGGTAGAACTATGATTTCATCATCCTGTTTAAGCTCGTTCCACGCCTTCTTCTGGCTATGAGTAAGGTTACTTACAACTGTTTTTGCCTGGCACAGAATGGCTGACATCTTTGCACGGATTTGATTAGCAACAGGTTCCGGCAACTTGCCGATTGCCCTTTCAATGCCCATAGCTATCTAAGCAACCAGTGATTTAGAGGGCAAAAGGGCAAACTTGGGTCCTAAGTCCAGTACTCCCTCTTGTTCCTTAGTTAGTAATTTATCACTTATCAATTATCCTTATTTATAATTACCTTCTCCTCTAGTAACGCATTGAACTTGTTGATATGTCTCTGCCTATACGTATCCGTGATCCTATTAGCTTTATCCAAGATAGCCTCCTAATGAGTGATAAATGCATAGGTGATAATCTACTATTAATATTGTCTAACGACAAACCAGTTAATCTCCTGTTACGTCTCAGGTCATCATGTAACTTCTCTATCCAAAGATTCTTAATCTTCTTCTGGTACCACGCCCTAATCCTCGTCATCTGAATGTCCTTGAACGGTGCTTTAACTCTAAACCTGCATTGCACTAGTCACGCGGGTTTAGAGTTTAGAGTTAAAGCACTGTTCAAGGACGTTCATATAAGGTCATCCAAAGAAATCCATTAGCCAACCTGGAACGACATGTCAACAAGATTTTGCAGCATTGGTTAAAACAGGGAAGATTTCTAAAGAGATGTTTTGGTCCATGCATGCTATGGGATGTCAACTTCCCAGGTTTTATGGGCTACCGAAAACGCACAAAGTGGGGGTCCCACTAAGACCCATTGTTTCTTTTATTGGTAGCCCTACCTATGCTATGTCTAAATTTCTGGCTAAGCTGATTTCCCCTATAGTGGGACGGTCTATGTGTGTGGTTAAAGATAGTAAAGAATTTGTTAATTTTGTGAAAAGCCAAACTATAGTGGGGATGAGACTATGATTTCGTTAGATATAGTGTCATTATTTACATGTATCCCTATAAATCATGGAGTCCAATGTGTTAAAATGGCCCTGCAGAAAGATGACACTTTAAGTGCTAGGTCTCATGTAAATATGGAGGATATCTGCTGTGGTGTAGAATTGTGCCTCTCAAGTACCACTATGGTATTTCAAGGGGTGATGTACAAGCAGGTTCACAGCACAGCTATGGGTTCTCCCATTAGCGTCATTGTTGCAAACTTAGCTATGGAAGAATTAGAAAATAGATCTTTGAAAGATTGGAGTTACCTATGCAGAAGTCGAAGAGATACGTGGATGACACGTTCACTTTTGTTCAGAAGGGGAGAGAAGAGAATGTGCTTTGTTTTCTCAATGGTTTCTTTCCGTTCATAAAGTTTACCTCAGAGGTAGAAGTAGATGGTGCCCTCCCATTCCTGGATGTAATGGTGTACAGAGAAGGCTGTAGGCTTAAGATCACAGTCTACAGGAAACCAATGTGTAGGAGCCAGTACACCCATTACAAGTCGGCACAGACTTTACAACATAAGAACAGCGTCGCTAAGGCACTTCTGTATAGGGTTGGGACGTATTGCAGTACCCCTGAGGAGAGAGAAAAAGAAATCGGACAAATCTCGGTGGACCTTATGAAATGCAGTTACCCCCCGAAAGGATCTTGGATAAATATAGTAGGGGTGTGGAGCCTAGTCATAGAGTGCCATCCGTTCCAGTCACCACAGCCTACATTCCCTACTATCCGGGCCTTTCAGAACGTATCACAAGGATATTCCGTACTTACCAGGCACGCTGTGTGCAGCTTCCGGGTTGGAGGTTGCACACAGTAGTGTTGCAGGTTAAGGACCCCATTGCAAGGGATTCCAGCAGTGGGATCATATACAAGATCAAATGCCCAGATTGTGGGGAGAGTTATGTGGGGGAAACAGGACGGCAGCTCGAAGATCGTCTGGGGGAACACATGAGGGCTATACAGACCGCAGAGTCTAGCAAGTCCGCTATTGCCGAGCATTTTTGGGAAAAACAACACCAGGTCTCCCCAGAGAATGCTGTCATCCTTGACTGGGTGCATAAATTCTGGGACCACGAGTGGCTCGAGAGCTTGTGGATTGGTTCATCTGAAAATAATACTATGCATAGGGATAGGGTGTTCGGATTCACCCCCTTTTCGAGGCTGTAATCCTCGCAAAAGATGAGCGTTTCTGCCTTCCACGCCCCCGAGCCGCTTCCAGTTCTGGTACACACGAAGAATATACTGCTCATGCGCCTGGTCAACACCGTGAACCTGATACTTAAGGATGTGTTGCTTAATGTGCTGTGTTGTTGAGAAAGGAGGCAGGTGCCTCCGAAAGCTACAATTGCACAGTTTTAACGCTTTAATTATTTTTTTTTTAAGTAATTTTTTTATAAGTATTTTTTTTTTTGTATTTTAACTTTTTTATTTTATTGTATTTTATTATAATGTATAGTAAGTCAGTCGTTGTAAATAGATTATTTTATAATATCCATTATTTTTGTAAATATTAAACTATGTTAATTTAAACGGTTGGTGTATTAATTTAATATTGTGAACATTAACTTTCTCAGCCTTAGAGGCCTTTTTGAAAAAAAACTTATAGAATTTAATTGTCTCCTTTTAAGATGCCTGTTTACCAAAAAATGACTTTGAATATGTAGTTGTCATATTCAGTCTTTCCTCATATGGGTGCCTTTCTGTAGATTCATCAAACAGATCACTCATCTCCAAACCTTTTCAAGAAGCTTGATGTTTTTTTGTGGTCTCCACACTTGGATACAATTCTCGAAGTGTTGTGGTTTCACTATTGCCTTATAAAATGGGATTATGACTGTGATTATGACTTTTTGTGGTCTCCATACTTGGATACAATTCTTATATGTTGTGGTTTCACTATTTCTTTATAAAATGGGATTATGACTGCCCTGTTTCTACAAGCAAATGTAGAGATTGGGAGATCATAATTAAGTCGATATGTCACCATTGGCCTTCCTTGCCGACATGTCTAAACTGCATGGACCATGCTTGCATTTAATGTCTAATGTATAAAAACCTTGCATTTTGTAGCAGAAAAACACGGCTGCCAATTTTCTGGCACTATTCCTGAAACATATTGAAGTAATTTTGGAGTGCTGTTTGGAGTGCAGAAACAGCAGCAACATTCCCAACATTAAAACTTGAAGGGGCTCTACCATCACTAGTTCATTCTGAAGAGTTACAATTAATCACATTCCTATGCTTTTCTACCCATCCTGATTTATTTCTGATATTTGTTCTTGTGGCTGTGTTGTTGTGCTACTGCATTTTTCATTATAACTTCAGATAAATGAAAATGTTGGACCTCCAGTTGTGGTTATCTGAAAGAGCTTCATTTGATGAATGTCTGTAAATTGTTGTTTTATGCAGGAGCAGTGAAGTTCTCAATGAGATTAAATTGATGCTTTTCTGTGAGTCTGCCATAAGAAATTACAACAGAGCATTGGGGTGGCTGCCACTTTTTTTGTCTGCCCCATTGTGGAGACCAATTTTTGAGAAATAATTACAGAAATAGTTGTACGGATAATTGTAGGGATGGGAATCACTAGCTTTTCAGTGATACCATATTTTTTCATCATTATTTAACCAGTCCCTGTAATATTATTTTCTTTGTTTTCCAGCATGTTGAATTTTCCATTCGTAAAGGTACTGCCCTGCCCAACATTTGAAGGCAGCCATGGAGAAGCTTTAAACTGATATCATTCAACTGTGGGATTCCTTAAATCCTCAGACAAGTGGCTTGGTATCAAGGGTACTGTATGTGGCTGATGAAAATTCTCGCTTCTGAAAACTGATGAATTTTTGGAAATTTCTGACATTTTTTTTTAAAAATTAATTATCATATTAAATTCTGTTTAAATGCATAGTTTTAAATATTTGAATAGTCCAAATTTAAATATTTGAATAGTCCAAATTATGTACATTGGCATATTTTTAAATTTAGCTAAGGATTTTATAAGTTATAACAATATAAAACTTTTGTTCTCTGTAATTTTTGTGCAAAGATTGTATCTCATGACTATCCTATTGTTGTGTTGCACATTGTAGTAATTAATTGCACTTTTTTAATTTTAGCAAATAAATAGTTCAAAAGTTCTAATCATGTAAGTTAGCTTATTCTTAAATGGAAGTTAAACTAACAGCTGTGTAATTACTTGTCACACCTTTGAGTGACAAGTAATTACACAGCTAATTACATACAGTAATTACATACTGGAGATATGCAAATATATCCCCCCTTTGGGGATATATTTGCATATTTCCAGTCCGCAGGGACCTCCCCTGAATCCAAGGATGCTTTCATAATTATGGCTAAGGGTTTGATAATTTCCTTCACGGCCTTCCTTATTATAACTGGACAGATCCCATCCACCCTAGGTGCTTTTTTATGTTTAACTTTAATAATTTCATTTCCACTTAATTATTACAAAACCATTTAGCTCCCAGTTAGAGTTTGAGAAACTTCTGGCCTCCACTTACCTTAAAGAATTCATGTGTGAATGTCGATGCAAAATACTCATTCACTTTGTTAGTGACCTGAGCAGGATCATCAACAGTCGAATCATCGATATCAAGTAGATCAATTTGATTCATCCCCCTTCTTTCTAGTGTTTTCATACATAAAGAATTCTTTTCATCCTTTTCCAAAGATTTCTTGTAATCTGTCTTCGCTTGCCTAACCTCCCTCGTGACTTGATTACAGACCAGCTTATAATTACCATAGCCTTTTGTGTCACCTGATAATTTATATGCATCCCATGCATTTTTCTTCTCTGCCACCATATATTAGTTCATCTGACATCCATTTAGGTCTATACCTTGAAAAGTATCTCTTAGATGGTGTGAAAAGTGTAGTAACTTCTATGATTAATTTCTTGAATGCTTACCATTTAGAATTTGCTGTTGGTAAGATCATTGGTTGATCCCACTGTATAGAATTTAAAAACTGTCTGAGACCACTGTAGTCACCTTTATGAAAGCAAAAATCCTTCCCTTTACTCTTGACGGTAGTTACATCTTTAAGTAAATCTTACAACAATATGCCGTGATCACTGCCTTAAAGATTCATGAATAATCACTGCTGATAATTGGATCAAGCATACTAACCCCCTCTTGTTGTCTCTCTAACATGCTTCTGTAGATAAGTCATCCATTAAATCCACAGTAGTCTTACTAGTGTGTGGACAGATCATCACCTGATCTGTCCACAGGGCTCATCTTGGGCCTGTTCTTTTAGAATGTTGTCTTGGATGAACTTTTGTCCTTGAGTTGGACCCTGTTAAAATTCTGGCATTTGTGGATGATGTCACCATCTCTGGCCCTACGGATTCCAGAGCATTTCTTGAAGACAAAGTCAGTTATTCCCTGCGGTTCCTGTAGGACACAGGTGGATCTACTCTAACTCTGTATTTCCTCACACAAAACCAATCCATCCTCCTTAAAGGATTCCTACAGAGATGCCCACAGAAGCCCATGGCACTCACCATCCAGTTTATTTCTGAGCTAAAACTTCTTGGATTAATTCTGGATAACAGCTTTCTTTCTTCTTCCACCAAATATCCATAACAAGGTGAGGCTGTTAGCTGGAAGGATTGGGGCTGGATTGATTAGCTGGACGGATTGGGGCTTAAATCATTACACACTAAAACTCATGTATAATGCCATATTCCTACCTGTAATCACTTATGGTTCTGGTGTCTGATTCCACTGGGCTGTAATGCACCATAAATACAGTCACCATAAATGCAGTACACGTGTTACTAAAAATCTTTGCGTTATGGTATTTTACACATTAAAAAGAACAGGGCTTATGGGAAAAATAGGGATAGGGGCAGAGCCCTCAAAAAAATGTCCAAAAAAAAAAAACCACTAAAAAAGTTAGAAACCTAATAAAATTGCTAACACAGGTTTAAACATTTTAAATTTATAATAAATATTACAGTAAATATAGCCCTGTAATATATACTTACTAATTGATATTTCTGTTCATTGACATTATTTTTTATTGGATTGTAAAATTTAAAACAGTAAAAAAAAGATAAGCAATCAATAACGATGAACACGGCACGAACAAATTGCACAAGTGACATACAGAATGACACGTTTATGAAGCTTAAAAAACAGGAATGAAGAGAAGATTGTGAAAATTTATTCATGTTTTTTTTATATGATTGAAGATAAGATTGTAAAAATTTATTTATGTATTTTATATGATTGAAGATTTCATGGAAGGGGAAACACATTTCACCATAATAACTTAAAAACCCACAGAATTCCATCTATCGGTATTATCGCAAATGCAGTAATATTGAGTTTAATACCTGTTTATTTCCCAATAAACTGAGAACTGCAAATTATTTTTTTATTGTTTTATTGTAGTGACCTCCAGAAATGTGCTACTCTGCTAACGCTATCCTGCCTCACGAAATTTCTTTTCGAACAGAAACAGGTGAACTCCTGAAAACATGAGTCGGCCTACAATATCACCTGTTATTTTGTGAATACACGGAATGACAACAGTGTCTTCTATCAATACAACTACAGTAAATGGGAAATATAACTCTCACACATTTGACATTTTATAAGCTTAAGTTGTATGTATTGCTGCGCTGGTTGCTACGTTCAGCTTGGTGTCAGGTTTTCTGTTCACCTGGTGTTACTCACAGACCAAATTGCACATGAGCCAATGCGGAAATCATGCATTGTCGGAGCAAATATCAGTAGTGTTGGAGTACATTCGCATTGCTAAAATAAAATTCATGTTATAGTAGAACTGACTGTACCACAAAGTAGAATCTGTACAAGGATGCATCCTGCTCATAATCACCCATGCATGCCGTACATTTAATTCACCGACCCTCCAGGTTCTAGTGGACGTGGCAGTCATTTGATGCGGATTGCACTACCATCTATCTCGAGGCCTTCAAGCAACTATCCTGGGTCATACCATTAATCCTCTGAATCATAGGATGGAGAAGAAGCTCTTGGCCAACAAGTTTGTTGAGATTTGGCAGGCCAAATAACCCAAAAATTTCTCCCTGATGTGGGAATAGTTTCTCCAAAAGCACCAACTTGGTTTTCACTGGGTCTTTACCCTACATTTCTGTTGACTGGACATGGGGCCATCATCTTTGTCATCATCCATGTCCAGTCAACATTTGCCATCATCCATGTCCAGTCAACATTTGCCATCATCCATGTCCAGTCAACATTTCTGTTGACTGGCCATGGGGCCATCATCTTTGTGCTCACCTCTCTGGGCATTTAATACTCCCTCTAATACTTCGCTCACTGGAATCTCTCTCCACTGAAGTGAAGTCTGTGGACTCTCCACATGTGATCTCTCAAACCAGCAGAACCTTGACGTCTTCTGTAGCAGAGCACCTCTATTGCCCTTCCTGTATGTTATGATCACGACCTCTCACCCGATTATCTGTTAACCCTGGACTATTATCTCCAGGTAGGATGTGATGTTAACCCAGACTCTGTTTTCTTTGATGTGTTTTTGCCACACAACAATCCACCTCACTGACAGATGGATCCAGAAATCATCTGCCAGGGATCCCCATGCTTGCACTACTCTGTAGTGTGGGATAATGCCAACCCTTGGGAATAGGATCAATGCTGACACAGTTAGTCTCACTGCTGTGTGGGACCACTCGCCACATGGGCATTAGGTGCTGCCATGGTAGCACCTGCCTCCCATGACTTTCCTTCCCTCTTCCCTGAAGATTCCCCCCTCCTTAATTTTTGTTTGGATGTATTGAACTTATGCACCTCATGTTCCACTACCAGTTTTGGGGGATACCTTCCTCTGCATTCCCCCTTGTTTCTCTCTTCCCCCACTCTGCCTTTTTTTTTTAAGCCCCCATCAGGAAGCTCAGGCAGCCCTGTGTTTGGCCTTGCCAACGTGCTTAACTCCTTCCTAACTACATCGGAGCTAAGGTTGGTAATGAAGGTCCCACTAGGGATGCCTTGGCCAAGAGTCAGTTCACATGTTTGTGGTCGGTACGCATGAATTTACAACACTATGCTATATAAACCAAGCGTATACTCTTTGCTGGCTTTTGCAGTGATCTGTTTACATCATAGTGACATAAACCCGGAGATTGGGGAAAGCATGATGCCAGTTGACTGTCTACGCAAAATACAATATCCTCTCTATACACATTATGCTTCCTATATTCAAACTTTGCATCCCTTATATCTGAATGACATTACTTCTCTGATATCCCAACACTGGCTACAATCGATGTCTTGACCAGCACTTCAAATTCACCAAATTTATTTACTATGCTCCTAAGAATTACTCTTAGTTATCGTAACACAGCCCATGTATTTACTTGATCCATGATGGCTCACAGCAGGCCTTGAAATTCCAAGTACCTTGCTTTCCAGGCTGCTGCACATTCCAATAGAAGCAGTGCAAGAATCATTTTCACCTCTGCCTGTGAACCCCCCTCCCCGAAAGCTCGCAGTTTTCCTAACCCACCTAACAGTGACTTGATAGCACATCTGCAAATATTCTTGCACCCTTTGTATTTATGTGTATGATCTTCTTGAAGAAGAGGCCTCTCCTGAAACAAGCACAGACTACACCGAGAAATATTTTACACTATTAGTCTTGCACAGTCTCAGCAGGTTCAAAATGATTGACAAGGGTCTCATCATACACTCCCTCCTATCATGCCTAAGCAGAATTGCAGGCACTTTCAAATTGAATCCTAACTTGCAACTTTTTTTTTCAACATTGCCTTGTACTTGTTAAGTAAGTCTGCAAAGCTACTCTTAATATCATTAGTGCCAATCTGCTCCACAGCATTATCAAATTTCGCCCTGGCAGACATATCCTTGTTCCATTCCAGCTAACCTTTTTGTGCAATATATTTCCCGTTTTCCTGACAATAGAGTCACTGATGACAACTAGCTCCTGTGGGACTAGCACTTTCTTGCTGGATTCCATTCCTGTAAGAATAATTTCGCTGACACAATCTGAGCAAACGTCGACATCAGAAGTTTTCAAACAGTAATCCGACCAAGGAAAAGAAGAAATGAAATCTCACAGATCATCGATTTTGCATTCTTGTAATGCCAAACAACACGAGGTTGGGAATAGTCATGAGATAAAGGCTCCATTGGGGAACAGACAATCACCAAGTTGTGATCTGAAGTGCCTAAAGGACCTCTCACTTCAACCGTGTACTTAGAAGGGTTGTTTGTGAGAAAAAGATCAAGCGTGTGTTGGCTGTATGATTAGGATTGTCCGGTATTCTTGTAGGTAAATGAACAATATATGCAAGGTCATTAGTAATTGCAAAAGCCTCAGCATCTCGACCAGCTGGGTCGGTGTGACTAGAAAACGGAAGCCAGCTGGAGTTGTGAACATTAAAATCAAGGAAAATTACCTCACTGTTAGGAAAGTTGGACTGGAGAAAGTCAAGTTGGAAAGAGAGGAAGTCAAAGAGCTCCAAGTGATTAGTGGAGTTGGCAGAACGGTAGAGACAACAGATGAATTTGACACAGTGAGGTAGAGAGATTTTAAGCCAGAAAAGATCAAAGAGAGGAGATTCCAAATGGCCAAGTCTCTGACAGGGAATATCAGAACGGACATATGCACAAGTACCACCTTTGAGGCGAAAGGAATCATACAGTGAATAATTTGGGCATCTGAGATGAGCAGTAATTGAATCAACCGATAACTGAGATTCTGTCAGAAAAAGTACATGGGGTTTGGCAGACTGCAAGTGGAAATGGACATCGTTGAGATTAGAATTGAGACCACATATATTTGTGAAATGAATTAGGAAGTATTTGGGAGGTTTAGATCTTTTCGCAGATAAGCTTGTTCTATTAGTTTGACAATTCATGGTATATTCAATAGTAACAAAAAGTGGGTGGGACATGCTGTATGAAGTAATGAAATTTTTTGGATATGGCGTACACATGGTAAGAATACACCCAGATCCTTGACATAACGTGGCTTCGACAATTCTCCCCGCATACACACTACTCAAACTCCCTCCAGTCACTATCTTGCAGTGTAGAGGTAGCAAGATTATACACTAGCTGATCCGGAAGCCTCCTAGAGAGTTACCAATAGGTTCGGTCCTTTGTACTAACTAGCGGCCAGCCTGCGAACACCATTTTAGAGCTGTACCCTCGAAATGTAAGGAATATTGGATCTTGCCACGATGTTCATCATAACCTCAAAAGTCATCAATCATACTGCATGATGGAAGAGATGGGGAAGGGTTGACCGGAATTTAGCTCTAGAGACTAAATGTGGGTTCCAACACTTCAGGCCTCCAATAAACAAAGTGGTGGTATTGCACCGGTTGATGAGAGTCATCTACCACCTAGAATATTGCTCCGGGGATATGCAGTGGTCTTTCCCTGACCTTAGAAAAGGGCTGCCCAACGAAGTAAAGCCAAAGAAATTAGAGAAAGGAGAAGTAGTAGGAATGGTAAATAACTACGGAATACGTGTTATGAAATATAAAGACAAGAAAGATATATATATATGATTTCAACTTACTACGGTACAAATAAGAAAGCCGTTGAAAAAAGAAGAAATGCAGGAGAGGCCGTTGAAAAGAAAAACCGAAAAGGAGGAAACTATTTCAAAACCTGCAGTTAAAAAAGAATATAACAGAATAAAAGGAGGAATTAATCTTTCAGATCAAATGATCTCATATTATAGTCCGGCAAGAAAGAGGATAAAATTGTATCGAAAAGTCTTGTTTGAATGCTTAGAGATTGCTGTAGTGAATAGTTGGGTTATCTATAACAAGTTTTATTCAAATAAAACAGTACAGCTAGCAGCACTTTCAAAAACTGTTACAATGTCTCTGCTGGGTATGGCCGAAAAAAGTTCTATAAATAAACCAATTAAAAAGGCAAACACACGTTACGAAATATACCAAGAAGTGAAGACGGAAAACTTGTTCAGAGAAGGTGTCATTGTTGTTACACAAAAATCATATCGAAGGAAAATTGCAAAGAAGCAATGAAAAAATCTAAACAAGTCTCAACAGAATGTGTTGATGTAGTTAGTAGTAGTGGCATGTGATGCAAGAAAGCAAGTGTATGAGCTTATGCAGCATCAGCCAAAAAAAAAAAAAAACACACCATTCCCTCCAAATGCCTGTCCAGTTCCTCCTTAAATTTATTCAACCTATCAACTTCCACAACGACAGATGGAAGTTTGTTCCAGCAATTAACCACCCGCTGGCTAAAGGCAAATTTCCGCACATCTATTGTGACAAACCATCAATGTGACAAACCATTTTGCCTACCTTGTTTCAATGAATACCATAAATAATATTATGTAGTGTATTGAATGAGAAATAAAAGCTACTTTATTTATATTTGTGGGTTTTTTATATATTTAGTAACTCCACCATATTATTTTAGATAATTCACATTCTTGCGCTTTGTGAATGATATGTGATGCACACTTAGTTGGAAGACTAAACTATAACACGTTTAGATCGAAAAACTGAGTAAGTTTCAGATGTTGATTAAAAATTTATCATATTTAAAACTCCAGTAATGTGTATCGCATGCGATGCACAAGCGTATAGAAAATACGTCGTGTGTATCACATGTGATGCACGGAACAGGCAAAGGTTTAAAAAGGCACAAGGAACAGGGTTCATTCTCTGAAAGGAAGAAAATAGAGGAGAAATCCCACCAAGCACTTAGCATAATGCTGGACACTGCACATACACATCACATAACAAAATGAATCCCTGAATGCAGAATGTGCTGGTCCTAGAGGAAGTAGCAATTGTTGGTAAGTTTGTTGTCAGTAAAATGGGATATGTATTTTGTAGAAGGGATAGCTAGAATAGGACCAGACTACTTATTCCAGGGGAAGAAGTTAATAATGTTTTAGAGCAGCTATCATCTTTTAAGGCCATAGACGGTGATATTGTTGTTCTTACTGATGATAATAATGATAGGAGATTGGTACTAGTATTAGCCACATAGTATAAGGAAACTACAGATTTTCGCAGCACTGCCCGAAAAAACAAAAAGAAAAAAAAAAGTAGATAAGAATATAAAAAAAGAGTAAAAAAGTAGGTAAGAAAATACAAATATTGTACTTCTCTTCTCATGTAGGTAACTATTCAATTGACCTTTGAATTTCTTTAAACTGTCAGCCTTAACTATCTGTGAAGCAATCTTGTTCCAGTAGTCAACAACTTGCTGGCTAAAAGGAAACTTCTTATAATATAGTCCAAACCCTTCTTTCACTGTAATTTTAATTTATGCCCCTAGTTGAAGAATACTTTATAACAGTGAAAATACCACTTTCATTCATTTTACAAATCCCCTTTCAGAGCCTTATAAACCTGAATCAGGTATTCTGTAAGGTGGTTGGTTTCCAATCTTTTGTAACCCACATAATCCGAGTCTTTCTTCATACAGTTGTCCTTTTGTCAGTCTCACCATTTGAGTTGCTTACCACCTTTGGACCCTTTCAAGAAGCTCAATATCTTTTTTCAGATGATGTCTTCATACTTGGACACAGTGTTTCAATGTTGTCTTACAATTGTTTTATACAGTGAGATTATGACTTCCCTATCTCTACAGGATATTGTTTGTTAAATCATCAATAGGTCACCATAGGCTTTCCTGGCTCTATTTTACACTGCATAAAGAACTTCATATGCAGTGGCAGCTCCTGACTCTGACTCTGATGTTTGGGGGGTGCTTCGTCTTAAAGTTACATTAAATTGCCTTGTTTATAAGACATGTAGACAGTAATAATAATAAGCAAGTTAAAAATACTACAAAACATTATCTAGACATTTACCATTAACAGACTTGAACTTTTATTTAAAAACAAAATTCATTCTTCGCTTTTTATTTGTTGAAAATAGATTAATAACTTTTTCATTCAAGTTTGGTGCACTGTTGACCAAGCTTTTCTTTATTGAGAGCATTGCTTGAGTGTTTAGCCTTTCCTGATTCATAGTGCTCCTTAAAAATGTTTTTATTTTTTTTTAATGTTGAATGGCAGCGTTCGGCTCTGAAGTAGTCATCGGAATGGTCAAAAGAACTTTTATGAGTTTTGTAAGCTCACCAAGAACTTCAGCTAGATTATTTTCTGAGATAAATTTCAGCAAGTTAGTTAATTTGCAATAATTGTGTAGATCATGTCTGCTGTAGAAAACTTGTAATTCTGTAAGACGTTTTTCTCTTTCAATCATAGGATATGCCTCAGTGGTCTCCTGTACCTCTTCCATGGGCATTTTAGCAGTGAATAAAATGTGCATTTTTGTACACTTCTTTTATTTTATCCTGAACTCCCTCTTTCTTGCCTTTCATCACACTTGCACCATCTAATGTCTGAGCAGCCAGTTTTTGAGGATTATGTGTAACTGATCTAGAATGCACTTCGATATTCCGTCTGCTGTTTAGTTTTCCGGGATGAAAAAAACCCTAAAAGTGCTCAAAAATGTCTCCATTCAGTTCGTATCTCAGAACAATTACCATTTGTATACGTTCTGAAACATCTGTTGTGTCATCAGCCATTACAGCTACGAATGATGCTTCTTTACCACAAATTTAAACATATACACCAACTGTTTATAACTGATTTAATAATAAAATAAAATAAAATAAAATGATACAAAAGACTGTAAAATAATATTTACAAAAAATTTGATTATTTACAAAAAACTAATTTACAACAGAAATAAAATAAAATAAAAATAAGTAAATAAGTTAAAATGCATTAAAATATAAATTTAAAATTGATAAAAACACTATTAAAGCTTTTGGAGGTGTCTACCTCCTTCCTCAGCAATAATGAATATTTAAGCGACACATCCTTAAGTACCAGATTTATTTAATTTCTCTTTTTATTTCATCCCGGCATATTTGCAGCAAACAGTCAAGAATATCATTCTGAATAGTTTTTGAAATGCCTTTAAATGCTGCATTACTTTCTATTGGAATAATTGGAATCTAACGTACAGGCGAAATTTATTAATCCTCTGAATATGCCTGGATTTTTAGAATCGTCTTTTTCATCATGTCCACATAAAGGAATTTCAAACTGTCCACAAAATTTAATGTAGTCTATTATTTTCTATAATAGAGGTAATAGACCTCTATTATTGAGGTCCATTACTTCTATTACCTCACGATTCTTGGTAACTTTTCTGTTAGTCTGTAGGCCTCATTAAGCTGTTCTTTAATATTTACGCTTTCTAAAAGTGATAGTGAAATCACATTATCAATATATTTCTTCAAACTGTCATATTTTAGAGGTTTTTTTCTTTCATTCTGTTTATGCTTGTAAAGCCACTTTTTGTCCATGTCAAGTCACATCCAAACAATAAACACGGAGAACAAAACAGTGCATTTTTAACTTCACAACCACGAAACCAACTTTGCCTTTGGTACCATTCAGTTTTAAAACTGCGAATATATTTCTTATTATAACTTATTCCCCAATGAGAAATTTGAATCTTTGGTGTGGGGTGGTCTTCTTTTTTAATCGCATTTTTTTCTTGGAGAGATAATTGTGAAAAACTAAGTTGCTGATGTTTATTCACTGTCACATGATTTACTTCATGGGGAAGCATGGAGGCCATGATCAAATCAAATTTCACAAAATCGTGTGTCGTAGAAATAATGTTTTACTTTCACATCACCTCATAAGATAACCTCAGCTTACCAAGTTCAAGCTCAATTCGCAATTAAGCTGTAATCACATAATTACACTGTTGAATGTTGAGTATTGACTTAACACTGATATTATATAGTTACTTAATTGGAATGTGGGTGAATAACAAAACAACACCGACATTGTGGCTACACATCCGTCATGGTCAACGATGAAATCTGCACTGCACGCTTTACAGTGACTTTGATTCATTTCACCTAGAAAAATTTATATTGGCAAGTTGCCAATATGCTGGTTGCCAATACCAGGAATTTTCTGGAATGCGAAATGTGTCACTGCTTGGTGCACAGTGAGGCCTACAGTTAATTAAACTTCAATGTTGGAAACGATTTTGTGTTTTTATTCGTTGATTATTGAAATGATTACTGGAAATAGAGGATGCGCATACTATATGCTGGTCCTGTTAATAAAAATATTCATTGCATTGCATTGTTCTTAACAAAATTTCATATTACTCAGTTCACTGTATATCTAGATTTAAATATCTGGGTGTGCCGCAGTGCCTATGGATGAGCCACCCATGTTCATATCTGTTCTGATCGCTGTCATCCTCTACTGTTTTTAATTCAACCCCACCAAATGTATACGTTAATTTAGGATTGCTATTTCCCAAGTGTAAGATCATGCATTTTTTACTGCATTAAAACATAGTTACCTCTTTCTGACCATTTTTGAATCCTGTTCAAGTCATCATGAAGGAGTGCCCCTTGGCATTGATCATTAACAACCCCTCCCAGTCTTTACATCGTCTAAAAATTTTGACATCACAAACCCTGTCTATCCCTTTGTTGATGTTGTTTATGAAATCACAAACAACAGTAGTCCAAGAACCACTCTTTGGGGGCCTCCACTTCTGACATTACACCAATCAGAAGAATATCTATTAATCGAAACCTTTTGCGTTATGCCTTGCAGCCACCCTGTGGTCCATCGTAGAATCTCTCCAGAAAAATGCCCTGCTAAAATCCAAATAAACTATATTGAAATTGTTCTCTACATCCAACTCGTAAGTAATTGTGTCAAAATAGTTTAACAGATTAGTTAAAGGTTAAAGATAATTTTCCCTTAAAATTCGTGTTTCATGCCCTTCATAATGACCCTGGGTTGTACTCTTAATCATTACCTTCAAGATTTTGCCTACCACCGAAGTCAGACTAACTGGATGTTATGGAATTCACTCCTAGAATTACTTTTATGTATTGACAATACATTGACTTCTCTAATCAAAAAGAATCTCTCCTGAGTTCAATAATTCCCTCTTAATTAACCTCAATGGTTCAATACATTCTCTGACTTGCCTCCCTCAAAATTACTAGATATATGCATGTGCCATCAACCTCAGGAGCTTTACTTGCCTTTAGGTTTGGAAGATTTTCTAATAAACAGCCATCTGCAATCTGAGGACTTACTTAACAAGTAACAGAGTAATTTGAGAAAAAGTTGCAAGTTAATTAAATTTGAAAGTATCTGCAATTCTGCCTATTCACAATAGAAGGGTGTGCATGAGAGCCTTGTCAGTCAGTTCACCCCTGGTGTGAAGATGCTCTCTTAGGCAAATGACATGCATTTTGGATGTGGTTAGGGATCTTAGGTGATCTTCTTGCAAATAGTCTTATGTTACAATTTAGGCATTATCTTCGCTCCCCCACCCCCAATCCTCAACTAATCAACAACAGTTTGTCTATGTTATTAGGCTGATGAGGGTTGAAATTTTCTTAGCATGGTCTGTGCTTGTTTATAGGGGAAACTGCTTTTACAAGGATAGGATGAACTTAAATAGAATGGGTGCAAATATTTTGCTGATGTTGTGAAGCCAGTGTTAGAGTAGATCAGGAAAACTGCTATTCCTGACATCTTCACAGATATGTTCATAGACAAATAATTTAAAAACAGTCAACTGCAGGCAAAGGTGAAAAAGATTCTTGTTTTTCTTCTGTTGGGACATGCATCAGTTTTGAAAGGATGGTATTGGGGATTACAAGGCCTGTTGTGGTAGGGGTTCGTGCTCATAAGACAAACACATATATGCAATGTGCAAGGGTTACTAAGAGCAGAAACAGATGCATGTGTATTTGCATGTACACTAATGCTAGGAGTTTGGCAAACAAATTTGATGAATTTGAAGTACTGATTAAGTCAACAAATGCAGACATAATAGGAATATCAGAGACATTGTACCACTCATAGAAAAGGGATGCGAAATACAAGTATGGTGAGTACGCTATGCACCAAAAGAACAGATGTGATAGGAGATGAGGAGGAGTTATGCTGTGGGTTAAGAAGAATATCTTAACCCACGACTGCCATGTCAACTGACAACACAGTCAATGTTGTCAGTTGACATGGCAGCCAGTGTAATGCTGATTTGGTTTGGTGTGATACAGGCACTGTGAAGACAAAAATGTGAGTAGGAGTGTGTTATTGGCCAGATGACTGTGATGAGCATAATGAAAAACCATATAGATAAATTAAGTGGGCCAGTAAATCAGAATGTTTTATAATGAGATTTTAATTTTCCAGATATTAACTTGAACTTGTGGGTCAGTCATGCACACAGTGGCAAGATTTTTGTGGGTTTATTGGATAACTGTGGTGTACATTAACACTTTAGAGAGGCAAGAGAAAGCAATACCTTGATTTCATTATCAGCAGCGATTCTTCATGTATCGGTGGTAATCATTATATTGAACATATAACCATTTATAAAGCAATGCAAAATTGCACTCATTTTGACTGCAATTTTGATTTATTGACATAGGATTGATTTAATAAATTTTGCTTTATTAAATGTTTGCAAACATATAATAGGTTCAGTGGTTGGAGTGTCTTCCAAAGTAATAAGGTAATAGGTTCAAGCCCATGTGTTGCCACAAAAAATGCACAGCCCATAGAGAACTATGGTACTGAATATTTGGCTGCCCTTAATAAGCAATTCAATATGTATGCAGTTATAATGTAAACTCATCTGGCTTTGGCTGTTTAGAGAATAAATGAAAATTTATATATTATGTGTATATTTATATTTATATAATATATATTTATATATTATATTTATATATATTATATATTATGTGCTTTCCCCCCATAATAGAAAACAGATAGTTCTTTTGTGGCCCATGATAACAAGAGGATTCATCCACAGATATCAGGTAAAAAGCTAATGTAACTATAAAAATTAATGTGCAGATCATTATTTAAATTTTGTCATGTCAACTCGTTTGGTAGATTGACTGTTATGAACTTGATAAGTTTTCATGCAGTTTCTATCTTGAGAATGAAAAATAACATAATTTTCACTGGTAGTAGCAAGTTATAGGTACAGTGGTGAGTTAAAGATGCTCTCTTAGGCAAATGACATGCATTTTGGATGTGGTTAGGGATCTTAGGTGATCTTCTTGCAAATAGCCTTATGTTACAATTTAGGCATTATCTTTGCTCCCCCACCCCCAATCCTCAACTAATCAACAACAGTTTGTCTATGTTATCCAGGGATGTGTTGAGTTTCTGAGTGCAGAGTTATCAGTGATGGCCAGAGCATATTCTGGATTAGCATTCAGCTTAAAATAAGAAGAACCGCAGCTGTGCAGCACACTGTCAATCATACAACAAACTGACTTTTCATTATAACCATGTATAAAGAAATGCCATGCATTGCGTATTTCAGAATATGACAGAAAAGCTCTTCTGAAAGTTATACCACAAATTAGTTTGAGATTCTTGCTGGTGGTTTATATTCATCAATATGTCAGATGGGATCCATCTCATCTTTATCAGAATCACAGGATATATTAGTTGCATGCCTAACACTTCCACTTTCATATTTGTTATCAGTTTGAATCTGGTTACACAGCAGACTTTCAGAATAATGGCACCTTTGGGGATTCAAGGTGCCATTATTTCGATTTTTCTATTATATAGAAAGTTTTATTTTTATTATATTTAATGCAGAAATAATGAAGCCAAATAAGAAATAGAGAGATTAAGAATGCAATTTTATTAACAGTCACCGGCCTCCCCACACTGGACGGAAAAGGCCCAGGTTCGAATCCTGTCGATGACGCGAGGAACTTATACGGGCTTTGTTCACTCCGTGGCTGAGTTAGTTGGTCTCAGGTGTAGATAGCAAGGTCCCTCCCCCAGAAACTGGGGTTTTCCATACAACAAAAAACAGGCAAATTGACCAGAGAACACAAGCATTTTACAGGCACAATCACGTTTTACACGTTCATCCTTCTGATGAACGTGTAAAACTTCTGATTTAACTTTTCGGGTGACCCTAATGTAATAGTATGGATTATATCAAGTTTGTCACTAAGCTTTAATGTTGTTGTTCTTCTTTCTATGAGGTTTATTAACTTTAGGAGCCATAGTAAGGGGTTTTTAATTTAAAATTAATGTAAATGTAAAAAATAAATTTAATTTAAAATAAATGTATCATCTGTGATATCAGTATAGAATTCACTTTCAAAATGGTGAATGTAAACAAATACAGTAATCATATGACTTGCCGTTTTCTTTTTTTTTGGCACTGTATTTAAACATCCGATCTCAATGTGCCACTAGCTCAAATATTCCATTCTTTTTGGTGCCGTTATTTTGACAGTCTATGATTGGGTAGCACATCAGTGGTCCAGAGTCTGTATCATTTCTTGACTTTGATTTCATTGAGTATGTTTCTTATTTTCTGATGGGGGTGAGGGTTTTAGGTTGAAAAGATGTTTTATTTAAAGTGACTGTTCACAATAAATACATAAAATAAGTATCCATTTGATTTTTGTGTCAGAGAATTAATCATTAACTGGTGAAACATGCTTATTATGATTAAGCCCAGAAGAGATTACATCTTCTCTTCTGGGCTTAATCATAATAAGCAGGTAATACATAAATAATAATAAATGTCATATTGGCATCAAGATTTAGGTATTAACAAACAAGCAAACAAACAAAAACACTACAGGTTAGAATTTAGGCTAGCATCATCATCAGCTTCTTTGAGATATTGATGTCTTCTGAGAATAAGATGCTGAATCAGTTTGAGTGAAGAATAAGGAAAGAACCTATTATGAGAAAAGATTTCATTACAGAGGGGCAGAGGATTAATAAAGGTTTTGTCTAGTACAGTGTTCTGCAATCAGTGTGCTGCCACAAAATGACAGGTGTGCTGTGAATTTTGCTGAAACTGTATGCTTATAAATAATTCTATACATATTATGATTAGAAATTGACAACTGAGAACCTATTGTAAGAAATTAACCTACTAAAAAATTAACTGTACATTATTTACTTCCAGTTATAGTTTTTATATATGTTTGTAATGCTACTCATTGTTATATTTCACAATACGCCATTTTACCGAAACACAATGTTGTATGTGTGGGAAAGTAAATTATTTTTCACTTGAGTAGGCAACACTTGCTTTCTAAAGTTATTTGTATGTTTGGCCTTACAATATTTCTTGTTTTGTCGCTGCACTGATTGAAATAAGGTGCCGCTTGTTAGAGTTAGATACATACATGCTGTTCTTTAAAAGTGTAAGGATTAGCGAAACATCCCGCATCTTTTATTATTTTATGGGCTTGTTTTGATATTTGTCCTTGTTTGTCCATGCTGCTTCAACTTTATTACTTTGTTCCTGTACCGAAGCACCCACCCTGTGTTATAAGACTATTTTAAAGTGATAGATGTGCTCCCTCCTCTGTTCGAGGAGTATTGGTCCCATGTTTATTACTTTCAGTTTCCTCACAGCTGTACTGTGATCGTTAGCCATAACACCATTGATTTTCTTTTTTTAACAATGGACAAGTTCCTCATAAGGAATATTCCATCCATGAGTGCAAGTACTGAAAGTGATGAGCCCGAAAAAAAAAAAAAAAAAAAAAAAATTAGTGTGCAGGCAGTATAGTGATAATTACAGTGAAACTTCTCCTAACGGACATCTCTCTACAACGGACATTTTCAAATTCCCCAACTCACCTCTATTGGTTTTAACGTGTTTGCAGCTTCTGTCTAGCGGACATTCTCTGTAACGGACGCGGACAGGCAATCTGCACTGTTTCGTTTAGATTAGCACTTAATTTGATCTCCCCACTACGGACAGCGAGCGAGCTCACGGCCCTTTTTCTAGGAACTTTTCTTCCACGTATTGCCTCAATCGTGTGTTTATTTTCTATTTCCGATTCTCTGAATTTTATCAAGGTTTACGTCGCGGTTCTAAACCCTTTTTCAAGAATTTTAAGGAACGTGTAAAACTTCTGATGAATTCGGTGAGTGCGGGGGGGGGGGTGAATATGGTTGGCCTTTCGTCTTTTCTGTTTCAGTTTTCAGTTTCGTTCAGTGTCGTGTGAAGTGCACAATGTCTTCTCGTAAACATTTAACTTTAAAAGATAAAGTCGAATTCATTAATGCGTATGATCGGCAGAAAAATAGTGTTCGTAATATTGCTGCAAAATTCAAAATCGGGAAGACGCAGGTAAGCAACATCCTAAAGAAAAAAAATTAACTGCTCAAACAATTTTGGCAACACAGAAATGATCAGGTTCAAAAATCATTCCCGAAAACTGTTGGACTTCAAATTGACAATGTTATGTATGAGTGGTTTTGTCGCGAAAGTGCTAAAAAAATTCCCATTAATGGGCCTATTATTAGGGAAAAGGCTTTGGAGGTTGCGAAATCTATGGGAGTAAATGAGTTCAAAGCTTCCGTGGGATGGCTAGACAAGTTCAAAACTCGGCATAAAATTTCTTGGAAAACCATAAGGGTGAAGGTGGATCTGTTGATATTGGGGTTGTAACAGAGTGGACCGTCAAATTGGAAGATTTATGTTGTGATTTTGAAGCTAAGGATATTTACAACTGTGACGAAACAGGGTTGTTTTTTTAAAGCTCTTCCTGAAAAAACAATGAGTCTAAAAAACGAAAAGTGCCAGGGCGGAAAAATTTCTAAGGAATGCTTGACTGTACTATTGTGTACAAATATGCTGGGAGACTTTGAACAACCTCTTGTTATAGGAAAACCACAAAATCCTCGTTGTTTCAAGGGCATAAAGTTGAATCTTTTGAATGTTGACTGGAAGTCTAATAAAAAAGCGTGGATGACACGAGATATCATGAGCAAATGGATAAGTCACTTTAACCAAAACATGATTCGGCAAAACAGAAAAATTATTCTTTTCGTGGATAATGCTGCATCTCACCCGCACATTGAATTGTCCAACATTCAAATCGTTTTTCTGCCACCAAACACATCTGCAGAGTGTCAGCCCTTGGATCAAGGGATAATAAAAAAATTTAAACTTCACTACACAAAACGTGTTTTAAGACATCTCATTGCAAACATGAACGATGTAACATGTGCGAGTGACATTGCAAAGAAAATCAGCATTCTAGATGCGATTCAATGGATTTCCTCTTCAGTAAACGCAATTAGAAAACAAACTGTCGTGAACTGTTTTGTAAAGTCTGGCTTCTCAAATGCAAAAATTGAAGTTGTGAACAGCAATGTGGAGCACCAAGAAGAACAAGAACTTCAGCATCTATTGATAATGTACGATACTTCATCTACAAGTGACCCTGTCAAAAAGATATAGACTCGACCCTCACTAGAGAAGATGGTGCTCTAGATATCAAAGACATTATCATCGATATTTTTCAAGAAGTTCCTCATGAGGATGAAGAAATGGAAGGAGGTCGTTCTGCCGAAGAACATATTAACGACGAACCACCGATGAAAATAGAAGAAGCGCCCATACAAATCAATTTTAAAAATGTTTTTTGCCGCTGAAGAAGATACTGAAGGACTTTCGATGGTTTCTTCAATCCAAACAAATGTTGAAAACAAAATTATCAGCCTGAAGAAGGTGCAGAAGAAAATAAGTGATTACTGTATGTATTTTTCTTAAGATAAAGTCATAATATGCATAGCACAATTGTATGTATATTATTTACAAAAATATTGTTCAAAATCTGTATATATTTTAATTTAATTTTACATTAAACGTTTAACGATTTTTCTATCTTTTTTTTCTTTTCTCCCTCAGACTTCTTGTTAGCGGACACTTCTCTCTAACGGACACATTTTCGTTCCCCATGGCTGTCCGTTAAAGGGAAGTTTCACTGTATTTGTCTTTTGGTTTTTTCTGATTTTTTTTTTTTTTTTTTTTTTTATGAGAACTCCAAACACAAGAGGTATTAGAACCTATAGTACTTATTACCAAGCTTGGGTTGAAGGTTCAGAAGATGAAAGAAGATATTTGTTGACATTGGACTTGAACTGCTGTAATTTTCAGGAAATACGTATGAAGGAAGGTTGGTCCAGAAAAAAGGAGTTGAATGAATAAACAAGGAAGATGAAAAGTTGGTTTAGTGAGTTTGAAGTAGGACAGTAAATGGATGTTGGCTGGTAGTGGCGTGTGTTAGGACTATTTTGAGTGGGAATTATAGAAGTCAATTCAGAAGAACAGTGCCCATGGAAGTATCTGTAGAAAAGACATGCAGCAGAAACAGTACGTCTATGAGACAGTGAGTGGAGAGATTTTTTTAAAGATTAGTCATTAATTAATCTAACTGCTCTCTTTTGAATGGAATCTAGAAGCCTGAGAGATGTTTCGGGGGCACCACCCCAGATGTGGGAACAATATTGCAGAGTAGGGTGGATTTGCAATTTATACAGAGTGAGAAGCTGTTTAGAAGAAAAGTAACACCGAGAGCAAAAGAGATAACCAAGTTTTTTAGTTTTTTAGATGCAGAGGAAGCAATATTTGTAATTTGCTTGTGCCAAGAGAGAGAGAGAGAGAGAGAGAGAGAGAGAGAGAGAGAGAGAGAGATTAGAAGTCAAGGTAATCCCCAAAAGAGATATATCATCTTGCCTAGAAATCGGAGTGTCACCAAAGACAAGCATAGGAGCAGAAGAATCCTTTTTGCGAGATATAAGACAAGACTGAGTTTTAGAAGGATTGAAATCAACTTAGTTGTCTTTGCTCCACTGGAGAATTACCTGGAGGTCGATTTTAAGGAATTGGTAGCGGATATTCGAGAAGTTGAAGCTGTTTGAGCAGGGCAAGGTTTCTCGAACACAAAGTGGAATCCACTGTGCTATCATCGACAAAACTATGGATAGGATTTCCTTTCAATGGAAGAAGGTCATTAATATACAAGAGGAAAAGAGAGGGGGAGAGAACTGAACCTTGTAAAGGTTCAGTTCTCTCCACTTATGCTGGGGGACACCAGCATAAGTGGAGAAGTTAGAAGATAGAGAGCCATCTACCCTCACCCTCAGTGAGCGATCAGAGAGAAAACTGGATAACCAATTACAAAAAACAGATGGCAAACTATAAGATGAAAGTTTGTTTAGAAGACCTTTAGGCCAAACACGATCGAAAGCCTTTGAGATATCAAGAGCAACTACTTGTGTTTCACTGAGCCTTTCCATTGAATTAGTCCATAAATGGGTAACATAAGCTAGAATATCACCAGTGGATCGATACTGATGGAATCCATACTGGCGATCGTTGATCAGAAGGAAGTTTTCTAGGTAGTTTAAGAGTTGGCAGTTAATGGATTTCTCCATTACTTTAGAAAGAGTAGAAGTAATTGCAATGGGACGATAATTGGATGGGAGGGATTTGTCACCCTTTTTAGGAACTGGCTGGATATGAGCAAATTTCCAAGAAGAAGGAAAAATACCTTTGGAATAAGAAAGTGAAAAAAGGTGGCAAAGAATAGGAGTAAGTTCAGGAGCACAGATTTTGAGAACAAGTGGAGAAATACCATCGGGACCTGGAGTTTTCTTACCATCAAGATTCGTCAAAATTTTTCTGACATTCTTTTGACAGAAGACCACAGAAGGCATTGAATGGAGCATGTTTTGAATGGTGGGAAGTGTTTTACCAAGATCATTAATACACGATCGAGTTTGAAGTTTGAGCACGAGTTCGAAGAAAAATGGGATGCTAGCAAGTCAGTTTATCCTTGGCTGAAGTGACAACAGAACTAACTGGTTTTGACAGATGTAGGAGCAGAGATGGGCATAAGTTTCTGCCAAATAGTTTTGCCAAGAGACCAGAATGATCGGCTACCATTAGGCAGAAAGCAAATTTTCTACTCTTAGCCTGTTCAAAATCTAGTTTGGACTGATTAATAACTGCTTTACAATTGTTGCAGAAAATGAAACTGAAGAATTAGAAACAAGCCAATTACGATATGCAGCATTCTTCTCTTGAACAGCTTTAGCACATTTATTGGAAAACCATGGTTTAGATGAAGGACAAGATTGTAAAGTGGAGTATGGAATAAACTATTCCATTCCTACAAGAATAATTTCGCTGGTACAATCTGAGTAAACGTTGACATCAGAAGTTTTGAAACAGTAATTCAACCAAGCAAAAGAAGAAAAGAAATCTTGCAGGTCATCCTATTTTGCATTCTTGTAATGCCAAACGACACAAGTTTGGGAATAGCCATGAGATAAAGGCTCCATTGGAGAAGAGATAATCACAAAGTTGTGATCTGCGGTGCCTAAAGGACCACTGACTTCAACTGTGTACTTAGAAGAGTTGCTTGTGAGAAAAAGATCAAGCATGTTGGCTGTATGGTTAAGATTGTCTGTTATTCTGTTAGGTAAATGAACGATCTGTGCGAGGTCGTTAGTAATTGCAAATGCCTCAGCATTTCGAACAGCTGGGTTGTTCAGACTAGAAAACGGAAGCCACCTGGAGCTGTGAACATTAAAATCACCAAGGAAAATTACCTCACTGTTAGGAAAGTTAGATTGGAGAAAGTCAAGTTGCTACGAGAGCAAGTCAAAGAGTTTCAAGTGATTAGTGAAGTTGGCAGAACGGTAGAGACAACAGATGAATTTGACACAATGAGGTAGAGAGATTTTAAGCCAGAGAAGATTGAAAAGAAGAGATTCGAAATTGCTAATCTCTGACAGGGAATATCAAAATGGACATATGCACAACTACCATCTTTGAGGTTAAAGGAATCATACAGCAAATAATTTGGGCAACTGAGATGAGCAATATTTCTATTGGAATGAGCAGAAGCCTGAAAAACAAGATTCAGGATATTTCAGAGACTGCTGAGAGTCATTGCGGTACAAGTAAACACATGGGTTGTGTTAGGGTAGCTAAGAATAGAAATAGGTGCATGTATACTTGCTTGTACACCAATGCTAGGAGTTTAGTAAATAAATTTGATGAATTTGAGGTATTGCTCAAAACATCAAAGGCAGATATTGTTGGGATATCAGAGACTTGGTGTCACACAGATATAAGGAATGCAGAACTGGAATTTGGGGAGTACAACGTCTACAGAAAAGATAGACTGGATAGGAAGGGAGGAGGGGTTATGCTATTAGTTAAGAAATACATAAAATCCAAGGAAGTGAAGCCAGTGGACATCGCTGGACAGTGCAGTGTTGAGTCAGTTTGGTGTGACATAAGCATTGGGAGATCAAAATTGAGAGTAGGAGTGTGCTATAGGCCTAATGACTCTGATGAGTATAATAAGAAACTGTACAGGGAAATAGAGTGGGCCAGTAAATCAGAGAGTCTTATAATGGGAGATTTTAATTTCCCAGATATTGACTGGAATTTGTGGGCTGGTCACTCACACACTAGCAAGGCTTTTGTGGATTTATTGGATGATTGTTTTCTACATCAGCATGTTCGGGAGGCAACTAGAGGGAGGAATACTCTTGATTTGATTATCAGCAGTGATTCTTCATGCATTAAGAATCTGCAGATAAATGAACCACTAGGTGGCAGTGATCACAGTGTGCTGAAGTGGGATTTACTCAAAGAGGTAACTACCATTAGGGGTAAAGGGAAGGGTTATTGCTTTCGTAAAGGCGACTACGATGGACTGAGACAGTATTTAAATTCTATACAGTGGGACCAACTGATGATGTTACCAACAGTAAATGCAAAATGGGAAGCATTCAAAGAACTTATCTTGGAAGCTACTAGACTTTACATACCAACTAAGAAATATTGTTCAAGGTTTAGGCCTAAATGGATGTCAGATGAACTGATGAGGCATATGGCAGAGAAGAAACATGCATGGGATACATACAAATTAACACATGACACAGAAGCCTATGATAGATACAAGTTGATCTGTAACCAAGTTACAAAGGAAGTTAGACAGGCGAAGCCAGATTACGAGAAATCTTTGGCAAGGGATGCAAAGAAAAACAGCAAAGAGTTCTTTACTTATGTAAACTCTAGAAGGAAGGAGATGAATCAGATTGGTCCACTTGATATCGATGGGTCAACTGTTGATGATCCTGCTCAGGTAGCTAACAAACTAAATGAATATTTTGCATCGACATTCACACATGAGGAGTTATTTATCGAGGGAAATGCCAGAGGTGTATTCAACTCTAGCAGTAAGCTAGAGAATCTTGTAATAACTGAGAGTAAAGTGGAGGAGAAATTGTTGAAGATAAACACAAGAAAGGCACCTGGGGTGGATGGGATCTATCCAGTTATATTAAAGGAGGCAGCAAAGGAAGTAAGCAAACCCTTAGCCATAATTATGAGAGCTTCCTTGGACTCAGGGGAGGTACCCATAGACTGGAGATGTGCAAATGTGACCCCAATTCACAAAGGAGGATCAAAAGCTGACACAAGCAATTATAGACCTGCGAGTTTAACTTCTGTTCCAGGAAAATTAATGGAGGCACTAGTTAAAGAAGCACTGCAGGATCATTTAGACAAGACTTCAGTTATAGCTTGGACACAGCATGGTTTTGTTAAGGGGAAGTCTTGCCTGACCAATTTGATTGGATACTATGATGCAGTCACAAAGGAACTGGATGCAGGGAATAACTTTGATATTATATACTTGGATCTTAGAAAGGCTTTTGATACTGTTGCACATGGAAGACTGCTGCACAAATTGGAGCAGTGTAACATTGGAGGCAAATTGCTGCTGTGGGTAAAGGGGTGGCTGAGGGGGAGAAGACAGAGAGTGGTAATCAATGGACACTGCTCGTCGTGGACTAATGTTATTAGTGGAGTCCCTCAGGGCTCAGTGTTGGGTCCATTATTGTTTTCTGTATTCATAAATGATATTGATGATGGTATATCAAGCTTAATGTCAAAGTTTGCAGACGATACAAAGGTAGGCAGGGTTGTCAAGGACACTACTGACACTATGCTGCTGCAACAGGATCTGGAAAGGTTGAGCAGATGGGCTGAGAGGTGGCAAATGAAGTTTAACATTGACAAATGAAAGTACTACACATGGGAAACAGCAACCCCAGAGCAACGTATCAACTCTGTGGTATTACACTGACAGTGGTAGAGAATGAAAGGGACCTGGGGGTGGTTGTGCAGGCAGATATGAAGTTCTCTGAGCAGTGCAGACGGGCTGCAAGAGAAGCTCATGGTATATAGGAATTTTTCTAGCAGGGATAAGGAGGTGATTATTCCCTTGTATAAGGCAATGGTCAGGCCACACCTAGAGTACTGTATACAGGCCTGGAGGCCTCATTTCAAGAAGGATGTAGAGCTGCTGGAACGAATACAGAGAAGGGCAACAAGATTAGTGAATGGAACAAAGGGGTGCTCTTACGAAGAAAGGCTTAAGATTTGCAAATTACAGTGTCTGGAGACCAGGCACCAGCGAGGTGATCTGATAGAGGTGTATAAAGCATTGAATGGTTTGAGCATGCTAAATGCTGATGGGATTCTTCCTCTCGCTAAGAATAATCACCTGAGAGGGCATAAATTCAAATTGAGGAAAGACAGATGTAGGATAGACGTGCGGAAATTTGCCTTTATCCAGCGAGTGGTTGGTTGGTGGAACAGACTTCCATCCCTTGTCGTGGAAGTTGATAGCCTAAATAAGTTTAAGGCTCAGCTGGACAGGTATTTTGAACGAACAGAGGGGTGAAGTGGGAGTGGTTTTTTTTTTTTTTTTTTGGCTGATGCTGCATAAGCTTGCTTTCTTGCATCATATGCCTCTACTAATGCTAATGCTAAAAATGCTATTTGAATCAACCACTAAGATTCTCTCAGAAAAAATACATGCGGTTTGGCAGACTGCAAGTGGACATGGACATCATTGAGATTAGAACTGAGACCACGTATATTTGTAAAATGAACTAGGAAGTGTTTGGGAGGTTTAGATCTTTTCGCAGATAAGCTTACTTATTAGTTTGACAATTCATGATATATTCAGTAGTGAGAAAAAGTGGGGGACATGCTATATGAAATAATGAAATTTCTGGATATGGCATACACATGGTAAGAATATACCCAGATCCTTGACACAACGTGATCTCGACAATGTGCCTCCCCGCATACACACTACTTGGACTCACTCCAGTCACTGTATGGCAGAGTAGAAGTACCAAGATTATACACTAACTGATCCGGAAGTCTCCTCCTAGAGAGTTACCAATAGGTTCGGTCTGGTATACTAAATAGCTACCGGCCTGTGAACACCGTTTTAAAACTTTACCCTCCAAATGTATGGAAGATTGAATCTCGCTATGATGTTCATCATAACCTCAAAAGTCATCAGTCACCCTGCATGATGGAAAAAATGAGGAAGGGTTGACCAGAACTCAGTTCTGGAGACTAAACATGGGTTCCACCACTTCAAGCCTCCAATAAGTAAAGTGGTGGTATTGCACAGGATGATGTGAGTCGTCTACCACCTAGTATGGCTGTTAACACAGAGGAGTGGCATATCTTGACACGGTGTGTGTTGGTGCCACTCCTCAACCCCTGCTTACTTTGGTTTACACCTGGGTATAACCCTCATGTGCAAACACAATGTGGGTATAACCCACATTGTGTTTGCACATGAGGGTTATACCCAGGATTACTAACTGTCCCACCATTTTGAAGGTGCAAGCAGAGGATTTAGCTGTCACAGTCTGTCTGGAATTCACGGAAATTGGTTCCACTTGACTTGAGTGTCACCCAAATATCAGTTTCATGAGCGTTTTAAACTCTCAGGTAGGAAGTTTGGCATATAGCTTGTTTGGCATATCTGAGAGAATGCCTGTGACAACCTCAAGGACCCATATGACGATAAATTATGTGATGATAAAACATGCCCGATCCCTGAGTGTCTCTTGTGCAGAGAAAATCTCAGCAATGCTGCTATGGTTTCTGGTAAACTGAAACGGCATTTCTCAACAAAACATTCTTTGCTGGCATGCAAAGATATCAATTAATTTTGCTTGTAGTTGCAACAAAAACAAAAAGCAGGCAATGAAAATACGTACTGACTTCGTCAGTACGTATTTTCGAAAAAGCAGTGGATCTAGCCATAAAGTATTCAAACATATCGTAAAAATCCAAAAAGCCACACAGAATAGCTGAAACTTTGTTAATGCCAGCTTGTAAAGAGATGGTGAAAATAGTCCTGAGCCCAGAAGCTGCTAATTAAATTTCAGAAATTCCACTTTCAGCTGATACAGTCAGTCAGCGAGTCAATGATATGTTCTGTGACATTTAAGACATTATGAAGGAGAAAATCAACCATTCAAGACCTTAGACACCTCAATTCGATCACATTGCAGGTTGCTAGTCCCCAGATGCTGCAGTTTACAGAACTCAAGTCATTCTTGGTAAGAGCAACCCTTTGTTCCACCCACCAATCTCGTTGCCCTTTTCTGTACTTGTTCCAACAGCTCTACATCATTCCTAATATGAGGCCTCCAGATCTGTATGCAGTACTCAAAATGTGGCCTGATCATTGCCTTATACAAGGGGACAATCACCTCCTTATCCCTTCTAGAAAAATTTCTTTTTTCATTGACACGATCCATGAGCTACTCATGCAACCTAGTTGCACTGCTCAAAAAACTTCATATTTGACTGCAAAATTGCCCTCAGGTCCTTTTCATTCTCTACTAGCCTGAGTGTAGTACCACAAAGTTGGTACGTTACTCTAGGGTTACTGGTACACATACACAGTACTTTACATTTGTCAGTGATAAAAAATTTAAAGTTTTTGTCATTATGGGGGGGGGGGTAATAGAAGTTATGCAGTCTAGTATGAAATGTTCAACCCAGTTTGTAGGTTTGACCTTATTAGTAATTTATATTCTACTGAGAGGAGATTCTTAATGTGAGAGGGTGTTGAAGCTGACCAGGCTTTTCATCTGGATATAACATTAGCATCAGATGTGGCATATTATGCAAGAAAGCAAGCTTATACAGCATCAGCCAAAAAAAAAAAAAAAACCCTTCCCATTTCAGCCATCTGCTCACTCAAAATGTTTGTTTAGTTCAGCTTTAAATTTATTTAAGCTGTCAACTGCCACAAGAACAGATGGAAGTCTCTTCCAGCAATCAACTACCCTCTGGCTAAAGGCAAACTTCCGCATATCTATTCTACAGCTGTCTTTTCCTCAATTTGAATCTATGCTCCCTCAGGTTCTTAATTTGAACAAGAATAGATGGAAGATGGAAGTATCCTGTCAGCATTGAGCCTGCTCAAATTATTCAAGGCGTTATACTCCTCAAGCGGATCACCTCGCAGGTGCCTAGTCTCCAGATGGTGCAACTTGCAGAACTTAAGCCTTTCTTTGTAAGAGCTCCCCGTTGTTCCTCTCACCAGTCTTCTTGCCCTTCTCTGTACTTGTTCTAGCAACTCTACATCCTTCCTAAAATGAGGCCTTCAGACCTGTATGTTTCTCTTGGGTTACTGCTACCCATATGCAGTACTTCACATTTGTGAATGTTAAACTTTAGTTGCCACTTCTCAGCCCATCTGTCTTGCTTTTCTAGATTCTTTTGCAGGAGCATACTGTCTTTACTGTCATTAACAATCCTACCAACCTATGTTGGTAGGATTGTTAATGATTTCGTGATTTTTTGTTAGAGATTGAAGCCGAATATCCTGATTTGCCCTACCATACAGCAGTTCGATGGCTCAGCAATGGAAAAGTTTTATTGAGATTTTTTGAACTCAGGGAAGCAATAGAAATTTTTCTAAATGAGAAAAACTGCCCACAACCACTATTATCTAACAATGAATGGCTATGGAAATTAGCATTTGCTACAGACATCGTGGGATATCTTAACGAATTTAACTTAAAATTACAGGGAAAAACAATGCTCATATGTGAAACGTAAAATCATATCGTGAAAAATTTGCATTGTTTGAAACACAAATCACATTAACCAAGTTTGACCATTTTTCATGCTGTAAAAAATTTCAAATATTTGCAAAATCCCCATTCCCAAAAAAAATTCGCGGCAGATATATTTTCTGAACTTAAACTACAGTTACAACAGCGTTTTTCGGATCTTGATGCAAGTGCAAAAGACATTTCCATATTTTAAAATCCATTTGGCTGTACCATTGAGGAGCTTCCATCAGACCTTCAATTGGAAGTGATTGATCTGCAAAATGATGATATGCTAAAGGTGTTAAAGCTTTTAAAGAAATGGGTCTAACCCAATTCTATAAATATCTTTCGGAAGATAAATACGGTCAATTAAAATCATATGCACAGGGATTTATATTTGTATTTGGGAGTACTTACCAATGTGAAAAGACATTTTCGAAAATGAAATATGTAAAATCGCAATACAGATCATTATTAATGGATGAATATTTGCAAACAACTTTAATGATAGGAAGTACTAACTTCGAACTCCAGTATGATGAAATATTATCTCAGAAAAAAGAATTACATTCATCGCATTAGTACAAAATGTAACTAGTTCTAAAATACGTTTATTAATAAATGGAAATATTTTATTCATTTTTTGGTAAGTCAGCATGTGTATAAATATTATGTAAAATATCACTTCCTAATAAAAAGATTTTGAACCTTTTTTTTTTTTTTTTTTTGTTGCTCTATGAGTAGAATTACCCATGTAAATATCTTCGAGCTTGCTACCGCCGAGCCTACAAATTTTATGATCTGGACCTTTCCAAAATAGTTTGCCGACCCCTGCCTTATACTAAGGATAATCACCTCCTTTTCCCTACTAGCAAAATTCCTGTATATCATTGACAATACCCCATGACCTTCTCTGGCTTGCCTGTCTGCACCATGTAGTACTCGAGTCATGGTCTGACAATTGCCTGACAATATAAAAAGGGATAATCACCTCCTTTTCCCTACTATAAAAATTCCTGTATATCATTTACAATACACAATGACTTGCTCTGGCTGTCTGTCTGTCTGAACTGCTCAGAAAATTTCATTTCTGAATGCACAATTACTCCCAGGTGTTTTTAATTTTTTACCACCCTAAGTGTAGTACCACACAATTGGTACGTTTTTCTGGGGTTATTTCTGCCCATGTGCAGTACTTTGCATTTGTCAAGTTAAACTTCAATTGCCACTCTCAGCCAATCTGCCGAACTTTTTAGATCCTGTTGCAGTAGCACACTGCCATTACTGTCATTAACAACCCTGCAAACTTGAACATTAAGAATGATATACCTTCATCAATATCATTGATAAATATACAAAACAAGAGTGGGCCCAACATTGAACCTTGGGGGACTTTACTAATAACATTAGTCCACAAAGAGCAACATCCATCGATTACCAGTCTCTGTCTTCATCCACTCAACCACCCTTTTATCCATTGTAGCAATTTACCTTTAATACCATACTGTTCCAACTTGTACAGTAGTTTTTCAAGTGCAACAGTGTTTAAAACTTTCCTGAAATTCAAGTATATGATATCAAAATTATTTTTTGCATCCAGTTCCTTTGTAATCACCTCATAATATCTAATAAAATTTATCAGACAAGACTTTCCCTTAACAAATGCATGCTGTGTTGGAATTATTAGTCCAGTCTTGTCTAGATGATCCTGGAGTGTATCTTTAAACAGTCACTCCATAATTTTGTGTGGAATAAATGTAAAACTAACTGGTTTGTAATTACTATTGTCACCCTTAGTTCCCCATTTGTGAATTGTGGATAAATTTGCACATTGAGTCCATTGGTACTTTCCCTGAGTGCAAGGATGCTCACACAATTATGGCTAAGGGTTTGCTTACTTTCTTTGCTGCCTCCTTTAATATAACTGGATAAATCCCATCCAACCTTTATGGGCCTTTATGAGAGCTTGAAGGACAGGGAGGATGCCCTCGAAGGAAATAAATTGAGGGGCCCATCAAGCTCTCAGCTGCCCACATCAACGCCAGAGCTTGCACTTGGTCATCAGGCAGCACAGAGGCAGCCCCCTAGGCAGAAGGCACTGGTCCCACAGGAACTAGTAGTTGGTGGTGACTCTATTGTCAGGGAAACGGGGAACATGCTTTGTAAAAAGGATAGGTGGAATAGGACCAGGGTATGTCTGCCAGGGGCAAAGGTTGATGATGTTGTAGAGCGGATATCATCTTTTAAGGGCACAAAAGGTGATATAGTTGTACACGTTAGCACTAATGATATTAAGAGTAGGAGACCGGCGGAATTACTTAGCAAGTACAGGTCACTGTTGAAAAAAAGCCATGAATTAGGGTTGAATTTGAAAGTGTCTGCAATTCTGCCCAGACACGATAGGAGGGAGTATATGATGAGAGCCTTGTCGTTCAATTCGGCCTTGGAGGGATTGTGCAAGGCTCAAGGGGTAGAATTTTTTTCAGATTGGACTGTACTTGTTAACAGGAGAGATTGCTTCTACAGGGATGGGATACACTTAAATAGAAAGGGTGCAAGAATTTTTGCTGATGCTGTCGAGGCAGTGTTAGGTGGGTCGGAAAACTGCTAGTTGGGGGGGATACAAGGACTAATAGATTAACAGTAGCCACTGGCAGAGGTGGAAGTGATTCTTGCACTGCTTCTATTGAAATGAGCAGAAGCCTGAAAAACAAGATGCAGGATATTTCAGAGACTGCTTGGAGTCATTGCGGTACAAGTAAACACATGGGTTGTGTTAGGGTAGCCAAGAATAGAAACAGGTGCATGTATACCTGCGTGTACACCAATGCTAGGAGTTTGGTAAATAAATTTGATGAATTTGAGGTATTGCTCAAAACATCAAAGGCAGATATTGTTGGGATATCAGAGACGTGGTGTCACACAGATATAAGTAATGCGGAACTGGAATTTGGGGAATACAATGTGTATAGAAAGGATAGACAGGACAGGAGGGGAGGAGGGGTTATGCTATTAATTAAGAAACACATAAAGTCCAAGGAAGTGAAGCCAGTCGACATCGATGGACAGGGCAGTGTCAAGTCAGTTTGGTGTGACATAAGCATAGGGAAATCAAAATTGAGAGTAGGAGTGTGCTATAGGCCTAATGACTCTGATGAGTATAATAAGATATTGTACAGGGAAATAGAGTGGGCCAGTAAATCAGAGAGTCTTATAATGGGGGATTTTAATTTCCCAGATATTGACTGGAATTTGTGGGTTGGTCACTCGCACACTAGCAAGGCTTTTGTGGATTTATTGGATGATTGTTTTCTACATCAGCATGTTCGTGAGGCAACAAGAGGGAGCAATACTCTTGATCTGATTATCAGTAGTGATTCTTCATGCATTAAGAATCTGCAGATAAATGAACCACTAGGTGGCAGTGATCACAGTGTGTTGAAGTGGGATTTACTTAAGGAGGTAACTACCATCAGAGGTAAAGGGAAGGGTTTTTGTTTTCATAAAGGCGACTATGATGGTCTGAGACAGTATTTAAATTCTATACAGTGGGACCAACTGATGATGTTACCA
Source organism: Mastigoproctus giganteus (assembly GCF_048544385.1). Classification (NCBI taxonomy): domain Eukaryota; kingdom Metazoa; phylum Arthropoda; class Arachnida; order Uropygi; family Thelyphonidae; genus Mastigoproctus; species Mastigoproctus giganteus. The sequence continues at coordinate 129,548,930 of NC_143577.1, read as the reverse complement.
ACAGCAAACTCAAAATGGGAAGCATTCAAGGAACTAATCTTGGAGGCTACCAGGCTTTACATACCAACTAAGAAATATTGTTCAAGGTTTAGGCCTAAATGGTTGTCAGATGAACTAATGAGACATGTGGCAGAGAAGAAAAATGCATGGGATACATACAAATTAATGGGTGACATGGGAGCCTATGATAGATATAAGTTGGTCTGTAACCAAGTCACAAAGGAGATTAGGCAGGCAAAGGCAGACTACGAAAAATCCTTGGCAAAGGATGCAAAGAAAAACAGAAAAGAGTTCTTTACATATTTAAACTCAAGAAGGAAAGGGATGAATTAGATTGGTCCACTGGATATTGATGGTTCAACAGTTGAGGATCCTGCTCAGGTGGCTAACAATCTAAACGAGTATTTTGCATCTACATTCACGCATGAGGAGTTATTCAGGAAGGAGAATGATGTAGGTAAAGTAAACATTGGCAGTGAGCTGGATGATTTTGTAATAACTGAGAGGAAAGTGGAGGAGAGATTGTTGAGGATAAACATAAAAAAGGCACCTGGGGTGGATGGGATCTATCCAGTTATATTAAAGGAGGCAGCAAAGGAAGTAAGCAAACCCCTAGCCATAATTATGAGAGCTTCTTTGGACTCAGGGGAGGTACCCATAGACTGGAGATGTGCAAATGTAACCCCAATCCACAAAGGAGGATCAAAGGCTGACACAAGTAATTATAGACCTGTTAGTTTAACTTCTGTTCCAGGTAAATTAATGGAGGTGCTGGTTAAAGAAGCACTGCAGGATCATCTAGACAAGAATTCAGTTATAGCTCAGACGCAGCATGGTTTTGTTAAGGGCAGGTCTTGCCTGACCAATTTGATTGGATACTATGATGTAGTCACAAAAGAACTGGATGCAGGGAATAACTTTGATATTATATATTTGGATCTTAGATAGGCTTTTGATATTGTTGCACATGGAAGACTGCTGCACAAATTGGAGCAGTGTGGCATTGGAGGCAAATTGCTGCTATGGATAAGGGGGATGGTTGAGTGGCAGAAGACAGAGAGTGGTAATCAATGGACACTGCTCAACGTGGACTAATGTTATTAGTGGAGTTCCTCAGGGATCAGTGTTGGGTCCGTTGTTGTTTTCGGTGTTTATGAATGATATTGATGATGGGATATCAAGTTTAATGTCCAAGTTTGCAGATGATACAAAGGTTGGTAGGGTTGTTAAGGACACTACTGACGCTATGCTGCTGCAACAGGATCTGGAAAGTTTGAGCAGATGGGCTGAGAGGTGGCAAATGAAGTTTAACATTGACAAACTTAAAGTACTACATATGGGAAACAGTAACCCCAGAGCAACGTATCAACTCTGCGGTACTACACTGACAGTGGTGGAGAATGAAAAGGGCCTGGGGGTAATTGTGCAGGCAGATATGAAGTTGTCTGAGCAGTGCAGACGAGCTGCAAGAGTAGCACATGGTGTCTTGTCAATGATATACAGGAATTTTTCTAGCAGGGATAAGGAGGTGATTATTCCCTTGTATAAGGCAATGGTTAGGCCACATCTTGAGTACTGTATACAGGTCTGCAGGCCTCATTTCAAGAAGGATGTAGAGCTGCTGGAACGCGTGCAGAGAAGGGCAACAAGATTAGTGAATGGAACAAAGGGTTGCTCTTACGAAGAAAGGCTTAAGTTTTGCAAATTACAGAGTCTGGAGACTATTCACCGGCGAGGTGATCTGATAGAGGTGTATAAGGCTTTGAATGGTTTGAGCATGCTCAATGCCAATGGGATTCTTCATCTTGCTCAGAATAATCACCTCAGAGGACATAAATTCAAATTGAGGAAGGACGGATGTCGGATAGACGTGCGGAAATTTGCCTTTGGCCAGCGGGTGGTTGGTTGGTGGAACCGACTTCCATCACTTGTTGTTGAAGTTGATAGCCTAAACAAATTTAAAGCTCAACTGGACAGGTATTTCGAACGAACGGAGGGGTAAAATGGGAATGGTGTGTGTTTTTTTTTTTTTTTTTTTGGCTGATGCTGAATAAGCTTGCTTTCTTGCATCATATGCCTCTACTAATGCTAATGCTAACCCATGGATGGGATTTATCGATCATCTAGAGAAGACTTCAGTTATATTCGATGGGATCATCTAGAGAAGACTTCAGTTATAGCTCGGACACAGCATGGTTTTGTTAAGGGGAAGTCTTGCCTGACCAATCTGATTGGATAGTATGATGCAGTCACAAAAGAGCTGGATGCAGGGAATAACTTTGATATTATATACTTGGATCTTAGAAAGGCTTTTGATACTGCTGCACATGAAACACTGCTGCACAAATTGGAGCAGTGTGGCATTGGAGGCAAATTGCTGCTATGGATAAAGGCGTGGTTGAGGGGGGAGAAGACAGAGAGTGGTAATCAATGGACACTGCTCATCGTGGACTAATGTTAGTAGTGGAGTCCCTCGGGGTTCAGTGTTGGGTCCATTATTGTTTTCTGTATTTATAAATAATATTGATGATAGTATATCAAGCTTAATGTCCAAGTTTGCAGACGATACAAAGGTTGGCAGGGTTGTTAAGGACACTACTGACACTATGCTGCTGCTTCAACAGGATCTGGAAAGGTTAAACAGTGTTTAAAGCATATGAAGTTTAACATTGACAAATGTAAGTACTACTTATGGCAAACAGCAACGCCAGAGCAACGTTTCAACTCTGTGGTACTACACTGACAGTGGTAGAGAATGAAAAGGACCTGGGGGTAATTGTGCAGGCAGATATGAAGTTCTCTGAGCAGTGCAGATGGGCTGCAAGAGTAGCTCATGGTGTCTTGTTAATGATATACAGGAATTTTTCTAGCAGGGATAAGGAGGTGATTATTCCCTTGTATAAGGCAATGGTCAGGCCACACCTTGAGTACTGTATATAGGTCTGGAGGCCTCATTTCAAGAAGGATGTAGAGCTGTTGGAACGAATACAGAGAAGGACAACAAGATTAGTGAATGGAACAAAGGGTTGCACTTACGAAGAAAGGCACAAGTTTTGCAAATTACAGTCTCTGGAGACTAGGCACCGGCGAGGTGATCTGATAGAGGTGTATAAAGCCTTGAATGGTTTGAGCATGCTCAATGTTGATGGGATACTTCCTCTTGCTCAGAATAATCACCTGTGGAAATTTGCCTTTAGCCAGCGGGTAGTTGGTTGGTGGAACAGACTTTCCATCCTTTGTTGGATAGCTTAAATAAATTTAAGGCTGAGCTGGACAGGTATTTTGAAAGAAAGGAGAAGTGGAATTTTTTTTTTTTTTTTGGCTGATGCTGCATAAGCTCGTTTTCTTGCATCATATGCCTCTACTAATGCTAATTCTAACCCAGGTGCCTTTCTTATGCTTAACTTCAACAATTTCTCCTCCCCCTTGCTCTCGGTTATTACAAAATTATTAAGCACCCTGTTACAATTCAATAAACGTCCGGCATTTTCCTCCCTTAATAGCTGCTTGTGTAAATGTAGATGCAAAATACGCATTCAGATTATCAGCCATTTGAGCAGGATCATCAACAGTCAAACCAACCACATGAAGTGGACAATCTGATTCATCCCCAACAATTTCTTGTCATGTGCCCTCGCTTGCCTAACTTCCTTTGTGACTTGATTACTGACTAGCTTATATTCATCATAGGCTTTTCTTTTTCGCCTAATATTTTATATTAGGCGAAATGTCCTATATCCATACTTTTCATAGAGAGAGAGAGAGAGAAGTTTAACCTTCTTTCAGGCCGAGTGGGTCAAACAGACCGAGAAGAAATATCAGCAGTTTCATGCTCTTCATCTGCTCTACTGATGAACCTTCCAGTAGCTATCCACAAAAGTGTTTTCTGAAATGCTAATCATCATTTTTAATTAAAACTGAGAGAAAAACTTGGTCCTTGAGGTTGTCACTGACATTCTCTCAGATATGCCAGACAACTGTACTTCCTAGCTGGGAGTCTAAAACGCTGATGGAACTGATATTCGTGTGACACTCAAGTCAAGTGGACCCAATTTCGGCGAAGTCCGGATGGTCTGTGACAGCCAAATCCTCTGCTTACACCTTCATGATGGTGGAACTGTTAGTAATCCTGGGTATAACCTCCATGCACAAGTACATGGTGGGTGACCACCCAGGTGTGAACCAACGTTAGCAGGGGTCGAGGTGTGGCACCCACACCACATGGAGGAAAGCCGCCCCTCTATGTTACCAGGCAGTACTAGGTGGTAGATGACTCTTATTAACCGGTGAAATACCACCACTTTGCTTATTGGAGGCTTGAAGTGGTGGAACCCATGTTTAGTCTCTAGAGCTAAGTTCCGGTCAACCCTTCCCTATCTCTTCCATCATGCAGTGTGATTGATGACTTTTGAGGTTATGATGAACGTCGTGGCGAGATCCAATATTCCTTACATTTTGAGAGTACAGCTCTAAAACGGTATTCGCAGGCCGGCCCCTAGTTAGTACACTGGACCGAACCTATTGGTACCTCTCTAGGAGGCTTCCGGATCAGCTAGTGTATAATCTTGCTACCTCTACTCTACCAGATAGTGACTGGAGGGAGTCTGAGTAGTATGCGGGGAGCATTGTCGAGGCTACATTATGTCAAGGATCCGGGTATATTCTTACCGCATGTAAGCCATATCCAAAAATTTCATTACTTCATACAGCTTTTCCCACCAACTTTTTCTTACTATTGAATACACCATGAATTGTCAGACTAATAGAGCAAGTTTATCTGCGAAAAGATCTAAACCTCCGAAGGACTTCCTAATTAATTTCACAAATATACTTGGTCTCAATTATAATCTCAACGATGTCCATTACCACTTGTAGTCTGCCAAACCCCATGTACTTTTTCTGACTGAATCTCAGTTATCGGTTGATTCAACTACTGCTCATCTCAGATGCCCAAATTATTTGCTGTATGATTCTTTTCGCCTCAAAGGTGGTACTTGTGCATATATCCGTTCTGATATTCCCTGTCAGAGACTTGGCAATTTGGAATCTGCTCTCTTTGATCTTCTCTGGCTTAAAATCTCTCTGCCTCATTTGTGTCAAATTCATCTCTTGTCTCTAACATTCTCCCAACTCCACTAATCACTTGGAGCTCTTTGACTTTCTCCAGTCCAACTTTCCTAACAGTGAGGTAATTTTCCTTGGTGATTTTAATGTTCACAACTCCAGCTGGCTTCCGTTTTCTAGTTACACCAACCCAGCTGGTCGAGATGCTGAGGCTTTTGCAATTACTAATGACCTTGCACAGATTGTTCATTTACCTACAAGAATACCAGATAATCCTAATCATATAGCCAATACGCCTGATCTTTTATTCACAAACAACCCTTCTAAGTACACGGTCGAAGTGAGAGGTCCTTAAGGCACTTCAGATTACAACTTGGTGATTGTTTCTTCTTCAATGGAACCATTATCTCCTGGATACTCCGAACCTCGTGTTGTTTGGCATTACAAGAATGCAAAATGGGATGACCTGTGAGTCTTCTTTTCCTTGGTCGGATTACTGTTTCAAAACTTCTGATGTCAACGTTTGCTCCGATCGTGTCAGTGAAATTATTATTCATGCAGGAATGGAATCCTTTATCCCACACTCCACTTTAAAATCTCGTCCTTAATCTAAACCTTGGTTTTCCAATAAATGTGATAAGGCTTTTCAAGAGAAGAATGTAGCATATCGTAATTGGCTTGTTTCTAATTCTTCAGTTTCATTTTCTGCCTAAACCAAAGCTCACAACAGTTGTAAAGCAGTTATTAATGAGTCCAAACTAGAGTTTGAACAGGCTAAGAGTAGAAAACTTGCTTCTTCCCTAATTGTAGCTGAGCATTCTGGTCTCTTGCCAAAGCTATTGGCCGCAACTTTTGCCCATCTCTGCTCCCACCTCTGTCCAAACCAGATGGTTCTGTTGTCACTTCAGCCAAGGATAAAGCTGACCTGCCAGCATCCCATTTTTCTTCCAGCTCATGTATTAATGATCTTGGTAAAACACTTCCCACCATTCCCAACACGCTCCATTCAATGCCTCCTGTGGTCTTCCGTAAAAAGGATGTCGGAAGGGTTTTGACGAATCTTGATGCTAAGAAAGCTCCAGGTCCCGATGGTATTTCTCCACTTGTTCTCGAAACCTGTGCTCCTGAACTTACTCCTATTTTATGCCACCTTTTTTCACTTTCTTGTAACAAAGGTGTTTTTCCTTCTACTTGGAAATTTGCTCATATCTAGCCAGTTCCTAAAAAAGGGTGACAAATCCCTCCCATCCAATTATTGTCCCATTGCAATTACTTCTACTCTTTCTCTAAAGTAATGGAGAAATCAATTAACCGCCAACTCTTAAACTACCAATAAACCTTCCGTCTGATCAAAGATCACCAGTATGGATTCCGCCAATGTCAATCCACTGGTGATATTCTGGCTTATGTTGCCCATTTATGGACTAATTCAATGGAAAGGTTCGGTGAAACACAATTAGTTGCTCTTGACATCTCAAAGGCTTTCGATCGTGTTTGGCATAAAAGTCTTCTAAACAAGCTTCCATCTTATGGTTTTCCAACTGTTTTTAGTAATTTAATTGGTTATCCAATTTTCTCTCTGATCGCTCACTGAGGGTGATGGTAGATGGCTCTCTCTCTTCTAACTTCTCCACTAATGCTGGTGTCCTCCAAGGTTCATTTCTTTCCCCCACTATTTTCTTCTTGTATATTAATGATCTGCTTCCATTGACTGGAAATCCTATCCATGGTTTTCCCGATGATAGCACATTGCATTCCACCTGTCATTTTGAGAAACCTTGTCCTGCTCAATCACCTTCAACTTCTCGAAAATCTGTTACCTTAAATGTTCCTTAAATGCCGATCTTCAGGTAATTCTTCAGTGAGGCAAAGACAATTTAGTTGATTTCAACCCTTCTAAAACTGTCTTGTCTTATATCTCTCAAAAAGGATTCTTCTGCTCCTATGCTTATCTTTATTGTCACTGCGATTTCTAGGCAAAATGGTATATCTCTTTTGGGGATTACCATGACTTCTAATCTCTCTTGGCACAAACACATTACAAATATTGCTTCCTCTGCATCTAAAAAACTTGGTTTTCTCTTTCGCTCTCGGCGTTACTTTTCTTCCAAACAGTGGGAAGGAGCAGCAGTGAGTAGCACACGTTTCTTGATTAGACCAGGGTTCGAGCCCATCACCACCAAATACGGAGGATGTGGAAAGGTCAGGGAATGACCACCGCATATCCCGGAGCAATATGGCCTTAGTTGCTAATGTTCCTAAAAAAACCAAAATAACAAAATAACATCTTCCAAACAGCTGCTCACTCTGTATAAATTGGAAATCCGTCCTGCCATGAAATATTGTTTCCACATCTGGGGTGGTGCTCCCCAAAACCTCTTTCAGGCTTCTTGATTCCATTCAGACTTCTTGATTCCATTCAGAAGAGGGCAGTTAGGTTAATTAATGATTCATCTCTAACAGAGTCTCTCCATTCGCTGTCTCATAGACGTACTGTTGGTGCTGCATGCCTCTTCTACAGATACTTCCATGGGCACTGTTCTTCTGAATTGGCTTCTATAATTCCCGCTCTCTCTCTTTCAAAACAGTCCTAACATGTGGTGCCATCAGCCAACGTCCATTTACTCGCCAACTTCAAACTCACAGAACCAAATTTTCATCTTCCTCGTTTATTCATTCAACTGCTCTTTTGTGGAACAACCTTCCTTCATACGTATCTTCTGAAAATTGCGGTCTACAGAAGTTCAAGTCCAATGTCAACAAATATCTTCTTTTGTCTTCTAAACCTCCAAATCAAGCACGGTACTAAGTACTATAGGTTCTAATACCTCTCGTGTTTGAGGTTACGTAAAAAAAAAAAAAAAAAAAAAAAAGAGCAAGAATCCCATCAGCATTCAACTTGCACAACCCATTCAAAGCCATATACACCTCAATCAGATAACCTCACAGGTGCCTACTCTCCAGGTGCTGCAATTTGCAGAACTTAAGCCTTTCTTGGTAAGAGCACCCCTCTGTTCCCCTCCACCATCTTGTTGCCTTTCTTTGTGCTCGTTCTAGCAACTCTACATCCTTCCTAAAATGAGGCCTCCAGACCTGTACACAGTACTCTAGGTGTGGCCTGAACATTGCCTTGTATAACGGGATAATCACCTCCCTGTCCCTGCTAGCAAAATACCTAGATATCATTGACAAGTCTCCATGACCTTCCCTGGCATCCCATCTCCATTGTCAGCAAACCTCATATTTGACTGCACAGTTACTCCCAGGTCTTTTTTACTTTCCACTTCTCTGAGAGTAGTACCAGATAGTTGGTATGTTTCTCTTTGGTTATTGCTACCCATTTTCCCAACTTATCTAGATCCAGTTGGAGTAGCATACAGACCTTACTGTCATTAACAACGCTGCCAACCTTTGTATCATCTGCAAACTTGGACATTAAACCTGATATACCTTCATCAATATCATTGATAAATATACAAAACGACAATGGGCCCAACACTGAACCCTGGGTAACTCCACTAATAACATTTGTCCACGAAGAGCAGTTTCCATTGATTACCCCTCTCTGTCATCTCCTACTCAACTATCCCTTTATCCATTGTAGCAACTTATCTTAATGTCATACCTCTCCAATTTGTACAGCTCTCTTCCATCTGCAATAGTATCAAAAGCTTTCCTGTAATCCAAGTACAGTCGAATCTCCCTATAACAAATTCGATAAATCCATCGAAAAAATTGGTTAGAGAGAAATTTTGTTATACAGAGAATATCTTTTTTATTAGAAATTATCTAATTAGAAAATGAAAACGAATCTACGTTTATTTTTAATGAATTTTATTTCAAAAACATACTTATTTAAATTATGTTTACACAATTTTCGCCGGTAAGTATCACAAATTAAAAAAATCTGTAATTTTCGTTTGCACAGTACAATTAAAAAATTGTCTGATTCTAAAAGAAAACCTCACATTTCTTCAGAGCATTAAAAGCATTATCAGCAACATTTTTAACAAAACTGTAGACCCATACGAACCGTTTTAAAAGCGTTAATCATTTCGCGAGTTGGCTTTACTATGATGCGTCTGATGCGTCTTCAGCGTCATCGTTAATTTCTTCCTGATCATGGTCGCGTCTAACACTGTTCAGCAGTATTTCATCTTCATTTGGATGTTCTGCTGTGATCTACATAAGCATAACTATCCAGTGTTCTTTCCTTTTCAATGTTTCCAGACGATTCTAATAATGTCCAAAAGTGTTTCAGTTGTGAAAGGGGCAGTTCATCTTGTTCGTCCAGTCGTTGTTCGACTTCTGTATTCAATGCAAATCCCACTTTCGAAAAACAATTTTGAATAGTGTATTCAGTGACATCGTTTGTCCAAACTTTTGCCAGTTCAGAGATGCAATCTCTAAGGTTAATTGTAACCTCCGCATTTCTATTTTCTGATAATGCTTTGACAATCTTCATTATTATTCTCTTTCGATAATGAAATTTAAAATTTTTAATAATGCCTTGGTCCATTGGCTGGAGTTTTGACGTCTCATTTGGTGGTAAAAACAATAAATTGGTTTGGCAGAAATACTGGCAGGATGTGCTGGACAGTTGTAAGTTACCAACACGATTTTCCTTTTTTCTTTTGTTATATGCTTGTCTAGTTTTAATATCCAGTCTTCAAAGATATCACTGGTCATCCATGCTTTTTTATTAAAGGTGTAGTGAACTTCCAAAGATTTTGTGCCTCTAAAACATCTTGGATTTTCCAATGACTAAAAGTCTTAATTTTTCACTTCCTGTCATATTTGCTCCAACTAGCACAGTGATTCTTTCTTTGCTTTGTTTTCCGCCAAAACATTTATCATCCTTAAAAGCAATTGTTCTATTCGGTAAACATTTAAAGAATAAACCCATTTCGTCAGCATTAAAAACATCCTTAGGTTCATATTCTTCCAAAATCTTCTTTAAGGTATTGTTCCTCCAACTGTTGCAATCTTCTTCACTTACATTAACACTTTCTCCACAATTCTGTTGCGCTTCTTAAATTTATCTAGCCACCCAGTGCTCGCATTAAATTCTGTATGTCCCAGGGACTGTGCAAATTTCAGTGTTTGTTGCTTAATGATTGGACCCGATATTGGTATATTCTTTTCACGTATCATTTATACCCGTTTTAGAACAGCTTTATGAACATCTTTGTATATACACAACTTAATTCGCTTCTTGCCTTCAATTGCATTTAAAATTGATTCTCAATTTTTTAAAATTGTAGATAAGCTGCCTGCAGGTATGCCATATTTCTCCGCAATATCTTTTTTCTTAAAACCCTGGTCAATATCATGAAGAATCTTTACTTTATCATTAATACTTAAACACTTTCTCTTTGACATTGTTTCCGCAAATGTAAAAATTACTGGACTGCAGCTCTTGCTCCTACGTACACCGCAAACTTCGCTGCGCTGGCCATATAGTGAATTGTTAGTACCGCCTACCCGATGACGTTCGCTTGCCAATCCAACAGTATCACGTGACTTTTCCTATCACTCACTTTGAAGAAATATGCGACTGAATTTCTTTTATTCTGATTTCATTCATGTATACACGGAAGAAAATTTATGGTTAATGTATGCTGTATGTTACTTTTCAGGGAAAAAAAAAAAAAAAATACAAGAGCATATAGCCTATGTGATTGATGACAATTTGTTCTAAAAGAATGAAATAAAAAAAAAAAAAAAAAAAATCATGAAAACCATCTACTGGGAGTCCAGTTAGATGAGAACAGATATATAATGATTGACAGGAAGGTCACATGGTATGGTGAGGTGAGAAGCGAATGTCACTCAGTAGGCTTTACTAAAAACTGACTATGGTCAGTTTTTTACTAAAAACATTCTATGTATTGCCGCCACAGCAGGCTAAAGCCTTACCGCAGCGAATTTCATTTTCCCTTGAGCGAACATCAATTTACAAATCTATCCTATTTATTGTAAAGTTTATGACCACTTTTAAGAAAACCCATTTGGTTTTATAACTGTAACAAAAATGAAACAAAGACCCTCCTACGGGCGTCAATTGCCACAAGTATTCACTAAAAGGATGATTAATTCCAGATGCTAATGCGTAATTTCCGAGGGAAGAAGGTCGTATATTTGAGCGAAGTGTTAGTCTCTCAATAACGAATTTTTAAAAAATTAGTAAAAGCATTTTTGAAGATTTTCAAGCATTTACGGCTGTTTAGCAGTAAATGCTTGAAAATCTTCAAAAATGCTTTTACTAATTTTTTAAAAATTCGTTATAGAGAGACTAACACTTTGCTATATGGGGTTAATTTTACATGTAATTTCGTTTCAAGGTGCAATGTTAGCATTAGCATTAGTAGAGGCATTTGATGCAAGAAAGCAAGCTTATGCAGCATCAGCCAAAAAAAAAAAAAAACCCACTTCCACTTCACCCCTCTGTTCGTTCAAAATACCTGTCCAGCTGAGCCTTAAACTTATTTAGGCTATCAACCTCCACCACAAGGGATGGAAGTCTGTTCCACCAACCAACCACCCGCTGGCTAAAGGCAAATTTCCGCATGTCTATCCTACATCTGTCTTTCCTCAATTTGAATTTATGCCCTCTCAGGTGATTTTTCTGAGCTAGAGGAAGAATCCCATCAGCATTGAGCATGCTTAAACCATTCAAGGCTTTATACACCTCTATCAGATCACCTCGCTGGTGCCTAGTCTCCAGACACTGTAATTTGCAAAACTTAAGCCTTTCTTCGTAAGAGCACCCCTTTGTTCCATTCACTAATCTTGTTGCCCTTCTCTGTACTCGTTCCAGCAGCTCTACATCTTTCTTGAAATGAGGCCTTCAGACCTGTATACAGTACTCAAGGTGTGGCCTGACCATTGCCTTATACAATGGAATAATCACCTCCTTATCCCTGCTGGAAAAATTCCTGTATATCATTGACAATACTCCATGAGCTACTCTTGCAGCCCGTCTGCACTGCTCAGAGAACTTCATATCTGCCTGCACAACCACCCCCAAGTCCCTTTCATTCTCTACCACTGTCAGTGTAGTACCACAGAGTTGATACGTTGCTCTGGGGTTGCTGTTTCCCATGTGTAGTACTTTACATTTGTCAATGTTAAACTTCATTTGCCACCTCTCAGCCCATCTGCTCAACCTTTCCAGATCCTGTTGCAGCAGCATAGTGTCAGTAGTGTCCTTGACAACCCTGCCAACCTTTGTATCGTCTGCAAACTTGGACATTAAGCTTGATATACCATCATCAATATCATTTATAAATACAGAAAACAATAATGGACCCAACACTGAGCCCTGAGGGACTCCACTAGTAACATTAGTCCACGATGAGCAGTGTCCATTGATTACCACTCTCTGTCTTCTCCCCCTCAACCACCCCTTTATCCATAGCAGCAATTTGCCTCCAATGTCACACTGCTCCAATTTGTGTAGCAGTCTTCCATGTGCAACAGTATCAAAAGCCTTTCTAAGATCCAAGTATATAATATCAAAGTTATTCCCTGCATCCAGTTCTTTTGTGACTGCATCATAGTATCCAATCAAGTTGGTCAGGCAAGACTTCCCTTTAAGAAAACCATGCTGTGTCTGAGCTATAACTGAAGTCTTGTCTAAATGATCCTGCAGTGCTTCTTTAACCAGTGCCTCCATTAATTTTCCTGGAACAGAAGTTAAGCTCACAGGTCTATAATTACTTGTGTCAGCCTTTGATCCTCCTTTGTGAATTGGGGTCACATTTGCACATTTCCAGTCTATGGGTACCTCCCCTGAGTCCAAGGAAGCTCTCATAATTATGGCTAAGGTATTGCTTACTTCCTTTGCTGCCTCCTTTAATATAACTGGATAGATCCCATCCACCCCGGATGCCTTTCTTGTGTTTATCTTCAACAGCTTCTCCTCCACTTTACTCCCAGTTATTTCAAGATTCTGTAGCTTACTGCTAGAGTTGAATACACCTCTGGCATTCCCCTCGCTGAATAACTCCTCATGTGTGAATGTTGATGCAAAATATTCATTTAGTTTGTTAGCTACCTGAGCAGGATCATCAACAGTTGACCCATCAGTATCAAGTGGACCAATCTGATTCATCCCCTTCCTTCTAGAGTTTACATAAGTAAAGAACTCTGCTGTTTTTCTTTGCATCCCTTGCCAAGGATTTCTCTTAATCTGCCTTCGCCTGCCTAACCTCCTTTGTAACTTGGTTGCATATCAACTTGTATCTATCATAGGCTTCTGTGTCATGTGTTAATTTGTAAGTATCCCATGCATTTTTCTTCTCTGCCATATGCCTCATTAGTTCATCTGACATCCATTTTGGCCTAAACCTAAATGTTTTGCGAAAAAATTCGTTATATAGAGAAATTCGTTAAACAGAAGTTCGTAATAGAGAAGTTCCACTGTATATGATGTCAAAATTATTTTTGGCATTCAGTTCCTTTGTGACCACATCATAAAATCCAATCAGATTGGTCAGACAAGACCTCCCTTTAAAAAATCATGATGTATCTTAACCATTACTGCAGTCTTCTCTAGATGATCCTGTAATGCTTCTTTAATCAGTGACTCCATTATTTTCCCCGGAACAAGTTAAACTAACAGGTCTATTATCATGATTATTATTAGCTGTATGGTGCAAGGAAGCCTGAGACTTTTGCTGCACCAGCCAAAAAAAAAAATTTCTGAGTTATCCTGAGAGAGAGAGAGAGAGAGAGAGAGAGAGAGAGAGAAGGGAATCACCAAGGAATAGAAGAATGATGATATCCATCTCAGGACTTTTCCTACTAACCAGATGTAAGCCGCTGGGGTTAGTTGTGTCACCTTTTTAACTTCCTTTGTGAATTGGTGATAAATTGCACACCTTCTGTCCAAGGGGACCTCCCCTAAGTCCAAGGAAGCTCTCATAATTATGGCAAAGGGTTTGCTTACTTCCTTTGCTGTTTCCTATAATATGACTGAATAGATCCCATCCACCCCAGGTGCTTTCCTTATGTTTAACTTCAACAATTTCTCCTCCACTTTGCTCTGAGTTATTACGAAATCACTTAGCTCCCTGTTACCTTTGATAAATTTCTGGCACTCCCCTCATTGAATAACTCCTCACGTGTAAATGTAGATGCAAAATACTCATTCAGTTTATCAGCTACTTAAGCATGATCATCAATAGTCAGCCCATCTATGTTAAGTGGTCCAATCTGATTCATCCCTTTCCAACTAGAGTTTACATCAGTTAAGAACTCTTCGCTGTTTTTCTTTGCATCCTTTGCCAAAGATTTCTTGTAATTTGCCTTCGCCTACTTTTCCTCCTTTGTGACTTGATTACAGACTAGTTTATACCTGCCATAGTCTTCTGTGTCACCTGATACTTTATATGCATCCCACTCTTCTCTGCCACAAGCCTTATTAATTCATCTGACATCCATTTAGGGCTCATGGCGCCTCCGTAGCCAGGTGGGCAGGAGTGGCAGTGCGTAGCACACGCTTCTTGATTAGACCTGGGTTCGAGCCCGTGAGCACCAAATATGGAGGATGCGGAAAGGTCAGGGAATGACCACCGCATATCCCCGGAACAATATGGCCTTAGTTGCTAATGCTCCTAAAAACCAAATAACAAACAACAATTTAGGGCAACAACCTTTAATAACAAACAACAATTTAGGGCAACAACCTTTAACAACAACCTTCAACCTTCAACCTTTCCAGTGCCCGAAACATTGCCTTTAAGGCAATGTTTCGGGCACTGGAAAGGCAAGTCATAAATACCCCATATATTATGATTTTGAAGAAAATATATGAGAATGCTACCTCCTTTATTAGACTAAACAAAGACAGTAGTAAATTTAAAATTGAGAAAGGAGTTTGACAAGGAGACACAATATCTTCAAAGTTGTTTACTGCTGCCCTTGAGGAAGCTTTCAGAAGATTAGACTGGTCGCAGAAAGGAGTCAATGTGAATGGAGAGTACCTAAACCATTTATGATTTGCAGATGGCATTGTAGTCATAAGCCACGATCCCAAAGAATTAGGGGAAAATCTGAATCAGTTATGCAGAGTTAGTAAGGATTTTGGACTAAAGATGAATATGGCTAAAACAAAAGTAATGATGAACAAGTATACCATAGAAAGGGATATAATGATTGAAGGAGCAGGAATTGAAAAGGTGGAGTCATGTACTTCTCTGGGACAAGTCATCAGCTGTAATAATGATAAATGGCTGGAAGTCAAGAGAAGAATAAATTTTGGATGGATAGCATTCAGGAAATATAGTCACATACTGAAGAGCAATATCCCAGTTTGTCTGAAACGTAAAATAATGAATCAATGTATACTCCCCACCATGACTTATGGAAGTGAAACTTGGGCACTCACCAAAAGAATGGAAGAGAAGCTGAGAACTACACAGCGAAGAATGGAACGAATCATATTGGGAATCAGACTGTTACGTAAGAAGAGAAACACATGGATTAGGCAGCAAACTGAAGTAAAGGACATTCTTATCAAAACTAAAGAACTAAAATGGTCTTGGGCAGGACACATAGCTCGAAGGCATAATGACAGATGGACTAAGAAAATAACAGAATGGTATCCAAGAGAAAACCTGGAAGACAACAACTGAGATGTACAGATGAAATTCATGAGTTTGTGGGTAGTAAATGGATGGCCATTGCACAAAGACCTCTCCAGCAACTTTCCAGAAGGAACTGGAAAGTTGCTGGAGAGGCCTTCATCCTGCAGTGGATTGAAAATGGCTGATGATGATGATGATGATTGTCCAGCTTAATTTTTTAATGCATGTTCTGCTTTTGTTTTGGGGAGCTTGTTAAAAAAGTGCCACAGATAGGTTAAAGATTGTACAAATAATGAGAGATCCTTATTTGTACTTTAGTGTCATTTCTGTAGGTTACATTTTTTACGAAATTCACATTGGGTGTTCCAGGCACCAAAAGTAAAAATAGGAATGTACTCACTTTCCAACGTGACTATGAGAAGGATCAGCATGAATCCTTTTTGTACAAAATAAATGGATAAAAAAATATTTTATTTTCTTTTTTCTTAATTTCTGCATTCCTCCTTTTAGAAAGGAGGAATCCAGAAATTTAGTTACTTAGATTTGCCAAAATTTCTGTTGTTTTCTAAACTTCTGACTTTGTTGATTTTGTTAATTTCTGATCTCTTTATGATACACTGAATTGTCATGCATACACCAAATTGTTGTACTTACTAAATTTTGATACCCAGCAATTGTCTTTCATCAAATTGCCACATATAGTGAACTGTTATTTCTGTCATTTACTACATTTTTTCATACACTGAATTGTCACATGAACCTAACTTTCATACACCAGTTTGTTGTACAAAGATTTGTTTTACAACAAATTGACGTATACCTGGAAGTTTTCTACAGTGTCTTCCTTGAAGCAATCAAAATCAATTGATGTCTAATAGAATATCCAGACAGAAAAATGTCAGGTAAGCTAATGTTTAAAAAGCTTGCTGTATTGGGTAAGTTATCCCATGGCTGTATTTTAATATAAAATGTGTATTTTTCTAGTGAAATTTTATTTCCAATGCAGCATGGATGTTAAAAATCTTCTTTTTTCAGAAAAATTGCGAAATTTCTGTTTTTTATGAAGATTGGGGGAGAAAAAAAAAAACACTAATATTTTGGCTCTAAAACCTCTTATTTCCCTCCTGCACACAAATGACTGATTTCCAGCTTTTTGAAACATTGGGTAGCTATGCTGATAAGTCTCCAGTTCCTATTTATCCTGAAGATGGTGTGCGGTTGTTTTTGATGCATAATTGGTTGTCACAAGGTGTTTTGAACCTGAATGTGTGATTTCTGTATGGGTAGTATGTAGAAAATTTCAGATTAACATTGATTTTCTGTACTCATTCTAGCTTCTGGTAGGAGATGAAAATCCAATAGGGGTATGCACCAGTGGAGGGAGAAGCAGACTGAAGGGTTTGCCCTTAGATCAGTAAGAACCCTCCAGATACAGAGATCCCCTAATGAGGTGACTATGATGAGGACAATCAATGTCCCATCTATAAGCGAGGCATGCAGTGTGCTAGGCCCATTGCTGTAGCATATAGCTCTGATTGGATCCTATGTTTGTAGATTGCTGATGTGAAAATATGATAAATTTTCTTTTTTACTACTTCAGGACTCATAAGACCAAGGAGCTCACAGAATAAAAAAAATACTAAACATCACCATATTAGCTGCTTCAGGCTAATAGAAAGTTTAGTCAACTTGGCATCATCCCCAGTAATCTATTTTAATCCTAAAGATACCTGTAGGTTAGGTACAGTTTAGAAAGACATGCTTCTGGAACCCTTGGAAATCAGTACAGTCAATAAGGATTTGCTTTGCAATAAGTAAGGAGTGGCATTTTTCTTTTGATAGTAGAAAGATGTGTTAAATGAGTTTGGCGTGTGCCAAGCTTTCCGTAGCCAAGCGATTTCTAATGCATTTCTAAATGCAATTTCTGAAAAGAGCATTTGAGCAAACAGATTCTATTTTTTGTTTCAAAAACCGTTTTATTGATTTTATTTGTATATCAGAGTAGCACTTTTGCTCTACAAGAAGTAGGCAGAGGCCCAGAAAGGGAACCCACCTTTCTGTTTATTTTTATATAAATACTAATTTACTAGCTCAGCCACTTGGTCACCTCATGGTACTGCTTCTGCCTCCCCGTGGCAGGGTCGGTAACCTGGGTGGTAAAGATAAACCCCCAGGGCCAAAAGGAGCCATAATGGATTCTACAAATTTTCCACCTTTAGAGCCTTCAAGCTCAAGGCAAGAATCCTCTCATGAAGACAATGACAGTAGTCAACCTAAAATGCTTCGAACAGAAGCACACTGTTCAGACATTCCTAATTTTTTGGCGATTCACCCTCTGTCTACCCAGCCTGCGGGTATGTTATCTCCATTCATGATTTAAAGACATCTAGAATTCTATTGCAGGATCACCAAAAATGGTAAAGCGACTACAATCCGGAGATCTCCTGATTGAAACAGCCACCATGAAACATTCGGAGTGGCTATTAAAGACAACAACATTTGTGGGTTGCCAGTATCTGTTACTCCCCACAATACCTTAAATTCATCAAAAGGCGTCATCACAGAATGGGACTTAATTACAGTGTCTGAGGAGGAGTTAGTTCAAGAACTTAGCAATCAAAAGGTAATCAGTGCTAAAAGAATAATGACAAAAAAAGATGGAAATCTCATTCCAACTTGTTCCATCATTTTAACTTTTAGTACTCCTGATTTGCCATCCTCAGTAAAAGCTGGATATTTAAACTGCTGAATTCGCCCATACATCCCGAATCCTCTTCGCTGGTTTAAATGCCAGAAATATGACCATTCATGCAGAGGTGATGCCATCTGTCCTATTTCTGGATCAACAGATCATACACAAGCAGATTGTCCAGCCGCAGTTCCCATTTGTCCCAACTGCAAAGGCAGTCCCCCTGCCTTTCCTAAATCATGTGAAATGCAGGAAACAGGTAGGAAAATCCAAAAATACAAAGCAGAACATAAAGTCGCATATCCTGAGGTGTGAAGACAAATAATGTTGACCATGCCTAGTCCATCTTATGCCTCTCGAACCCGAAGTTTTCAGTTGATACTGCCCAACATCTCACTAGCTAATTGGGTTAAAGCAACCTTATCAACCACTGGAAAAGATAACTGTAAAACTAAAACCAGCAATGCCACCAACATCCAAATTGTATCTCAAACTGATACTCTGACAGTCTCAAATGACAGAAAAATTGAAACCTAATAAAGACTGTAAGGAAACTGATCCACCTGCCAACACTATGGAAGTGGATATACACTCAAATTATGAAGAACCTATCCTAAAACTCCATGCCAATGACATTATGGATACCGGATGCCCCTTATTCTAAAAAAAAGACCGGAAAAATGCCCTGCATACAAAAAACAGTCAGATGAATCATCCTCGGCCAAACCAAAATAATGCCTAACATCATACAGTGGAACTGTAGAGGACTAAGCAGCTATTCTGATGACATAAGGGATTTAATCTCTCAGTTTAATCCCATAGGTATATGCCTACAGGAAACAAGGGAAGTTGATTGAGGAATTTATAAATAATAATGATCTGAATTTATTGAACTCTGGATCTCCTACCTACAGGATCTACTTCTCAAATTGACTTGTCAATTTGTTCACCTTCCATCTTTCCAACCATGACATGGTCTGTATTAACTGATCCTTATAACAGTGATCACTTTCCGATCATTTGCTCCTTACAAACAGGGGTAACACCAAATCCTGATCAACGATCCACTTGGAAGTTTAAAAAGGCAAACTGGGATGGCTGTTCTGCTCAAATACTTCTAGACAGACTTTACGTTTAAAAATAACCTATTGATGATGTAAATACTTACATCACCAATCAGATTCTGACTGCCACTAATACCTACATTCCAAAATCCAAGAAATACCGCAATCACCGAAATTGCTGGTGGAATGCAGATTGCTTCACTTCCAAACAAGAAAAAAACCGAGCTTTGAATAATTTCCGTAAGAATCACACCACTAATAACCTCATTGTTTATAAAAGGCTTAAAGCAAATGCAAGACAAATTAGATGGAAAGCGAAACGAGATTCGTGGATCACTTTTGCCTCAACAATCACGAAAGACACTGACACACGCCTCATCTGGAAAAGAATACAGGCACTAAATGGGAAATTCACTCCTCTACCCTCTCCAATACTTCATTGGAAAGGGAAAGCCCTATCTACAGCTGAAGAAGTTGCTAATGCATTTGCAGAATCATTTGCTACAATCTCTTCTTCTGCTTCTATGTGTCCACTTTTCAGAACATCGTAGCTAGTGCAGAACGATATAAAATCAACTTTTTGACGTGCCGGTCTTTCCCGTATAACGAACCCTTTACATTCATAGAACTTCAAGAATTGTTAAACAGATCTTCAAATAGTGCCACAGGACCAGATGGAGTTCATTACGTTATGCTGAAGCATTTACTTGAAGAAGATTTGAGTACCATGTTAGACCGGGGGTTCGAGCCTGTCACCACCAAATATGGAGGATGCAGAAAGGTCAGGGAATGACCACAGCATATCCCGGAGCAATATGGCCTTAGTTGCTAATGCTCCTAAAAACCAAATAACAAACAAACAAACCTTCTTCCTGGTGTCATTCTTTCATTATTGCCTTACCAAAACCAGGAAAAGATAATTCCTGTGTTGAAAATTATAGGCCAATATCTCTTATGAGCTGCATGGGTAAAATTTTTGAAAGAATAGTTCATACTGGGCTTACTTACATCCTGGAGTCACAGAATCTCCTTCCAGATCATCAGTATGGCTTTTGGAAGGATAGATCAACACTGGATTTGCTTATAAAAGCCGAATCTCATATCCGCAATGCCTTTGTCATGAAACAACATCTAGTCATGGTCAACCTAGATCTTGAAAAGGCATTTGACACTACATGGCGTCATGGGATTATTATGGACCTTTACCATTTGGGGCTTAGGGGCCATTTGCCAAAAATAATTAAAAATTTTCTGCGATTGCGTTCTTTTCAGGTCCGATATAAAAATGTACTCTCTGCATCTCACATTCAGAAAGAAGGAGTCCCGCAGGGGTCGATACTTAGTCCAATGCTGTTTTCAATCCGATTTAGCAGCATAACACGAGATATCCCAAAAACCACTGAAACTTACATGTACGCAGATGACCTTAGAATTTCCTGTCAGTCTCAAAGTATGAACACCATTGAACGGCAGCACCAACTTGCCATTACCAAAATACAATCCTGGACTTCACGGAATGGCTACAGACTATCAGAAAAGAAATGCACTCTTACTCACTTTTGCAAGAAATGAGCCTCCCATCCCGATCCAGAACTACAAATAAACAATATTCCAATTCCGCTTGTTAATACCGTTAAATTTCTTGGATTGATTTTAGACAGCAAATTAAACTTCCAAGCTCACATCTCTCATTTAAGAAATACATGTCTAAAACATCTGAATATACTGCGATCAGTCTCGGCTATGTCATGGGGCACTGATCGGTATATACTACTGCATCTTTATAGAACTTTAATCCGTTCATGGCTAGATTATCGTTGTATGGTCTATGACTCTGCCTGGAGCACTACTTTACAACGTCTAAATGTTATCCAGGCATAGTGCTCTCAGGAATGCTTTGGGCGATTTTAAGACTTCTCCAGTCCAGAGTCTTTATATCGTAGCACATGATCCTCCATTATACCTTCGTAGGAAATCGTTACTGCTCCACTACGCTGCTAAGATCCAGAGTCTTCCATCTCACCCCAGTTGGGAGTATCTTTATCGGTGGGATTTGTTCTATGAGAGCAAGCCAAATGAAAACAGACCTGCTTCACTCAGGATTAAAGAGCTTTCTCAGAGTTGGAATAGCAATTTAACCGATATTTTTCAGGACACAACTGCACCTGTTCCCCCTTGGACATATGTTTCTGCCTCCCATGATGCACATTTTCTGGAGTAGGGAAAGAATACTGTACCTTCCTTTAATATCAGGCAGTTGCACTTAGCTTCCACTACTCTGAACTCCCGTGCCTTTAAAATCTATACTGACGGATCCAAAACAGCCAGTATGGCTGGTGCTGCAGCAGTTTTTCCTTCTCTAATGGTTACAGCCTCACTACCATTAGCCTGCAGCATCTTCACAGCTGAATTATATGCCATCAAATTAGCACTTTGTAAAATTATTGATAAAAGTAATAATTTATACTGATTCCCTCAGTGCTGTTTCTGCCATAAGGAAGAATTTCTCATCTGCTCATCCTATCTTGAAACATTCATTCTCAGCTATTTTCCTGCAGCGTGTCCACTCAGCTTTTGCTGGATCCCTGGCCATTCTTGCATTCTGGGAAATGAAAATGCGGACCTCGCAGATAAACATCTTCAACCAGCTATTCCAGAACATCCTCAGGTTCCTTACACTGATTATAAGCCTGCCATTCGCAAAGCAAGTTACGACAACTGGTCACAGATCTGAAAAGTAACATCAACAATAAACTTTACCAGATAAAGCAAGAACAAATCTGTGGCTCTCGGGCTTTCGACAAAACAGATGAGAGGAAGTGGTACTGGCAAGACTCAGAATTGGACACACTCATCATACTCATCTGTTCATCTGTGACAGTCAACTTACTGTTAGGCATTTTCTGTTTGATTGTCCCTTATATTCGACCGTACGGTCAAACACTTTTCAGTCGGTCTCTAGGCTGAACCTCTCACATGATTTAACTCATCCTGTGAAATGATGCAAAGATAGAAGAATTTGTAATCTATTTAAAATGTATTGGCCTATACAGGAGTATTTAATTTAACATCTACAGTGGTATATTTCGACTAAATAAACTATGAGCAGATACAATTTGTCCTCAGTAGCCCTTGTGTCATTAAGCCAAATACCAACAACGAGTTTGGCCAGTGCATCATCTTTTTGGTAAGAACCTTATCGTGTCACTCCTCATGTATTTATATTAGTGAAATACATTTATATTGTCATATATAAAAATTACTTATATATTTTATACTTTATACTTAAGACTACTTATAAATTGCTTCTTCCATAGCAGTATAGTGGTTTCTCTACTTTTCACTTGTTTGGGAGGTATGGGTTTGAATTCTGTCAGAGACTGGGGAATTCTGATAGATTTCTTTGATATTCCTCCAACTACAGCCACACAATTGTGGCTGTAGTTGGCTGATCTTGGGCGGAGGAAGTGCGATGGTTCCCTATGAGTTATTCTGGAATTTGTAGTCTGCACAACATGCAAATCAGCTCATGAAAATATGTACTGAAACAGACATAACACAACCTGAATAAGGCTTTAGATGCGAATGCAAAGTTATCAGATTATGAGGGATGGAAGCACTATACTATTCCAGGCTAATAAAATTTTATTTAGAATTTGGAAAAGATCATAATTAAATGTGCAGCCACATGTCACAGGACTTACCCCAGTTCCTTAATAGCTGCTTAGAGATAATATAAATGATTAAATTAAGGGTTCTGTTTAAGGGATATTAAAGGATTCCAATATAATTAATAATTAGGAAAGGTTTGTCACATCTTTAAAAAATCATATGGTGGTTAGCTTAGGATTGTTACATCAGTTTACGGAAAAGTGGCCCCCCTCATTTCGCCTCCGGCACATTTCGCCCCCGCATTTCGCCTCGTACATTTTGCCCCCAGTAGATAATGAGTAGGCTACAGAAATATAAATACTGTACAGTCAACTCTCGATAACTCGAATTTTTATTTAAGTCCTAGCCTCTTTAGTGGAGATTCCACGTTAAACTCTCTCGATTACTCCAACTGAACTTCCGATAACTCTAACTTTTCCGAACAAATTTTCAAAATTACATTCGTGTACAAATTGTCACATAGCTTTTAAACTAATTTCTCCCCTTTTGTATGTCTTCAGGGTTCTCTTTCCATTGTGAAAGGATTAACTGGAACTGTTAATCCTTTCACAATGGAAAGAATACATACTCGACCATGAGGGTGATAGTCACGTGGTTAGTGATGGACATGGGGGAGGGAACAGTGACTAATCTTATAGGAGTCTTTTCAGTAACAAGTGAATCTTGTTCTGATTTGTCTAAATTCCAACATTAAAAGTTCCTGCATCTGGCTCTCCTCATATTTCGTGGCGCAGTCAACAGCGTGCGTTTGCTGTTTTCACCGCCTCCACAGAGAAGTAAGATACAGAGTGGACTCTTGCTCAATTCAAAAACGTTCCACCTGCAAAGGGCGTGTTTGGATAGAGGGTTTGGAAGGCCCAGTTGTGAAAGTTGTAACTAAACATAACCATGCAGCTCAAGCTGTAAGGTCGGAAGCATTGCAATTAATTGATCAAATATGGCAACATGCAACAACCACGAACGAACGAACGGCCAGAGCAAATTGTTGCATCAGTTATTGCAGAGGCTCATACCAATGTCCTGGCATTACTTCCTAAAAAGGATTCACTTAAACAAACCATTCGTCATGTTCGATGCAACAATAGTACTCCTGCTTTACCGAGCAATCTCCAGGACACACAAATTCCACAAAATTATCAAGAAATTATTATCATGGCAATGTACAACTGTTTTTAATTATATTATAAATCAACAGGGATTACCTTTATTTTAGATATAGGAAACTTCTTTTCCAACTCTCCCAGTCCAACTTGCTAATAATTCTTGAGGATGGTGATATCAATGATTAATTGTGAGTTTCTCTATTCCTGTAAACATGACGCCCGAAAAGTTCTAATCCGACTCAAGGAATGTAGAGAATAATCCCCCCCATATCCAATTTTATTAGACCCCTAAATTTAACTCTAAAGTCCAGCTACAGGACCAAAAAAGAAATAATCGGTCCATATTTATTAAACAGTTTAGACCTTCAAAAATCTAATTTTATGCTAATCTACGTAATGGTTTCCTTGCTGCCAGAGGTATAGTGTTTGAAGACAGAAGTCTTGAGTGCTCATTGTTGAGACCGCACGGTCTGAACACTACGGTTCTGACAATGGGGAAATTGATATCACCATCCTCAAGAATTATTAGCGAGTTGGACTAGGAGAGTTGGAAAAGAAGCTTCCTGTATCTAAAATAAAGGTAATTCCTGTTGATTTATAATATAATAGAATATAGAAATTATCGAGCACTTAATAGCTCTCAATTATCAAATCTATTAAACAGTTTTTAATGTATGATTCTCAGGATGAACTGCTCCCGGGTCGCATGCTTATTTTTTCCACTAGTAACAATCTTCAGTTATTGGCACGTAGCCAGGAGTGGTTTTCTGATGGAACAAGAAGTATGCTGTAATTTCTGCTAGAATCAAAAGAATAGTCCAAGATTTTCAAAATCGTAATGTGATTGATTACCTTAGAGGCAATGCATACAACTTAGAGTTTTAAACAGTAATAATGTGCATTTATTCTATGATTGATTACCTTTGATTTGATTACCTTTACCTTTGATTGATTGATTACCTTTGATTGATTCATTCTATTAAAACAAAATAAATTAGAATTAATAAAAAATTAGGTGTATTACTTATATTTCTATAGCCTATTCATTATCTACTGGGGGCGAAATGTGTTGGGGGCAAAATGTGGGAGATGAAATGCGGGGGGGGGGGGGGGGGGGGGGCGAAATGTGCCGGGCGCGAAATGCGAGGGGAAACTTTTCCAGATCCCTGTTACATCATGCAGGTAATGCAGATGGTTGATTGCTGGAACAAACTTTCATCTGTCGTTTTGGAAGTAGACAGCTTGATTAAATTCAAGGCAGAACTTAACAAACTTTTGGATCGAATGGATGGGTGAAATGGGAATTTTTTTTTTTTTTTTTTTTTTGATTGATGCTGTATAAGCTTGAGATTGCTTTCTTGCATCACATACCTCTATTAATGCTAACTGTTCCTGGTTCACAGAACACAAAGGAATGATGGGTATACATAGAGTCAACTGTAGCCACTAAATTTATGGTCTATGCAGCAAAGTCTTTCACTTGTTCTCTTCTTGTCTTCTGAATGGCTAACAGAAAAATATAGTTATGATGTGCTGGAAGCATTCTCTGGATTATGGAATGATCTTTCATCCTGGGATTGTTTTTGCTAAGAGTAATGTCATCACCAGAGGTAAAAGATAGCTCTTATATCTACCGCATTGTTATTGGTTGGTTCTTGCATACATTCCAAACAGAATGCTCTTCCATTACTCTGTTAGGAAGGTCTTATGTGAAGGGGACCCCGTGGTATGCTGCTGGATGATTGCTCTTTGGTTCCTAGCTGCTTTTCTGGTAGATCCCCTCAAGCCCATATTGGAGCACCAAATTTGCATTTTGTTTCAAAATATGGCGAAGTGATCTTATAAGAAAACAGACTACACAAAATAAGCCACAGTACACAAATGGCAGTGAGTTACTTTTGCACCTACTAGGGTATGATCAGACAAGTGTCCATATGTATTGCTGCACTGAATGAAACTTTTCTGTTCAACTGGTACCTAGTGAATGCCAAAGAGCACAATTTGAAATAACTTCTTTGGGGGGGGGGGAAAGAGGGTCCATCTGGATATCTCTTTCCTGGAGTAGTTCATTCATTATTTTATTTATTTTTTTAAATTTTAATAAATAGCCCAGAAGTCATGGTGTTCTTTGAAATATCAGCTTTATCTGGATCTTAATTTGTTATACGTTATTTTAAATGGTGTACAAAATTTCTGTAATAAACATTCTAATGCCATTATAAGCATTAGAATGTTTATTACAGAAATTTTTATTGTTACGTAAATTGTATTTCAGTGCCTATGTTGAAAGTACAACCACCACCACTAGATTTACTAGCACCCTTCATCTCCTGTCACATTGAAGGCTGCTTCTATTCCTTCAGCTTCATAATCATTCTTTCAGGCTCTATAATCTTCCCAGAGAAGGGAGATTACATTGTAAAAACAAGAATAAAAAAAGAATAAGAAGAAAGTATTTATATTTCTTATTCACTTTATTTTTATAGCTAACTTAAAGCTTGTCATTCACCCCTTGTAGTTTAGGAAAAGGGTTTGGGTGTGAATCCACTCAAGCAGCATTGATCATCTACTACTTATGATTTTATTTATTATATTTTTTAATAGACTAGCATGATTAAAATGTTTCTGTTTTGATGTAGGCTTATATTTTTTATGTATTTTTCAATGTCTCTTGTATAGAAGATATGAAATCCTTTGAGGAGTACTTAGAACAACAGCTAGAACAAGAAAGAAAGGTAAGAATTAAATCACCATCATTGTCATTTTATTTTATTTTATTTTCTTAATTGGTTGCACTTTAATATTAATATGTTCCAATTCTTATTTTCAGACTCAGTTTAAAAAGAATATTAAATCCAAACGACCATTTCTAAAGAAAAGATCAGGATTGGCAAGATTTCAGCCAAAGACTCGGGTGTGTGATATTTCAGTTGAACATATGGCTACCGATGTTGCAATACAGGAAAAAGCACAGCAGGTAATCTATAAATTAAATATATTGACATAGAAACACATTAACTACACTCCCCACCCCCTTTAGTAGGATGATGTAATAGTGCATTGGGTAGCAGTTTGCCTCCATTACTTCTCTATACGTATTGCTATAGAGTTTACAAGTTCTTAAATGTAGCAAATGTAATATTATACCATTATTCAACAAAAGGTCTTGCAATGTTGTGAAGATGTGTGTGTAATTATATCCAAAGATGTTGTTTGTTTCAGTTCATGCCAGAGATTCTCAATTGCACGAAGTTCTAGGAATAGGATAGAAGTTCGTAAACAAGGGATAATTAACATGTTGTCTCATGTATTTAATTTATTATTTCTAATATTTGCTATGCAATCTGATTTACAACTTTATTCTTCTAGATAGAGGTTCATATTTATTATGTGTGGGATGGTCTTAACTTTACTTATAAAGATTAGTTGCCAATTTTTTTTCTTGTTATGATGATATTTAAGTTGGTGTTATATGTTATTTAGTTTGGGATTGGATTTCACAAGGTAATTTGAATAGTATAAATAATCTGGTTTCTGTTATGAGATTCAGTTAATGTGCAGGTCTTGTATATATATCAAGCTTTAGCTCAAATGTTTTAGTGTAAACTTCCTTCTTCTTCAAACCATTGCTTTGTATACGAGGCCCAAAATTCCCCAAAATGTATTTGTAAAAAAAATTATACTCACCCTGGGTCTTATTTTCCACCGTCACCTTTGAAGTAGTCCCCATGAGGGTGTAAACACTGATCCCAACACTACTCCCATGATTTGAATGCATCCTGAAAGTCCTTTTTTGTCATAGTGTTCAGCACTGCCTGTGATTGGATATCCTCTATGCTGTCAAATCTGCAATCCTTCAGCTTGATTTTCATTCTTGGGAAGAGGAAGAATTTGCAGGGGCTGTCTGGAAAATAAGGGGGTGGGGATGATTGTCATGTTGTATCCCAAAACTGTGCCACTTCTCTGGATGTTTCCTCCTGACGGCTTCCCTTAACCACCACAGGATGTTGCAGTAGAACTTTGTTTACTGGCCAGGAGGAATGAATTCCTTATGGATAATCCCATCAATGTCCAAAAAACAGATCAGCATGGACTTCACATTGCTCCTCACTTGTCAGGCTTTCTTCAGTCAGGGCAAAGATGGGCTCTTGTTACTGCGATGATTGTTTCTTGGTTTCCATATACCCAATTGTCATCACCAGTGACAACCGAAGAAAGGAAGTTTTGATCACTCCTGGCCTGTTTTTGAAGATCTCTTCTAACCTCCATGTGATGCTGCTTTTGGTCTTCACTCAGTAACTGTGGCACAACCTTGGCCACAGTCTTTCTCATGTTCAATTTGTCTAAATCAAATTATTATTTTTAGGCCACCCGAATAATTAAATTCATATATCGTGCTGTATGTCTTATGTCTGTTAATTGCATGTGTTCTATGATATATTTGTCTGTTTAACTGGATGATAAACCCAAGTGTCGGGGGGGGGGGAGGACCTTGCTATCTACGGCTGAGACTGACTAACTCAGCCATGGAGTAAAAAACTCCATTAAAGTTCCTTGCGTTATCGACGGGATTTGAATCTGGGCCTTTTCCACCTGGTGTGGGAAGGACTGTTATGATACCACTTTGCTACCCGCGCAGACCGTTCAACTTGTCTGACAAAATCCATTGTCACATGCCATACGATAGTCCCACAATGCCACAAATATCATGACTGGTCTGCCTGTGGTCTTTACTGATCAACTCCTGAACCTTTGTGACATTTTCCGGGATGGTGTCGATGATGGATGCCCAGAGCGATTGTTATCATCAGCCGACATTCGACCATTTTTGAAATGGTTAAACCAGTAGTAGGTCTGTGTCTGGCCTAAAGCATTGTCACCAAAAGCTTGTTTCAGTTTCTTATGGGTTTCTGCTGCTGCTATATCATTGTTTTGTTTCCTTAAGAAGGAAACAAAACTTGAAAGCATGTTGCTCTCTCTCTCTCACATCTGCCATCGCAACAATGGCAAACTACATGAAACACACTGTAAAAGAGCTGCGCATAAATATTCAGTGACTATCGATCCTGACACCACATGGCACACTGATTCACAAAGGATGCATGCAGTGTTACCTAGCAACACAGGTCCGTACTAGACATAGTTCCTGCGCAACATTCAAATTTCGGGACTTTTGGGTAGCACTTCGTATTTTATGTTGTGACTAGTTATTTTGTTCTAAAATTACCTATCACTGTCAGGGTGAATGTGTATAATTTGTGAGATTTTTTTTTTTTTTATCAGAATCGCAAGCATAAGAGGTACACCGATGAGCCAAAACATTATGACCAGTGAGTCATTATGCAAATTGAAGCAACTGCAGGTGAACTAGGCACATTCGCGGGTTAGGACACAGTATAAAAAGCACCTGATACTGAGCTCCGTCAATCAGTGTTAATCTTGTTCTTCAGATTGGAAAGGCAGTGGACTTAAGCGAGTTTAACCTAGGCCAAATTGTAATGGCAAGACGACTGGGTCAGAGAATATCCGAAATGGCACGGCTGGTGGGGTGCTCACAGTCAGCCGTGGTTAGTACGTACCAAAAGTGGTCCGAGGAGGGAAAACCCAGGAACTGTTGGCGAGGTGTTTGATGACCACGGCTCATCAATGATTGAGGTGAGCAAAGGCTCTCCTGGATGGTACGTGGCAACAGAAGGGTGAGTGTGGTGCAACTAGCCAGTAATTGGAATGCTGGTGATGGGAGTAATGTGTCACAACACACAGTACATCGAACCTGCTGAAAATGGGGCTGCGTAGCTGCAGGCTGCTCCAAGTGACCAATGCTAACCCAGAGCGGCCTGCGACAGTGCCTACAATGGGCACACGAGCATCGAAACTGGACTTTGAGTGATTGGAAGAAGGTTGTCTGGTCCGATGAATTACATTTCCTGTTGCACCATGTGGATGGCAGGGTACGTGTGCATCGTTTACCTGGGGAAGTGATGGCGCCTGGATGCACCGTGGGACAAAAACAAGCCGGTGGTGGCAGTGTTGTGCTTTGGGGCAATGTTCTCCTGGGATACCCTGGGTCCAGTCATCCATGTGCTAGGCACTCTGATGTCTACCACCTACATACCTACTGACAGGACATGGAGCTCTGAATGCAAAGCTACTCGGAATACAGGTAGATCCCACCTGCACTTGAGAGGGGCTGGAGAGCTGACGGCACCTCATGCATGATTGCCAGCTCTATGCCGACCTCTGCAGTACATTCATCACCAAAATACAGTATCTACCATACGGCCAGGAGCACCACATCTTGGACACCAGGGAAGAATATCAGGCTTTTTTCAGTTATGCATTGGCCCTGTTCACAAGACGGAGAGCTCTTATCACAGCGAACCGCAACCAACCACTGACACAATAAGGAAATGAACAAACCTTGAAGGCAATTGTCCCACCAGTCCCCCCCCCATAATCAAGGCACTAAACTCTGAAGTGGACCTAAAGTCGAATCAATGAGAAATGACTCTATAAACAACATTGACGCAAACACCACATGGATGGGAAATGAAACAAGAAAGACCCCACAAATGCCGACAAGCAAACCCGGATCTTTTGTCTGTAAAGACTGCAAAATGGACGGGAACCACCCCATGAATGATCACGCTTCAGTCTTATCTCTCCTGGGAACGGACTAGGACCAGTGGCAGGACCACCAGCAGCTCTGCTGCCAAATGCTATATGGTGAGCTGAATAGGGTACCCTAACCCTATTCATCTTAAATTCCCTATCCAAGGCAGGAGGGAGACGAGACATGCTCTGTTTCCTTCTTCTCCTGCCGACCCATCTCTTCGCCTGGTGAGGCATGGGCCTGCCTCACTGACCACCTGGGGTCGCCTTCTCTATCGTTCCTTGACTTGGCGCATTATGGCCTTAGCTGCCAATGCGCCATTAAAAACCAAACCAAACCAAATCTCTATCGTTCCCATGCTTCTGCCTTTCACTCCCCCCCCCCAGTCTTCAGCCTTTCCCCCACTCTACCTGTATATCTTATCCATGGCAGGGTGGGGAGATAACTCTTCTTCGTCTCCCCCGCCTGCCATCCAAACTTAATGGATGGCAGGTGAGGGATTATCGTCAAATGCGTATATATATATATATATATATTTTTTTTTTTTTTTAGGTCCTAGCCACTGAAATCCCAGGAAAGTAGGTGGCAGGACCTGCCAGAGCAACTTGTCATGATTCTGGACACACCCAGCTAGCCTCCATGTGGCGAGGTATGGGCAACATCAGGCCCCACTAGGGGCCTGGCGGCCAATAAGCCGGACAAACAATGGGCACAACACATCACACTGCACAGACATGGCCCACACACTTTCAAGTCTCTGACTTGACAGTGTACTGTCCTCGATACAGCGAACATATGCGGAGATGGGAGAAATCCCAGGTGCCGTCTGACACAAACATACCTTATATACCTGAACATCATTGCTGACCAGGTACACTCTTTCATGGCAATGGTCTTCCCCTCTGGTGGTGCTGTCTTTCAGTAGGATAATGTGCCATGCCACACTTCCTGGATCGTCCGAGAGTGGTTTGCGGAATAAGAAGAAGACTTCCAGGTATTGCTCTGGCCTCCAAATTCCCCAGAGATCAATCCCATCGAGCATCTGTGGTTTGTGTTGGAACAGGAACTCCGATCTTCGGCGTCTCAACCACGGACCTTACAGGTAATGATCTGCTGGTTATGTGTTGCTACTAGTACCACAAGACACATTTAGAAATCTTGTAGCATCCATGTCTCACCAGGTATGAGCTGTTTTGGCTGCATGTAGAGTACCAACATCATATTAGGTAGGTGGTCATAATATTTTGGCTCATCGGTGTATTAAAATCGTATATGGGGTGAAGGGTGAGAAGGTGATAGAAGATACTTGTTGACATTAGTCTTGAATTTCTGAAGGTTGTAATTATCAGGATATACATTTGAAGTGAGAGATTGTTCCAAAAAACAGAAGTTGAATGAATAAATGTGGAAGATGAAAACTTGGTTCGGTGAGTTTGAAGTTTGACTGTAAAGGATGTTGACTGGTTGCGGCCAATTCAGAAGAACAGTGCCCATAGAAGTATCTATAGAAAAACATGCAAGAGAAACAGAATGTCTATGGGACAGAGTGGAGAGACTTTGTTAGAGATGAATCAATGGGCACTGTTCTTCTGAATTGGCTGCAACCAGTCAACATCCTTTTACATTTCAACTTCAAACTCATAGAACCAACTTTTCTTCTTCCTCATTTATTCATTCAATTTCTGTTTTTGGGAGAGGTTTTGAGGGGACACTGCCTCCAGATATGTGATCAATATTCCAAGGCAGGGTGGATTTTCGATTTATACAGAGTGACAGCTGTTTGGAAGAAAGGCAATGCCGAGCCGAAAAGTAATGCAGATGGAGCAATATTTGAATTTGTGATTATGGCAGAGAGAGAGAGAGAGAGAGTGAGAGAGAGAGAGAGAGAGAGAGAGAGAGAGAGAGAGAGAGATTAGAAGTCAGGGTAATCTCGAATTGAGGTATATGATCTTGCCTAAAAATCAGAGTGTCATTGAAGATAAACATAGGAGCAGAAGAATCTTTTTTGTGAATATAAATTTTAGAAGGATTGAAGTCAACTAAGTTATCTTTTCTCACTGGAGAAAATTGGTAGTGGATGTTTGAGAAGTTAAATCTGTTTGTGTAGGGGAAGGATTCTCAAACTGGAAGGTAAAATGCAATGTCCTATCATCAGCAAAACTGTGGATAGAATTTCTGGTCAGTGGAAGAAGGTCATTAATATACAAGAGGAAAAGAATGAGAGAAAGACCAGGACCCTGGGGAACACCACCATTAGCAGAGAACTTACAAGATAGAGAGCCATCTACCATTACCTGCAGTGAGCAGTTACAAAGAAAACTGGATATCCAATTACAAAAACAGTTGGCAAACCATGAGATGGAAGCTTATTTAGAAGACCTTTAAGCTAAACTTAATCAAATGCCTTTGAAATGTCAAAAGCAGCTGCTTGAGTTCCCCCCTACTTCCACATTGAATTTGTTCATAGATGGGTAACATAAGCCAGAATATCACCAGTGGATGAATAGTGATGGAATCCATACTGGCGATCATTGATCAGATGGAATGTTTCTAAATAGTTTAAAGAGTTGGCAATGGGATCATAAATGGATGGGAGGGATTTTTCAACCTTTTTAGGAACTGGCTGGATATGAGCCAATTTCCAAGCAGAAGGGAAAACAGTTTTGGAATAAGAAAGTGAAAATAGGTGGCACAGAACAAGTGTAAGCTCATGAGCAGAGGTTTTGAGAACAAGTGGAGAAATACCATCAGAACCTGGAGGTTTCTTGGCATCAAGGTTATTCAAAATCCTTCTGACATCCTTTTGACAGAAGACCACAGGAGGCATTGATGGAGTATACTGGGGATGGTATGTGGTGTGTTTACCAAGATCATCAATACGTGAGTTAGAAGAAAAGTAGGATGCTAGCATGGTAGCTTTATCTTTGATTTGTGCGTGTGTGTGTGGCAATAGAACCATATGGTTTTGATAGAGGTGGGAATATAGATTGGGCAAAAGTTGTGGCCAATAGCTTTGGCAAGAGACCACAATGCTCAACTATAATTTGGACAAGAGGCAAATTCTCTATTCTTAGCCAATTTGAAATTTAGTTTCGACTGATTAATAAGTGCTTATGACTGTTGTGAGCTTAGGTGTAGACAGAAAATGAAGCTGGAGGTTTGGATACAAACCACTCATGATATGTAATGTTGTTATCATGAACAGCTTTAGCACATTTATTGGAAACCCAAGATTTAGATAAAGGACAAGATTTTAAGTTGGAGTGTGGAGTAAAGCATTTCATCCCTACAAGAATAATTTCAATGATAAGAATTGAGCACACATTGTCATCAGAATATTTAAAACAGAAATCCAACCAAGGAAAAGAAGAGATGAAATATAACAGATCATTCTATTTTCAATTCTTTTAATTCCAGACAACACGCGGTTGAGAATGGCCACAAGATAAAGTTTCCATTGCAAAAGAGACTGTCTCTTCTTGTGAGCTGAGGTGCTTAGAAGGATTGTTTATGAGAAAATATCAATCATGATGGCTACATGGTTAGGATTGTCTGGTATTCTGGAAGATAAATGAACAATCTCTGCGAGTTCATTAGTAATTGCAACAGCCTCAGCTTCTTGACCAGCTGGGTCTGTGTGACTAGATAATTGAATCCAGTTGGAGTTGTGAACATTAAAATCACAAGGAATATTAGTTCACTGCTTGGAAAGTGACTGGAGAGAGTTAAATTTCAAAGATAGGAAGTCAAAGAGTTACTAGTGATTAGTGGAGATGGAAGAACGTGGAGATGGAAGCCAAAGAAGATCAAAAAGTAGGAGATTTTGAATTACTAGGTCACTGACAGGTAATATCAGAGTGGAGATATGCACAAGTACCACCTTTCAAGCAAAAGGAATCATACAACAAATAATTTGGGCAATTGAGACAGGCAGTGGTTGAATCAACTGATGATTGGGATTCTGTCTGAAAGAGTACATGGGGTTTTGCAGACTGTAAGTCGAAATGAACATAATTGAGATTTGACTGAGACCACGTATATTTGTGAAACGAACAAGGAAGTGTTTGGGGGGTTTTAGATCTTTTTGCCGAGATGAACTTGGCTTGCATTGATGGCAAGATTGAGGGAGGGGGAGACAAGAGTTGCCATGAAAACCTTTGTTACAACATTATTCCTTTACTTTATTATTATTCATGTATGGAGGAAACTTCATATATGAATAATAATATATAATAATACACCTAATTCTGTTTTTACACGATAGATACGTTCCTGAAAAATATGGAGGTTTTATGTGTAAAAAAAGACATTGTATTTATGGAAGAAAAGAAGATTGGTTCTGGATCTAAAAAATCAGTAAAAATAATAAAAAAAAAACACATAAAAATATTTGTTTTAAGCTTATTGTTTTATTTCAACAAAATACACATGTAATAATATGTAATGAAAATGTATTAAAGCAAATTTGTATGCATATGAAATGAAAAAAATTCTTCATGAACAAAAAAAATCTGTTTTACCCATAACAAGATTTTATTCATTTTCACTTTCTGATAATAAACGGCGCATACGTTTGCATACGACTGGAATATCACTGCTATCACTAAAAATGTTGTGGACATCGTCTTCTTCCTCTATTAATCAAATTCTTTCTGTGATCTCTTGAGCAAAATCAGCATTAGTCTTTTCTGGTGGTGATGTTTCACCGGTTTTATGAACGAACTCAGTTATTAATCGTTGTGTTTGTGTTTTGGTTAGGCCGTTATATAACAGCTACCATCTCCTTTCTGCTTACTTGGGGATTTAATGCTCATCATCCAATGTTGGGATCTTCAACAATTGACAAGAGAGGCAAGTTTAATGGAATCCTTTCTTGATTCTTATCAGCTTACCCTTTTGAACACTGGTGAACCTACCTAAATTCATTTTTTGACAGGATTCATGAGTGCAATAGACCTGTGAATCTGTTCTTCCTCCATATATAGTGTTATGGAGTGGTCTTTTCTTGAAAATCCACTAAACAGTGATCACCTGCTGATTCTCAGCAAGCTGTAAACACAGGCAAACTTTCCTTCACTGTTTTGCTCCACTTGGAAACGTTGTAGGGTACACTGAAATGAATATGCAAAATAATCCAGTTAGATGATAAAATAATCCAATCCAAACCCGTAGACAATGTCACAGAACATGTAACTAACCACTTGGAAACGTTGTAGGGTACACTGAAATGAATATGCAAAATAATCCAGTTAGATGATAAAATAATCCAATCCAAACCCATAGACAATGTCACAGAACATGTAACTAATCAACTGTTACAAGCTGTTACCTCTGCAATACCAAAATCTTTACTGGGAAACGGAAACACAGTAATTACTGGTGCAATCAAGATTGTACACACGACAAACAGGACAAAAATAGAGCTCGGAATTTATTTCGTAAATTCCTCACAACTAGTAACCTAATTAACTTCAAAAGACTGAAAGCCATGCTCTGCCAAATAAGAAGTAAAGCAAAAAAAGATGCCTGGATTAGCTTTTCCTCAAGTATAAACAAGGACATGGACTGCAGAATTATCTGGAGGAAAATACAAATGCTTAATGGAAAACATGTTCAGTCCCCAGCTACAATAGTATATTGGGAAGGGAAGGAGTTGTTATCACCGGGAGAAATAGCAAATGCTTTAGTGGAATCATTTGACAGTATATCAGCATTAGCCATCTACAACCCAACCTTTAAATGAATTAAAGAAACTGCAGAGCAGCATAAGATTAATTTTTCCACGATAGTTTCACACCCATACTACCAGCCATTCACATTAACAGAACATTTAGGGGCGCTCAATAAAACATCCAATAGTGCTGCCGGTCCAGATGGGATCTACTGTATACATCCACTCCCCAACTTACGTAAGAGTTGCATTCCTCGGAACACTATGAAAGTCGAATTTTACATAAGTCAGAATTTCCCTAAATGCTTATGCAGCACTCACAACTATGCTCACTGAATTTGATTGAAGCAAAAAAGAAATGTTTGACGAACGTATAAATAGAATTATTTATTCAATTCTTTTTATCTCATGTGCAAGAAAAATTACAAAAGTGTACAAAATTACAAAAATTTCAAAATTATAAAATTACGAAAAGAGAGAGGAGACAGGCATAATTGTCAGCAAGTTTTACCTTTCGACCATCATTGCCAGAATTAACTCTCCAGCTGATAAGCATGCCACTACGAAAGTTAAGGGATGTGGAGATTTAGGTGTGGTTTTTTTCCAACGCATCACAAAATTTCTCTGTAACTGCAGAATCTGCATTAGCGACTTCATTGCATACTTAATATTTTGGAAACCAGCGAAATGCTTGAACCTATTAAACCACATGTTGCTTGCTATGGTGAATCCCAAGCCACACTTGGCTTAGGCTTCACCATACTTATCCTTAATATCTTCATAAATACTTCTTGCTTTAGCTTGAATGGCCATTGGACTCATCTGATTTTCCATCCATATTATTAATAGACTTTCCATCGTCGATATAGTACCTGAACACTGTTTTGTGATCACTGTTGATCATAAATGCGTTGATCCTTTAACATGTTCTTTTTATATGCACACTGTTTTTTATTTGCACACAAAAATTTGAAAATTTTATAATTTTGAAATTTTTGTTATTTTGTACATTTTTGTAATTTTTTTTGCGCATGAGATAAAAAGAATTGAATAAATAATTCTATTTATATGTTCGTCAAACATTTCTTTTTTGCTTCAATCAAATTCAGTGAGCATAGTTGTGAAATAGTATTCACTGTTGAAGCAGCTAGACCTAATTCCGTGCAATACATGACAAACTTTGTCCTTCTCCATATTTCTTAATTAATCATTTTCATTTCTAAATAAATTTTGTTTCGTTTCCTAGCACTGCCAGCACTTGCACTTTTTGTTGGTCCCTTTCCCTTCACCATTGTAACAAGTAAATAGGAATGGAAGAGAAGATTCTGAAAATTTATTTATGTTTTTTATATGACTGAAGATTTCAGTGAAGGGGAACTCATTTCGCCATAATACCATGACACAAAAACCCACAAAATTCCAGTTATATGTATTATTAGAAATACAATAAGATCGAGTTTACTACCCATTTGTAATAGATTGCACTAACCGGAAGGTGCAAATTGTTTTTATTGTTTTATGGTAGTGACCTCCAGAAATGTGTTTTAGAAAAATAGTACAAGGGTGTTCAAAAATGACAGCTCCAAATTAGATAATGGCTGTTGGTGCAGCAGCAGTTTCTTCCACTTTCTTAATAGCTGCATCTCTTTCTACTGAATGTAGTATCTATACCGCAGAATTACTTGCAATAAAACTGGCTCTAGATAGCAACCATATCAAACAATCTCTGATATATACAGATCCGTTAAGTGCAATCACCGCCATTCAATCTACCTTTTCTCTCTCTCATCCCATTCTTAAAGAGATCCGGTCTAAATTATTTTACCATCAAACAGTCAACGACAAAGTTACCTTCTGCTGGATTCTTGGTCATGTCGGTGTTCCAGGTAATGAACATGCAGATGACGCTGCTAAACATCCCGACTTTGGATCTTACAGTCATCTGAAAGTTCTTTACAGTGTGACTACAAATCCATTATTAAAAAAACATGTAGAAAACAATGGTCTCACCTCTGGCAAACTCAAATCACTAATAAACTGTTGCAGATAAAAAAGAGCTACAACTGTGGACATCTAGTTTTAGAAGAAGTAGGCAGCAAGAAGCTATTCTGGCAAGGCTCTGTATTGGTCATTCACATCCAACTCACCTGTATTTGCTTTTGGGAGAGACTCCTCAGTGTTTCTTTTGCCAGTCGCACTTAACAATAATACATATTCTCACTGAATGTCCTCAACTTTCATCTGTCCAAAAATCCAGCTTTAGTCCCCCCTCCAACTTGCAGAGTTTGAGGAACTGTTTAAGTATCTAAAATTTGTATAATAATATCTAATCATAATACAGTAAACCCCCGCTATTCGCGGGGGTTACGTTCCTGAGAAATGCCGCGAATACCGAAAACGCGAATACTGAGTTATGGCTCCCATAGTAATAAAGGGGTTCCGTTCCAAAGTATGAAATGTATAAGAAAAACTAGTCTAAAATTTTGTCTATGTATGTATTATACGTACCTTCATAATATGAATATGTACATAGACAGTACATAGTGAAATGCAAGCATATGGCATCGAAATGAAAATAAGAAACAATTTAATATTAAATGTAATATTTATTAGAAATTTCAAACAAATCTTTCAAACCAGCGTCCTTGCTAGCTAAAAAACCTATCCCGCCAGTGCTATCACCAGTTTCGCTAAAGTGTTGATAAGGAGTTTTGCGTTTTCATGAATGATGAGTGAATTTAACGGAATTTTATTTTGAGTTCGGTCTTCTATCCACAGATTTAAAGCTTTTTCCATTTTTTCTAATTTAACATCACGAGTTACAGAGCAAATTTTTGAAGCGATTAGCGCGTTTTCACGGACACTACGGCGGATTTTTTCTTCCGCTTGATTGATCGTACCGTTGACTCATTGATTTTATAACGTTTTGCCACTGAGGAAACACTTTCACCATTAGAAATTTTATCTAATAACTCAATTTTATTTGCTAATGTCATCACCTTCTTTGATATTTTCACATTTCTCTTGTTATTCGTAGTCATATTTTTGTAGGGGTTAGAAAGAACTTGTCCACAATAAAGTCACTTTCTTCCGTTAACACACTCGAAAAAGTCTGTTTTACACTGCAAAACGGTAGATTTATCACTTTTGTAAGCATATCAATTTATAAATTGATAAATTTATTCAATTTATAAGCATATAAATTAAAAGCAAACGACGAAACCTTCCATAACAAGCGCATAACACATATTGAACAAGGATTAGCGAGAAACATTCACGCTCGCGATTTTGTCACCCCTTTCCCCCACCCACTGAGCCCTGTTTTGACCGGGAAAGATAATTTTAGCCACGCCCATGTTTTTTTATGGTGGAAAATATTCACGGCGCTTTAAAATTCACATTTTTTAGGTTTCATTTTATATTAAATCGGCGATCGCGAATATGCGAAACCGCGAATACAGATACCGCGTATAGCGGGGGTTTACTGTAATGTGAAATCAGAAACCTCAAATACAACAACAGCTCCTAAATGTTTTCTCCATCTTTTTTATGAAAAAAGATGTACAAAATGTAGGTGAAAAATCAAAGGCAGAAAAATCCATGGTGTTTTAAAGTTTGAAAGCACACTATATGAATAAACAATCCAGTGTCTGTATCTTAATACAAGACACATTTTCAGTGAAATTTAATTTCAGTTCCATAGCCTGAATTTAACAAAATCTGTTGCTTTCCTCATGCTTCTACTCCTTTTTACGATAAGTTTCTCTTTTCTGAAAAGAAATGCTTAGCAGTTTTGACATTTCATTATGCTAATCGATTTTTTGTGTAAAGCATATAATTCATATTTTTTGACAGTTTATCTTGTAATAGTAACTTTAAATCCTCTTTCCTCTTCCAATATGATAGGCAGCAGAATTAAAGAAAGAAACATATAAACAAATTGTAAATTCAAAGCCAGCAACTTGGCCAAAGAAAGTGCATTATTCCGATTTAAAAGAAATGAAATCGTCTCCAGTTTGTTGTGTAGATGAAATAACTGTGAAGCTTAAAGAAAACAGAAAGAGTGAAAATATTGGTAATTTATTGAGTGATGTCCTTGGTGATGCCTCCTTTTTTAAAAAATTGGAAGGTTCTAAGCAAAACAGAAAGGTTAGTAATTATTTTTGTTAAAATGAATCTATTGAGATGAGTAATATTTTTAATGGCCTTTTTTAAAAACCATTATTTTGTTGAAATTAAATTAATTGCAGCAAGTAATTCTCTTACACTTGTGTTGTGAAACCATTACAAACTCTGAGTTAAAGAGTAAGCATTAGTTTACTCTTTACCAGTGATGGCTCATGGGGGCGAAAAATAATAGCTATTATTACCTGATTTCAGCAATTTTTTTTCATCAACTCCATCCATGCAATTAAAACTCTCAGTATATTTTAACAGAGTTGTTTACTCTGCTTTCGTTGATTTAAAATTTCAGAAATTTCTCTTAGTTACTGAGAAAACATCAAAAATAATGGATTAAATAAGAAATGCTACTAAGCTTTTTGAGAAAACATGAACCCTGTTGGAGAGAGAGAGAGAGAGAGAGAGAGAGAGAGAGAGAGAGACCCACCCAGACTAAGCTGGCTTTGGAAAGAGCTATCTCATTTTAGCATTAGAATTAGCAGTACCAAACAACACAAGAAAGCATGCTTATATAGCTTCATCAAAAAAAAAAAAAAAAAAAAAAAACCAACAACAACGACACCTCCTATTTTACCTATTCATTTCCCCCATTAGTTATTAGTTTGTCTGGTTCTTCCGTGAATTTCTTTATGCCATCAATTTCCACAACAGATGAAATTTTGTTCCAGCAATCAATCATCCATGTTTAAAGGGAAACCTGCATATCTATTCCAGTGACGGCTTGTGACTTTGATGTTTGGAGGTGCTACATCTTAAAGTTACATTAAATTGCCTTGGTTATAAGACTTGTAGACATACACAGTAATAATAATGAGCAAGTTCAAAATTCTACAAAACATTAACTAGACATTTACCATTAACTGACTTGAACTTTTATTTAAAAACAAAATCCATTTTTCAGTTTTTATTTGTTGAAAATAGATTAATAACTTTTTCATTCAAGTTTGGTGCACTGTTGACCAAGCTTTTCTCTATTGAAAGCATTGCTTGAGTGTTTAGCCTTTCCTGATTCATAGTGTTCCTTAAAAATGTTTTTACCCTTTTTAATGTCGAATGGCAGCATTCAGGCTCTGAAGCAGTCATTGGAATGGTCAAAAGAACTTTTATGAGTTTTGTAAGTTCACCAAGAACTTCAGCTAGATTATTTTCTGAGATAAATTTTAGCATCAGTTAATTTGCAATAATTGTGTAGATCATGTCTACTGTAGAAAACTTGTAATTCCGTAAGAAATTTTTCTCTTTCAATCATGGGATATGCCTCAATAGTCTCCTACACCTCTTCCTTTGGCATTTTTGTCCGAAAAATAACAAAGTTCTCCTTATTAAACAATTTAGCAGCAATTAATTGCTTTGTAAATTAATTTGATTATAAATAACATCTACGTGGTGAGGGCATTTGCTTATAAATAACTTCCACGTGAGGCATTATCTGATCGAAACATTCTAACCAGAACTTGAATTTTTCATTACTCAAGATGGACAAAATTCCAGTTGCTTCTGATATTGTCTTATCTGTGTTTGCTGTCGCTTGTAGTTCCTCCATGCACTTTTTTAAGGATTCAAAATTTTTATTCTATTTTAGCCTGAACTCCCTTTTTCTTGCCTTTCATCACACTTGCACCATCAAATGTCTGAGCAACCAATTTTTGAGTATTTCCTTCAAGGATTATGTCTAACTGATGTAGAATGCACTTCGATATTCCATCTGCCTTTTTGCTTTTCCGGAGTGAAAAAACCCCAAAAGTGCTTAAAAATGTCTCCACCATTCAGTTCATATCTCAGAACAATTACCATTTTTATATGTTCTGAAACATCTGTTTTGTCATCAGCCCTGACAGCAACGAATGATGCTTCTTTAATTTCTCTTTTTATTTCATCCCGGCATATTTTCAGCAAACAGTGAAAGATATCATTCTGAATGGTTTTTGAAATGCTGCATTACTTTCTAAGTGGTTCTTTAAATTGGATCTTGTACAGGTGAATGTACAGGTGAAATTTATTAATCCTCTGAATACTTCTGAATTTTTAGAATCATCTTTTTCATCATGTCCATGTAAAGGAGTTTCAAACTGTCCACAAAATTTAATGCAGTCTATTATTATTAATACCTCATGATTCTTGGTAACTTTTCTGTTTTTTTTGCAGATTGAAAGTTGGTATGCCTCACTAAGCTGTTCTTTAATATTTACGCTAATATTTCAATATCGCTTTTAGCCATATTGAAATCACATTATCGATATGTTTCTTCGAACTCTCATGTTTTAGAGTTTTTTTCTTTTATTCTGTTTATGTTTGTAAAGCCACTTGTTGTACACGTTAAGTTACCTCCAAACAGTAGCGCGCCTCCGTAGCCAGGTGGGAAGGAGCAGCAGTGCGTAGCACATGCTTCTTGATTAGACCGGGGTTCGAGCCCGTCACCACCAAATACGGAGTATGCGGAAAGGTCAAGGAATGACCACCGCATATCCCGGAGCAATATGGCCTTAGTTGCTAATGCTCCAAATAACAACAACAACAACCTCCAAACAGTAAATATGGAAAACAAAACAATGCATCTTTAACTTCATAACCACAAAGCCAACTTTTCCGTTGATACCATTCAGTTTTAAAACTGCGAATATATTTCTGATTATTACTTATTGCCCGCTGAGAAATTTGAATCTTTGGTGTGGGGCGGGCTTAATTTTTAATTGCATTTTTTTTTGGAAAGATAATTGTGAAAAACTAAGTTGCTGATGTTTATTCACTGTCACGTGATTTACTTCGGGGGGATGCATGGAGGCCACGATCGAATCAAATTTCACAAAATTGCGTGTTGTAGAAATAATGTTTTACTTGCACATCACCTCATAATATAACTTCAATTTACTAAGTTGTTAAGTTCAAGCTCAATTCGCAATTAAGCTGTAATCACATAATTACACTGTTGAATGTTGAGTATTGACTTAACACTGATATTATTTAGTTACTTAATGGGAATTTTGGAAAATAACAAAAAGACACCGACATTGTGGCTACACACCCATCATGGTCAACAATGAAATCTGCTCTGCATGCTTTACAGTGACTTTGATTCGTTTCACCTATAAAAAATGTATATTGGCAAGTTGCCAATATGCTGGTTGCCAATGGCAACCAACTACCAGATATTCACCGGAATGCAAAATGTGCCACTGCCTAGCGCACAGTGAGAGGCCTATGGTTAATTAACCTTCAAAGTTGGAAACAATTTCGTGTTTTTATTTGTTTATTTTTGGAATGATTACTGGAAATAGAGGATGTGCATACTATATGCGGGTCCTGTTAATAAAAATATTCTTTGCCTTTCATTGTTCTTCACAAAATTTCATATAACTCTGTTCACTGTATATCTAGATTTAAATAGCTGGGATGCCACAGTGCCTATGGACGAGCTGCCCCTGATCTATTCTACAACTGCCCTTCCTCAACTTGAATTAATATACAGGGTGTCTCAAAAATACACAGCGTAACTTCAGGAATGAGTTCCTCATATGTAGACAATAAAATTTATATCAACATAGTTCCGAAAAT
The DNA here is from genome assembly GCF_048544385.1 of Mastigoproctus giganteus. NCBI lineage: Eukaryota > Metazoa > Arthropoda > Arachnida > Uropygi > Thelyphonidae > Mastigoproctus > Mastigoproctus giganteus. The sequence continues at coordinate 129,504,728 of NC_143577.1, read as the reverse complement.
ACTTGGTTCCGAGTTTTGAAGGTCTGTCTATGACACTTAACTGTTCACATCACCTTATAGTAAATGTTCCAAATGTCCACCTTCTGCCTGAATACAGGCCTCACATTGACGTCTCATGGACTTGCAAAGACAATGCCAAATTCCTGGCATGTTTCGTATTGTCTCACAACCTGCCACAATTCGATTGCGGAGAGTTTCCATGTCAGCTACCAAAGTCGAATACACCAATGACTTTAAATGGCCCCACAAGAAGAAATCTAGTGAGTTTAAATCAGTGAGCGTGGAAGCCAGGCAGTTGGTCCATCCTCTACTTCAGAAGTTGTAGATCTTAGTCGTCCTCTGTTGGCAGCATGAGGTGTAAAGGTCCCATGTTCACGAAGGCTGTGATGGATAGCTTCAAACGTTTTCTTGTCTGGACATCTTTGTTCTGGGAACCTTTTGTGGTACAAACGACGAGCTTCCAGAGCATTGCCATCCACCAAACCGTATACATAAAGTGCATATCCGCTTGCTCCTGATTTGAGTACATGTTCGGAATGGAAAACTACCAGATTAGTACCTTGTGATGAAGGAAATCACCTGTGGGAGATAAGACATTCTGGTTAATAACTCGGGAACCAAGCATGTCTGGAAAACTATGTTGATATAAAATATTTTTATTGTCTACAAAAGAGGAACTCATTCCTGAAGTTTTGTCGTGTATTTTTGAGACACCCTGTATAGACTAATACATAGAGTAATAGAAATAGCCTTTATTACTAACGTTCCACTAAACTCGAACACTATTAAATTAATAGCAGCTGCAGGCACAGATGCAAGTGAATCTGCAGAGCTTTTGTTTCGAAGAGCAGCAACCTGTAAAGCAAGGTGTTATGGATTACAGGGGAGCCAACCCTGTAATCTCCAACAACTAGAAAACAAGCTCGTAGTAGTGACAAATGATGCAAAAGGGCAATCTTATATAGCATCAGCCAAAAAAAGAAGAAAAAAAAAAAAAAAAAACCCTACACAGTTCACCTATCTGTACCCTCCAAGACTTTGTCTAGGTCTTCCTTGAATTTATTCAATCCATCCACTTCCACAACAAGACGGAAGCCTGTTCCAAAAATCTAGCTGGCCAAATGCAAACTTCCACACATCTATCCTGCAACCATCCTTCCTCAACTTGAATTTAAGCCCCCTCGTGTGTAGTTTCAGCAAGTAGAAGAATGCCATTAACATTCGAAGCTTTAAACTGAAGCCTTTCTGGATAAGAGCACCCTTTTGTTTCCTTCACCAATCTGGTTGCTCTTCTCTGCACCTATTCCAGCAGATCTACATCCTTCCTGAAATGAGGCCTCGAGAACTGTATACACTATTCAAGATGTGGTCTAACCATGGCCGTATGCAAAGGGATAATCGCCTCCTTATCCCATCTAGCAAAGTTTTTGAATCTCATAATAAAATAAAAAAAAAATAAATAAATAAATTTTCTGTTTATACTCCGGGACGACCAAACGGTCAGAGGAGTTCACAAGATAGACAGATTACAAGAAACAGCACCGTATTCAGCAGCCACGGGCTTGAACCCCGGTCACTCAAAGCACGTGTACTTATGCACCCGGCGTGCCTGACCACTAGGCTACGGCGGCCCTAATTCCCATGATCTGTCCTGACAGCATAATTATCTACAGATATTTTTCATTCTCTTCTACCCAAGTGTAGTAGCACACACAGGGTAGTGGAGAATGAATATGGGGTTCATCATCATCAGCCATTTTCAATCCACTGCAGGATGAAGGCCTCTCCAGCAACTTTCAAGTTCCATCTGTTTTGAGCACTGGCCATCCATTTACTACTCAAAAACTCATGAATTTCATCTATCCATCTCCGCCTTTGTCTTCCAGGTTTTCTTCTAGCTCCTCTTGGATACCATTCTGTTATTTTCTTAGTCCATCTGTCATCATGTCTTCTAGCTATGTGTCCTGCCCAAGACCATTTTAGTTCTTTAGTTTTGATAAGAATGTCCTTTACTTGAGTTTGCTGCCTAATCCATGTGTTTCTCTTCTTATCTAACAGTCTGATTCCCAATATAATTTGTTCCATTCTTCGCTATGTAGTTCTTAGCTTCTCTTCCATTCTTTTGGTGAGTGCCCAAGTTTCACTTCCATAAGTCATGGTGGGGAGTATACATTGATTCATTATTTTACGTTTCAGACAAACTGGGATATTGCTCTTCAGTATGTGACTATATTTCCTGAATGCTATCCATCCAAAATTTATTCTTCTCTTGACTTCCAGCCATTTATCATTATTACAGCTAATAACTTGTCCCAGATAAGTATATGACTCCACCTTTTCAATTACTGCTCCTTCAATCATTATTTCCCTTTCCGTGGCATACTTGTTCATCATTACTTTTGTTTTAGCCATATTCATCTTTAGTCCAAAATCCTTACTAACTGTGCATAACTGATTAAGATTTTCCTCTAATTCTTTGGGATCGTGGCTTATGACCACAATGTCATCTGCAAATCGTAAATGGTTTAGGTACTCTCCGTTCACATTGACTCCTTTCTGCGACCAGTCTAATCTTCTGAAAGCTTCCTCAAGGGCAGCAGTAAACAGCTTCGTGGATATTGTGTCTCCTTGTCGAACTCCTTTCTCGATTTTAAATTTCCTACTGTCTTTGTCTAGTCTAATAAAGGAGGTAGCACTCTCATATATTTTCTTCAAAATCATAATATATGGGGTATCTATGCCTTGTCTTTCCAGTGCCCGAAACATTGCCTTATGCTGTATGGAGTCAAATGCCTTTTCATAATCCACAAATGCCAGGCATAATGGTGTTTTATATTCATTTGCTTTCTCCATTAGCTGTGATATTACGTGAAGGTGATCCATAGTTGAGAATCCTGTCCTAAAGCCCGCTTTCTCTTTCGGTTGATTCTCATCAAGTATTCTTTCTAATCTGTTAGTAATGACCCTTGTGAACAACTTGTAGATATGGGATAACAAGCTAATTGGTCTATAATTTCAAATTTCTGATTTATCTCCTTTCTTATGCAGCAAAACTGTGATTGCATTATTCCACTGCTTAGGCATCACACCTTTTCTAATGCACTTTGTGAAGAGCCTTGCCAGTTTTTGTGTTATGTCTCTTCCTCCCAAGTTTAACAACTCTACAGTAACTTCATCTTCCCCCGGGGCTTTCCGATTCTTCATTTTCTTCAATGCATGTTCTACCTCATCAGGAAGAATATCGGGTATGTCGTATGTGTTGCTACTTTGCAATCCATCTTCCCCACTGCTGGTATCATTCCTTCGCTCCTTGTATAATTCTCTATAGTAGTCTTCTGCTATTTGAATTATGCCTTCTCTGCTGTTTATAAGTACACCATTGCTATTCTTCAGTTTCAGTATCATTTGTCTTTCTGTATTACTGCTCATGGCTGCTGATTTAAATCCTTTGTTTTCCCTTAATGCTTGTTCTACTTTTCTTGTGTTAAATCTTCTTATGTCCTCTCTGAGTCTCTTTCTAATGGCTTTGCATAACTCAGTATACTCAATTTTCTCCCTGTCAGTGTTTTTCTTGCTATTCATTTGTCGTCTTTGGTTCATCATGACAAGTGTTTCTTGACTAATTTTTTCTTCTTTGGATTTCTGTTTCCCTATAGGTTTCTTGGGCTTTATCACTTTCAGAAAGTTGTAATATTCCTCGTCGATATCTTGGTCCTGAGCAGTCTGCAGAAGCTCAAACTTGTTCTTAAGTTCCAGTACATGCTGCTTTTTCTCCTCCTCTGTTATTTCAAAGACCTTTGTATTATTTACTCGAGTCAGTTTTTTCCTTTCCTACATCTATATCAAGTGTACATCTTACCATTCTGTGATCACTTCCAACATTTACCTTATTCAGGACGGTAACATCATTCACAATATATCTTCTGTTAGTGAGGATGAAGTCGATTTCATTAGTTGTTAATCCATTTGGACTCTTCCATGTCCACTTTCTGTTCACCCTTTTCTTGAAAAAAGTGTTCATTACTGACATTCCTTCAGATTCTGCAAATTCCACAAGTCTTTCACCTCTTTTATTTCTTTCACCAATTCCAAAATTTCCTATAGTTCCTCTTTCTGCACTGTTTTGTCCTTTTCCAACCTTAGCATTGAAGTCCCCCATAATAATAGTGTAGTGGGTTTTCTGCTCATCTAGAAGACTCCCAATTTCAGTGTACATTTCTTCAACCTCTTCATCATCATGGCTCGATGTTGGTGCATAAATCATTATAATCTTTAGCTTGTACCTCTTAGAAATCTTGAGTATTAGTCTTGACACCCTTGGTGATGTACTTTTGAATTCCAAAATGTTGTTTTTAAAATCTTTATGGACCAGAAACCCAACTCCACCTTCACTCCTTTCACTGTGTCCATTGGTGTACAGCAGATTTCCACTTGATAAACTTATGATTCATTTCTTCTTCTTGTTTCAGCCAAACCGATGATATTCCAATTCACATTTTCTAATTCCTTTTCCAGCTCTAATATCCTGTCTTCACCGATGAGTGATCGTACGTTATAACAGGCCAAGTTCAATTTCCGTGCATGGCAGCCTGGTCGTACCCAGAGATTCTTAGCACCCTCTGCTTCCACTCTGATCCTCTCGCCGCCGTAAGAGGGAGAGTGAAAGCTGCTGGGGACTGAGTGCCATTTTGAGGGCCAATATGGGGTTACTGCTACCCATATGCAGTATTTGCAGTTGTCAATGTTAAACTTCAATTGCCATTTCTCAGCCTATCTGCCTAATGTTTTTAGATTCTGTTTCAGTAGCATACTGTCATTAACCACACTGTTAACCTTTGTACCATCTGCAAACTTGGACATTAAGCCTTATATGCTGTCATCAATATCATAGATGAATATAGAAAAATAGCAATGGGCACATCATTGAATCCTGGGGAACTCCATTTAAAATATTAGTCCACAAAGAGCAGTGTCTATTGATTAGCACTCTGTCTTTTCCCACTCAACCATTCCTTTATCCATAGCAGCAACTTGCCCTTGATGTCACACTGCTCCAATTTGTACAGCAGTCTGTTGTATGCAACAGTATCAAAAGCTCTCCTGAAATCCAAGTATATAATATCAAAATTATTTTTTGCCTCCATTTTCTTTGTAATCATTGTAGTATCTATCAAATTGGTCATATAAGATTTCCTCTTAACAAACCGATGCTGTGTCTGAAGTATAACTGCAGTCTTGTTTAGATGATTCAGTATTACTTCTTTTACCAGTGACTCCATTATTTACTCAGGAACAGAAGTTACCCTAACAGGTCTATAGCTAATCATGTCACCCTTTGATCCCTCTGTTGTGAATTAGGGAAACATTCGCACATCTCCAGTCCACAGGGACATCCCCGAGTCCAGATATGGACATAATTATGGCAAAGGTTTTCTTACTTCCTCCACTGTCTCCCTTAATATAATTGGATAGATCCCTTCCACCCACAGCTGCTTTTCTTATGTTTAACTTCAGTTTCTCTTCTTCCACTTTCCTCTTGAGTATTGCAAAATCATTTAGCTTCCTGTTAGAGTTTGATCAACTTCCAGCATTCCATTCCTTAAAGAAGTGCTCATGTGTGAATGTAGATTAAAAATAGTCATTGAGTTTGTCAGCAACCTGAGCAGGATCATCAACAGTTGAACCGTCAATATCGAGTGGAACAATTTCATTTATCCCCTTCCTTCTAGTGTGTTTTAGTGAAGAAGTCTTTACTGTTTTTCTTTTTATCCTTTGCCAAAGAATTCTCATAATCTGCTTTTGCTTGTCTAATCTCCTTTGCGACTTGATTACAGACACTAGTTTGCATCTACCATAGGTTTCTGTGTTGCCCAATAATTTATATGCATCCCATGCATTTTTCTTCTCTGCCAGGATTCTCATCAGTTCATCTGACATCCACTTAGGCCTAAGGCGCCTCCGTAGCCAGGTGGGAAGGAGCAGCAGTGCGTAGCACACGCTTCTTGATTAGACCGGGGTTCGAGCCCATGACCACCGCATATCCCGGAGCAATATAGCCTTAGTTGCTAATGCTCCTAAAAACCAAATAACAAAAACATAACGACTTAGGCCTATACCTTGAAGAGTATACTTCTTATTTGGTATGAAAAGCTTATTAGCTTCAATGATTAATTCCTTGAACACTTCCCATTTAGAATTTGCTGATGGTAACATCAATGAAAGCAAAATCCCTTCCCTTCACCCTTGATGGTAGTTACGTCTTTAAGTAAATTAAATCTCAAATCTATACATTGTGATCACTGCTTCTTTTATCTGCAGATTTTTAATGTATGAATAATCACCACTGATAACCAGATCAAGAATATTATTCCTGCTTGTTGCCTCTCTAAAATGCTGCTGTAAAAAAACAGTCATCCAATAAATCCACAAAAACCATTCTATCAAATAAGAAATGCCACTAATTTGTTTGAGAAAACATAAAAACTGTTGAAGTGTTGAAATTCCACTAAGCCTTTTTAGTTTATTTCTTGCGTGTGAGTGAGTGAGAGAGAGAGAGAGAGAGAGAGAGAGAGAAATTGAAAGAAAAACAAAAGAAAAAAGTTTGCCCTTCTCGTAATGAATTGTTTTTCAAAAAAAATAAAATAAATAAATAATAATAATAAATTTTCGTTCTTTAGTGTGTATTGCCTCTTCTAGCAAAATTTCAACGATATTTATCTGCAGGCACCTCATTATAAATTGTGAAACTAGTTTCTATTTGAAAACACCACACCGGCCACAGAATAATACAAAAATAATACATGAATAATTCATGTTACTTGCATAGATTTGTTTTTGTTTTTTGAAAATGATATTGTTATAGAACCTTTCTGGAATGTCTATTTGAAAATGTAACAGAATTTCAACAAAAAGTCTATTGGTTAGCATGATGTTGAAAAGTGGTGTCTCATGAATCCTTCATCTCTATTGTTACTTTGCATGCAAAATAAAAAAAAATTGGGAAAAAAAAAAAAAAAAAAAAACATGCAATACTTAATTTTATTATTTTATTATTATAATTAGCCATATGGTGCAAGGAAGCCTGAGGCTTTTGCGGCACCAGCCAAAAAAAAAAAAAAAAAATCCCGAATACCCCAAGAAAAAGAGACAGAAGTAGAAGGGAATCACCAAGAAAGAGAAGAATGATGATAACCAGCACAGAATTTTTGACCGACCGGGCTAGCCAGGTGGGTAAAGTGCCTGCCTGGCAACCCAAAGGTCGCGGGTTCGAATCCCACCTCGTGCTTGGATCACAGTAAAATGCAAAAACCTCGGGAGGTGTATTATGGCCACAGAAGCCGATGCGTCAACAACTAACAAAAAAAAAAACAAAAAAAAACAGGACTTTTGTTTGAAAATTGTATTGTTTCAAAATATTTCGGCGAAGGTAAAGAAAGCCAACATAAGAACGATGAGAAACATCAGATAACTTACGCAGAAAATTAGTTTCCCAATACGGCACCCTAGCGCTGCTCGCTCGATAAATAGACGGTAGGTGTTATTGGTCAGGAGCAAAGTCGAGAACAATATATTGATTGACAGGTAACCGTGGCAAACGATGTGCTGATTAGCGCATGAACACAACACACGATAACATTGGGTTAGTATCATTTTAGTAGCACTAATGGTAACTTTACCCCATCAGGGGTAAAGGAAAGGGTTTTTGCTTCCATAAAGGTGAGTACAGTGCTCTCCCACAGTTTTTAAATTCTGTACAGTGGGATCAACTGACGATGTTACCAACAGTAAATTTTAAGTGGGAAGCGTTCAAGGAATTAATCGGGGAAGCTACTAAAAGTTTCATACCTATTAAGAAATATTGTTCAAGGTTTAGGCCTAAATGGTTATCTAATGAACTAATGAGACTCGTAATAGAGAAGAAAAATGCATGGGATGCATATGAATTTTCAATCGACTCAGAAGCCTATGGCAGATATAAGCTAGTCTGTAATCAGGTGACAAAGGAGGTTAGGTAGGCGAAGGCAGATTACCAGAAATCCTCGGCAAAAGATGCTAAGAAAAACAGCAAGGATTTCTTTACTTATATAAACTCTAAAAGGAAGGGGATGAATCTGATTGGTCCACTTGACATCGATGGTTCGACTGTTGATGATCCTGCTCAGATAGCAAACAAACTGAATGAGTATTTTGCATCTACATTCACACATGAGCAATTATTAAGGTTTGAAAATGGCAGAAGGTTATCAAATTGTAGCAGGATACTTAATGATTTTGGAATAACTGAAAGCAAAGTGGAGGAGAAATTGTTGAAGTTAAACATAAGAAAAGCACCTGGGCTGGATGGGATCTATCCAGTTATATTAAAGGAGGCGGCAAAGCAACTAAGCAAACCCTTAGCCATAATTATAAGAGCGTCCTTGGACTCAGGGGAGGTTCCCACGGACTGGAGATATGCAAATGTATCCCCAATTCACAAAGGGGGATCGAAGGGTGACACGAGTAATTACAGACCAGTTAGTTTAACTTCTGTACCGGGTAAAATTATGGAGTCACTGGTTAAAGATGCATTGCAGGATCATCTAGACAAGACTGCAGCAATAATTCAGACACAGCATGGGTTTGTTAAGGGAAAGTCTTGTCTGACAAATTTGATAGGATATTATGATGTGGTTACAAAGGAACTGGATGCAAAAAATAATTTTGATATCATATATTTGGATTTCAGGAAAGCTTTTGACACTGTTGCGCATGGAAGACTATTGTACAAATTGGAGCAAGGCAGAAGGTTATCAAATTGTAGCAGGATACTTAATGATTTTGGAATAACTGAAAGCAAAGTGGAGGAGAAATTTTTGAAGTTAAACATAAGAAAAGCACCTGGGGTGGATGGGATCTTTGGCAAAAGATGCCAAATTTCCCCAATTCACAAAGGGGGATCGAAGGGTGACACGAGTAATTACAGACCAGTTAGTTTAACTTCTGTACCGGGTAAAATTATGGAGTCACTGGTTAAAGATGCATTGCAGGATCATCTAGACAAGACTGAAGCAATAATTCAGACACAGCATGGGTTTGTTAAGGGAAAGTCTTGTCTGACAAATTTGATAGGATATTATGATGTGGTTACAAAGGAACTGGATGCAAAAAATAATTTTGATATCATATATTTGGATTTCAGGAAAGCTTTTGACACTGTTGCGCATGGAAGACTATTGTACAAATTGCAGCAGAATGGTATTAAGGGTAAGTTGCTACAATGGATAAAAGGATGGTTAATTGGGAGAAGACAGAGGGTGGTAATCAATGGGTGCTCCTCTTCGTGGACTAATGTTATTAGTGGAGTCCCACAGGGTTCGGTGTTAGGTCAATGATATTTATCAATGATATTGATGAAGGTATATCAGGCTTAATGTCGAAGTGTGCAGATGATACAAAGGTTGGCAGGGTTGTTAATGACAGTAATGGCAGTGTGCTACTGCAACAGGATCTAGATAATTTGGGCAGATGGGCTAAGAAGTGGCAACTGAAGTTTAACCTTGACAAATACACAGTACTGCATATGAGTAGAAGTAACCTCAGAGAAACGTACCAACCGTGTGGTATTATACTTAAGGTGGTAGAAAATGAAAAAGACCTGGGAGTAATTGTGCAGTCAGATATGAAGTTTTCTGAGCAATGCAGACAGGCTGCCAGGGCAGGTCATGGGGTTTTGTCAATGATATATAGAAATTTTGCTAGCAGGGAAAAGGAGGTGATTATCCCTCTGTATAAGGCAATGGTCAGGCCACGTCTTGAGTACTGCGTACAGGTCTGGAGGCCTCATTTTAGGAAGGATGTAGATTTACTTGAGCGTGTACAGAGAAGGGCAACAAGATTGGTGAGGGGAATGATCCTCTTACCAAGAGAGACTTAAGTTCTGCAAATTGCAGTGGCTGGAGACGAGGCACCTGCGCAGTGATCTGATTGAGGTGTATAAGGCCTTGAATGGGGTTGAGCACGCTGAATTCTGATGGGATCCTTCCACTTGTTCAGATTACGAACCTAAGGGGACATAAATTCAAATTAAGAAACGACAGATGTAGAATAGATGTGCGGAAATTTGCCTTTAGCCAGCGGGTGGTTAATTGCTGGAACAAACTTCCATCTGTCGTTGTGGAAGTTGATAGGTTGAATAAATTTAAGGAGGAACTGGACAGGCATTTGAAGGTAATGGTGTGATTTTTTTTTTTTTTTTTTTGCCTGATGCTGCATAAGCTCATGCACTTGCTTTCTTGCATCACATGCTACTACTACTACTACTTTCCTTAATGAACACTTTCCATAATGGTCAAAAAAGGTCAGGTTACCTCCACTTGGATCCCATGGGAGCTCGAACCCCTCCCGGAATGGATGGGGAAACCTAACCTTTTTTTCTTTAGAATCATGTGGACTAGCACATAAATTGTTTATTAACAAAATATTATTTTTTTATTATTGTACTTTTATTTTTAAAGACACTCGTGTGGATACACACATATCATAACGTCAATCAACACCTCAACAACTATTCACTATATATATATATATATATATATATACAGAATCTTTCTTTCTTTTCTTATGTTATTTCCTAACCTACCATTTAAGGTCAGGTTATGAATTATAACGAAAAATAAAGAAACCTTTTCCTTTTTTTTTCGTAACCAAAGCTAAATCAACAGTATAGTAAAAACACTCGTGAACTACAAAAATCTGCTTTTAATAGTGAGAAAAAAACTTAATGAAAAAACATAAAAATGAACAGAATGAAACTTTTATTAATTTAGTTTTCATCAAAAAATCAACTAACATTTTATTTTATCAAACAATTTCTTCCATCTTTAAAGGATTCATCATTACTGTTACCTTTTTTTACTATTCATTACAAAACTATTATGCACTGTTCTTTACTTCTAAATACACATTATAATACTAAACAATGACTACACAGTAGCTTGTCCTCTGTTGCAACCCCACCAAGGTTTTCTTCCTTGCGGCAAAGAATTTTTTTTGTCACACGCACGCACGCACGCAAAGACCACTACAATAGGACTTTTGAAACTTTTTTCATTTGATCAGGCTGCATTTTCATACCGAAGAACAAACCTCAGAAAATTTTAACTCCCCTAACCATACAAAAATTACGAGTGGAAAACACTTCATTCTTCTGACTTAACATCACATGAAGACATTGCTGGTATCCTGGTTACTGGATCCTTGACCTTTTCACCCATATATTGAAAAGTGGGTCAGGTAATGCTGACACCTTGAAGGGCACTCTAGCACTACAAGCTTTCTACTTTTCCTGCATTTGGGTGGGCTTCCCAGCAGAGGGTGATCCAACTCTTCGGTCCCCTCCATCTCTCTCTGCTGGTGGATGCCTTCTCACCTCGTCTTCCTACTTCTTACCCACTTTAATTTCCACTCTTTTACTATCAACCATCACTCACTTTTTATTTTTTTTGAATGGAGACCAATTTAATTGGTCTCCATTCAAAAAAAGAGACCAATGTTTGATAACTTGACCTCAATAAGATCTCGACCTGATGCTTTGCTGTGTTTAGTTTATTCCAACACTGCTTCGAGTTCAATATTTGTGAAAGGTTCTTCAGTAGTGGAGTTCCAATTTCTTGAGTGATGAAGGTGACTGTCATAATTGTGAAAATGGATTGGAAATATGTTGGCCATTGACTCATCCTATGAATTAGTTAGAGAGCTATTTGAGGCTACACCAGACAAAGAAATCTTTCCCCATGCATTTGAGCAAAAAGCAAACATGTTGCTGCAATTGAACGATGAAAATAGTTTATAGTGAATATCAACCAAATTATAATTATAAAAAAAAAATTTTTTTTTTTTTTTAGGTAAATGATATAATGCTGGTATTGAGTATTTGTTTCCATCTGAAACAAAATCGAATCATTGAATGGTGCATCATACCATATGTTGGCAATTCAGATAAGTGATTCAAGAAACCTCTGAGGTTGGGAATTTGATGCATGTAAGTTCTTGTCGACACTGATCAATTGAAAAGAAAGTTTATTATAAAATGAAAGGTTACAAAAATAAATAGAATACATTGATAAATGTATTCTATTTATTTTTGTAACCTTTCATTATAGACAACTTTTATCAAGACAACTTTTATCAAGTAAAGTATCAATGGCTAGCAGTGGTTTAAATAGAGGTATGAACATGAGGTATAATTCATGTCAGTAAGCTTGAGCTATGCAGAAAACGGAAGGGAAGGAAAAAGTGACATGCCTGACTAGAATGAAAATCTAGGTGGGGAGAGAAGGAAAAGTAGGGGGTGGAATGATGGGGGCATCTGCTTTTCCTTGCTGTGGAGAATGAGAAATTTGTGTTATTGTTATTCTCTTTCTCTTTCTTTTCATAAAAGGTTTTCACTCCATTCTGCGATGGCTACTAATACCAGGTTCATGGGGTGGTTATGTCTGGTTAATATTATTGGTCAAGGCACTCTGAGACTGTTCTACAGGTGTTCAGGATCATTGCTTTCTGGAGTTCCATATAAGTGTTGTCTGGGAAGCCTACTGCTGCTAGGCTCTTATGGAGGCTCTTTGGAATCATGCCGCTGGTTGATATGGTGACTAGGATGGGTCATTACTTGCTCCATATGCCACATTTCTTTGACTTCCTGTCTGGCTCTGTGTACTTCCTGATCTTTTCCGCATAGGTTTTCTGGAAGTTGCTGGTTTTGAGCACTGCTGTGATGATCAGGTAGATAGTCATTTCCTTCTTGTCGATGAGGATTGTCTTGTCTGTTATTATGGCTTGGTCCCAGTATAGTTTGTGAGAGGGATCTCTGGTCTGGCCTGGGATTCATGCTCGTAATATGGTACACTTTCTTTGATAAACTGGTATTTTTGCGCTAGCTTTTGAGCCCCTCCCTCCCCAATACACATTCTTTCCTTTTTGGTTAGGTTGGTTATTTAGATTTTCTTCAGGGCGTGAAGAAGGTAATGCTTTCATTGGATTTGAACGGTTGATTTGCTTGTTCTGTATTGTGAAAAATCAATGCTTTTCGCTGAAAAACTTTCTGATTTCCAATTTGGACTAACTGAACAGTTTGACACGCAGAGAGACTGCAAAATAATGCAGCCAAATGGTCAAAATAAGGAGATAATCACACCTTCTGTTCAAATCACGTGATACAACAAAAAATAAGGCTGTATTCTGTATCTTGTAAATTCTAACTGTGTTGCCATCCCAGAGTATAAAGAGAAAATTTATTGGGGGAGCATCTGCTTTGCCTTGCTGTGGAGAATGAGCAATTTGTGATATTGTTATTCTCTTTCTTTTCCTAAAAGGTTTTCACTCCATCCTGCGATGGCTACTGGTACTAGCTGCATGGGTTGGTTATGTCTGGTTAATATTATTGGTCAAGGAGGTTATAGTGTCTGCCTACCACGACGTGCTTTCTTTTCCCATTTTTCTGTCTTTGTTTCTTCTGTCTGTGTACATGGAGTCCCCTTGTTGAGGTTAAGCGCCGCACTCCGTCTGGGTGATAACCTGTATCCTGGTACTGGATTGTTTCTGGGGCCAGGTGGCATCATCAACATGTGTCATTTGTTACTCTGGGGTCCTTGGTAAAGTATTTTTTGTATTTCCTTGTGTTTCCTTCAGTCTCAAAGAAGAGCCTCTAGTTCATGAGCTATATGTTCAAAACCATCTTATCTATGTAGTTTTGATGGTGTCTACCTTCTTTGGGCAAAGCAGGTATAAAAATGGGCAAAGAAGGCACTTCTACGAAGTGCCTTCTTTGCCCATTTTTATATCTTTGTTTCTTCTGTGTGAGTGGAGTCCCCCTTGTTGAGGTTGAGCACTGTGTGCTGTTTAGGTTGGTAGATTGGTACTGTGTTTTCCTGGAAGTAATCCTGCAAGGTTTCTAATTACCTTTCTAATTCGTGATCCACACTTGATGTTATTGAGCATAGTGGACAGGGGGTTGAGTGCTAGACAGAACCATAGTGGGCTCAGTCCATCTCCCTGGGAGATTCCTTTTCTGATGGGTATCAGTCTGGTCACATTCACTCTCTCTTTCTGGTCACGGCCACTGTAGCTGAGTGGTCAGGGGCGGGAGGGCAATAGCACACGCTCTTTGAGTAGACCGGGGTTCAAGCCCCTGACTGCTGAATATGGTCAATTTGCCAACCCGCACTGGACCATTTTGGCAAATTATGGTCCATTTCTCAGCATGAATTGTTGAGGAGGCTTCCATCCTGCAGTGGCTTGATAATGGCTGCTCTTTACTTTTTATCAGTTTGGTCAGGGAGTGTAGGTGCATGTTCTTGACCTTGATGGTCGTCCTCCATTTTGCTATCGTTGCTTCTAGGGGTGTGTCATTATCAGGTTGACCTTATAGCTCTTCAGTGTCTCTATCAGCTTGCGTTCCTTAATTCTGGAATTGAACAAATTCTAAAGCTCTCCTACCTATGTGCCTCCACACTCAAGTCTGTTTGACAAATAGGGCCTCTGGGATTGTTGGACTATTGGATTGATGTTTTAGAATCTGTTTTTACAGTAGAGATTGAGACATTCAGCAAGCAGGGGACCAACAACAGGTAAGACTACAATTCTCTTTAACCTTATAGGTTATAAGGTTAAAGGTTAAATTAATTCTCTTAGACCTTAATTATATGTTTAATTGTTTCTTTAACCTGGTACTTTTTATATAGATAATTCATACCTGAATTATAAATTAATAATAATGTATAATATAAAGTATAATAAGTAACAATTATATTTTAAGTTTTGTAATTTAGTCCACAAATATGTAATATCAGTTTTGTTTTTTTCTTCTTCTTCTTCTTGTTCTTTAACAGGCAATATATGGTCTGATGATAGGTACCATCAAGGTCCCCAAATATTACTTTAATGTATAGGAATTTAGTTATTAACTGAATAAACTGCCTTAATATTCACTGGTATAATGTATAGTGTTAATTGTATACAGCTCTGGGGGTTCCTCCTAAGTCCACGTCAAGGCTAGATTTATGTATATTAGTGAGTGTTCATGTAGTACTGCCAGGATAGCAGTACTACCCGAATTAGTGTGGAGTTATGTTGTTCATCCAGAGGCTGGATGAACAACACATTTATAAAGGGTATAAAGTCTTAAAAACTTTAAGAAGCCTTTAAGCCTTTAAGAATAAAGCCTTTAAAGAATGACACATATATAAAGGCTATAAAGGCCTGTGTTTTCACACAAAAACCTCTAATTTTCCATCCAGTGCCACGAGGAGGCTGGCCGGGCAGTAGGGAGTGTAAAGCACTGCAGGGCAACCCCTCCCCCCCATGGCTGTGAAGGTTGCAAACAGGGAGAGAGCCCAATTAAAAAAAAAAACAGATGAAAATTATAAGGGGTAGTGGAGAGATAGGAAGTGGGAGGGGGGAAGCAGTAGAAGGATAGAGGGGGAATACTAGTGAAGGGGGGACAGAAGAGGATCCCAGGTCAAGATGCCCATCCTGCTCTGGGGGTGGGATATGATAGCTTGCAGAGGTGGAACCCACAAGCAAGGTGGGAGGATTACACATGGGTTGGGGGCAACTCAGGTGGTAGGAATGAAAGAACATAGGGAAAGAGTCCCTATGTAGGTGCACCTGTGTTGGTGCTTTATCTCATACTGGCCAGAACTGCAAGCCATGGTGGCCAGTGTCAGCATCTCACACCACGCCAGCTAAATAGCCATAGCAGGGGGTATAGGCCATCCGTCCCCCTGCTATCAGGGTTGAGGGAAAGACACATTTACTTTATTCATAATCTGCATTCTATTTTTATGCTTTTTTTCTTACATTTAATTATACTTAGCCGCTTTATTGACTTAATTGATAGAATAAATTATTTTCTATAAGTAGCTTATAGACCTAGTCAAGCTCTATGGTTTATTTTGAATTTAGATAGTGTGATTTGGAAAGTAAATAATACCTTGTGTTTGTAGATTAACCGTTCGTAACTTGCCGCCGTTGTTATAATATACAACATGTGCTAGCGTAAGGTTTAACGGAAAAACCTTACGCTAGCACACTAATCATAATAAAATACTTATAATCGTAATAAAATACGTAAGTATTTTATTACGACTATTACGTAATAAAATATTGCTAATGCTTTTACTTCTGTCGTAAGCAAACTTGTTTTTTGTTTGATTTTCTATCCAAACAGATGACAGCCATTCCATCTCTTCCAACTCTTTGCTTAATCTAATGGATTTTAATTACACTTTGAGTTGTTCCTGCTATGAAAGTTGTTTTTATTTTCTCTGCATTCTTTGTAATCCTCGGCGTTGCCTCATTTAGGTCTGTAGCACGTGCAATATCACATGGTCTTTCATTTCGCTCAAAGCGTTTCACAATTTCATATTTTTTCTCTATCCGCAGAGGCGGACTGGCCATAAGTCTTACCGGGGAAACCCCAGTGGGCCGGAGGCTGGTGTGATTTTGGCCATAAACCATAGTATGAGGCCACTATAATTTTCCTGGGTAAGAATTTTTGACCCAGTCCGCCTCTTTTTATCGACATTGCTTTTCTTTTTCTCTCTGAATCTGCAGTATCTTCACCAGGACACTTCCTTTTCACACCTTTTAAATATTTTACTCATTTTTAGGAAATAAAGCACAATTACAAAATGAGGAGGCACACCTGATACACATAAACAAAGCTGCTCGCATATAGCAACTGAATAAACAACACCGTAAAGGCAGAGATACACTATTAACACCTCACATTTCTAGGGGGTTACTACCATAAAACAGTAAAAATCCAGTTGCGTTTCTGCTAGTGGAATCTGTTATAAACTAGTAGTAAACTCGATCTAATTGCATTTGCGATTATACCGATAGCTGGAATTGTGTTGGTTTTTACGTTATTATGGTGAAATGTGTTTCCCCTTCACTGATATAAAAAACATAAATACACTTTCAGAATCTTCTCTTCATTCCTATCGTGTTGCGTTCGGTTGGGGCGATTGTGCGATCGACTGCCATTTCTTGTAAACACAAAGGCGAATCATGCATAAGCGAATTCGGTTCGTGTTATATAAGATATCGTTTCCCTATTTATAAATCGTGTATGATCGAATTTGTGTAGTGTAAACACGTGTTATACGAGGACTGACTGTATAGTAGTATCAATTAAGCAGTAAAATATTAATCATATTAAATTTCATTGTCAATTGAATTGTACTTTTTTGACTAAATAAATATAGCAACCTAGTTATTACACACACAACATCAAAAATTAATACATATAAGTTGACAGGGACAAGAAATTCATATAATGTAACTCGGAGATAATATTCAATACCGAAATACATATATATAGTGTTATAACTGCATTTGAATATAGGTTTAGGGTTATATTTTGTATTGGAATTTTATCGAACTTGAATAGAAATCATGACTCAGACCAGAGCAGCAAAGCAAAAGGCTAAAACTAGTGGAAGTGCTGTGCCTCAGGGGAGAATTGAGGGGGGGGCAGTTCTCCTCTAAATCACAGTCTATTGAAATGCACTGCTTGTTTGATTGTAGAGCAATCAGGAACGGACATTACATTGCCAAGAGGAAAGTCTTTGTGTGTGCGCGCGATGTAAGGAATGTGAGGAAATCAGGTGCCAACTCGGCATTGTTATGGGCTTATATGATAGATTGAAGGACAGGGTGGATGCCCTCGAAAGATTTGAATTGAGGGGCCCATCAAGCTCTCAGCTGCCCACATCAATGCCAGAGCTTGCACTTGAACATCACGCAACACAATGGCAACACCCAAGGCAGAATGCACTGGTCGCAAAGGAACTAGTTGTTGTAGGTAACTCTATTGTCAGAGAAATAGGGAACATATTGAGCAAAAAGGATAGATGGAACAGGACCAGGGTATGTCTGCCAGGGGCAAAGGTTGATGGCGTTGTAAGTCAGATATCATCCTTTAAGGGCACAAAGGGTGATATTGTTGTACACATTGGCACAAATGATATTAAGAGAGGAGACCGGTACAATTACTTAACAAGTAAAGACAATGCTGAAAAAAATCCACGATTTAGGGTTGAATTTGAGTGTCTGCAATTCTGCCCAGACACGATAGGTTGTAGTATATGATGAGAGCCTACAAGGCTCTCATCGATGGAGTATATGATGAGAGCCTACAAGGCTCTCATCATATACTCCATCGATTCGGCCCCTGGAGAGATTGCAAGGCTCAAGTGGTAGAATTTTTCTCAGCCTGGTCTGTGCTTGTTAACAGGAGAGACTTCTTCTATAGGGATGGGATACACTCAAATAGAAAGGATGCAAGAATATTTGCTGATGCTAACGAGGCAGAGTTAGATGGGTCGGAAAACTGCTAGCTTGGAGGGATACACGGACTAATAGATTAACAGTAGCCGCTGTCAGAGGTAAAAGTGATTCTTGCACTACTTCTGTTGAAATGCAATTGAGCAGCAGCCCGGAAAGCAAGGTAATGGGATTTTCCAGGACTGCCGGAAGTCATAGTGGAACAAGTAAATACATGGGCTGTGTTAGGGTAACTAAGAGTAGAAACAGGTGCATGTATACTTCCATGTACACCAATGCTAGGAGTATAGTTAATAAATCGACGAGCTTGAAGTGCTAGTCAAGACATCAAAGGTAAATATTGTTGGGATATAAGAGACATGGTGTCACACAGACATAAGCAGTGCAGAACTGGAATTTGGGGAGTACAATGAGTAGAGAAAGGATAGACAGGGCAGGAAGGGACAAGGGGTTATGCTGTAAGTTAAGAAACACACAAAATCTAAGGAAGTGCATCCAATTGATGTGAGTGGACAATGCAATGTTGAGTCTGTTTGGTGTGACATAAGCACTGGGAAAGGAAAAGTGAGAGTATGTGTGTGTGTTATAAGCCTAATGAATCTGATGAGTATAATGAGCAATTGTGCAGAGAAATAGAGTGGGCCAGTAAATTAGAGTGTCTTATAATGGGAGATTTTAATTTTCCGGATATTGACTGGAATTTGTGGGTTAGTCCATCACACACTAGCAAGACTTTTGTGGATTTATTGGATGATTAGGCACCTCCATAGCCAGGTGGGAAGAAGCAGCAGTGCGTAGCACATGCTTCTTAATTAGACCGGGGTTCAAGCCCGTCACCACCAAATACAGAGGATGCGGAAAGGTCAGGGAATGACCACCACATATCTTGGAGAAATATGGCCTTAGTTGCTTATGCTCCTAAAAACCAAAAACAACAACAGCAACATTGGATGATTGTTTTCTACAGCAGTATGTTCGGGAGGCAACTAGAGGGAGCAATATTCTTGATCTGATTATTAGTAGTGATTTTTCATGCATCAAGAATTTGCAGATAAAGGAACCACTAGGTGGCAGTGATCACAGTGTGCTGAAGTGGGATTTACTCAAAGAGGTAACTCCATCAAGGGTAAAATGAAGGGTTTTTGCTTTCATAAAGGTGACTACGATGGTCGGAGACCGTATTTAAATTCTATACGGTGGACCCAACTGATGATGTTACCAACAGAAAATTCAAAATGGGAAGCATTCAAAGAATTAATCTTGAAAGCTACTAGGCTTTTCCTACCAACAAAGAAATATTGTTCAAGATTTAGGCCTAAATGGATGTCAGATGAACTAATTGGACATGTGACAGAGAAGAAAAATGCATGGGATACATATAAATTATCATGTGACACAGAAGCCTATGATAGATACAAGTTGATATGCAACCAAGTTACAAAGGAGGTTAGGCAGGCGAAGGCAGATTACGAGAAATCTTTGGCAAAGGATGCAAAGAAAAACAGCAAAGAGTTATTTACTTATGTAAACTCTGGAAGGAAGGGAATGAATCAAATTGGTCCACTTTATCGATGGTTCAACTGTTGATGATCCTGCTCAGGTTGCTAATAAACTAAATGAATATTTTGCATCGACCATGAGGAGTTATTCCGAAAGGGGAATGCCTGAAGTGTATTCAACTCTGGGAGTAAGCTAGATAATCTTGTAATAACTGAGAGTAAAGTGGAGGAGAAATTGTTGAAAATAAACACACGAAAGGCACCTGGGGTCAATAGAATCTATCCAGTTATATTAAAGGGGGCGGCAAAGGAAATAAGCAAACCCTTAGCCATAATTATGAGAGCTTCCGTGGACTCAAAGGAGGTCCCAAGGACTGGAGATGTGCAAATGTGACCCCAATCCACAAAGGAGGATCAAAGGGAGACACAGGTAATTGCAGACCTGTTAGTTTAACTTCTGTTCCAGGGAAATTAATGGAGGCACTGGTTAAAGAATCATTGCAGGATCATCTAGACAAGACTTCAGTTATAGCTCGGACACAGCATGGGTTGTTAAGGGGAAGTCTTGTCTGACTAATTAGATTGG
The DNA here is from genome assembly GCF_048544385.1 of Mastigoproctus giganteus. NCBI lineage: Eukaryota > Metazoa > Arthropoda > Arachnida > Uropygi > Thelyphonidae > Mastigoproctus > Mastigoproctus giganteus. The sequence goes on along the minus strand of NC_143577.1, from coordinate 129,484,316 downwards.
ATATTATGATGTAGTAACAAAGGAACTGGATGTAAAGAATAACTTTGATAAATTTGGATCTTAGTAAATCCTTTGGTACTGTTGCACATGGAAGACTGCTGCACAAATTGGAGCATTGTGGCATTGGAGGTTAATTGCCTGGTATGGATAAAGGGATGGTTGAGTGGGAGAAAACAGAGAGTGGTAATTAATGGACATTGCTCTTCGTGGACTAATGTTATTAGTGAAGTCGCTCAGGTTTCAGTGCTAGGACCATTGTTGTTTTCTGTATTTATAAATGATATTGATGATGGTATATCAGGTAATTCGAAAATTGTAGATCCTTTAAAGTACCATTTATAACTGACACAATATAATAGCGTAGCTTAATTTAATTTATTATGATATTCACCTTTTTATAATCTGCATTGATGTTGGAATAAATTGGATGAAAATTTTAAATTTAAGTCAGCATGAACAAGTTAGGATTTAAAAACAGAATTAAAATGTGTGCAAGGAAGTAGAAGTGCACGTCTTCGTCCTTGGTTGTCAATGTTGAAATTTGAAACGATTTTAGTTATACAGTTGGAACCAGAAGGCCAATAGCCATAACAAGTGGCTTTCGTTTTACACGTCTTCATTTGGCAATGGTAGAATGAGAGTAAACGCGTGTATTTAAGAAGACTAGGTTCCCGTGATGCTTCTGGATGCACGTGGGAATCTCAGGTGCATGAGATTCCAGACTGGTGCTATGTTATAGGGTAGTTTGGAATTTAATACTTGAAGAGTGGAATGGCGGCGAAACCATTCTATAACTAGGGCTTCATATTGGAAAATTTTAAAACTGGATTTTAATTTGATAATAGGAATGGCTGAATCTACTAAGGGGGTGTGGTTGTGGGATTGAACATGTGTTGCTAATTCGGTATTGGACTCTCTGTCCTGTCCTAAAGCTATTGTAGTGGTAGTAAGCACGTGTGTTTGATGTTTTGGTAGAACCGTATTTTGTGGTGGTGCTACCAATGTAGCAAGCGTTAAGTTATCTTGACATTTTATTAAGTAGATGATATTATTTATGTCACTAATGTGGTAATTTTGTGTATCTTTATATGAGTTGAATAATGAACCTAGTTTATTGTAAGATGAGAATGTAAGGGTGATATCAGTACTTTTGAATAAACGGCGGAATTGGTTGGCAAAATTACTATGGTAAGTTAGGATAATACGTATATTATTATTGGACATGCGTTTGGGTGGGTGGGTTGTTGATATTATTTTGGACTGTGATAATAGTTTGTTTGATTAATTGAATAGGATATTTCCTAGATATGAATTTACTTGTAAGATATTGTAGTTCATTATTAAGGTCATAATTTGTGGAACTGTATTTTATAGCATTGTAAATTTGATTATAAAGGACTGCTTTTTTTGTGTTGGGGGGGGGGGTGATGTGATTCAAAGTGTAAGAATTTGCCCGTGTGAGTATTTTTTCTGAAAATTCTTGTTCCTAGTTTTGAATCGCTTCTGTATATAGTGAGGTTTAGGAAATTAATTTGTCCCTTTTCTTCCAATTCCAGGGTATATTTTAATCTATTATGCATGGAATTGAATTTAATGAAAAGATCATTTATTGTGGATTTGTGCCCTATTAAGAGGATATCGTTAGCGTATCGTATAAATAATTTAATATCTTGGGGGTACGGTTGTAATATATGATTTTCTGTGGAGGCTAGGTAAATTTCAGATGGGGTGGCTGAGATCCCTAATCCCATAGGTAGGCCGTAGGTTTGTTGGTAAATCTGATTAAGAAATAGGAAGTATCTGGCATCTAATAGAAGGGTTGTGAGCTCTAGTATGCTATTAATTGAAAGGAAAGTGCGATTGGATAAGGTTTTGTCGTCTGTTAAGAAATTACGTAAGTTTTGTAATGTTGATGGCAAATGTACATTAGTGTACAATGAGACTACATCAAAAAGATGCTAGGATATCATCATTGGTTATTGTGATAGAATTTATTTTTTCAAAGGTTTCGGAGGTATTGTTTACTTTAAATTTCGAAAATCTAGTGAGGGGGGAGATAATTTTGATCAGGAAGGAAGATAAATTAGTGAAAGCTGATTTGCTGAAGGATATTATGGGTCTTAGGGGGTAATTGGGTTTATGGAGTTTGGTAATACCAAACATATGCAGTAGAATATTGTTACGGATACCAATCTGTTGAAGGGTGTTTAAATTAAATTCATTGTTGGTTCTTAGTTTCCTGAAAATAATGTCAAGCTTATTTTTATGTTTGGAAATAGTATATGTGTTATCCAGTTTGTATGTATCTGAATCAGAGAGTATAGATTCCATTTTTTCTATATATTGCTTTTGTTTATAATTACTATGGAATCACCTTTTTCGGCTTTCTGGGCTGTAATATTTGGATTGTTACGTATTTTTTGTAATTTCATTAACTGTTGTTTGTTTATATTGTGTTGGGTTTGAATCTGGAGTTAAGAATTGAATTACTTTGGTCTATAATTTGCCATTTATCTGGATGGTTATCTAATTTGGTTTGTAGTTCTATAATACATTCTTTGTAGGGATATTTATTATCTTTAATAGCAAAGTTAAAACCGTAATCGAGGCTAGCGAGTTCAGTGGAAGAAAAATGGTACGAAGAAATGTTTATAGATCTCATCCCCTTATCTGAAATTTACCTAGCCTCCGTAGAAAATCATATATTGCAACCATACCCCCCAGATATTAAATTATTTATACGATACGCTGACGATATCCTCATAATAGGGCACAAATCCACAGTAAATGATCTTTTCATTAAATTTAATTCCATGCATAATAGATTAAAATATACCCTGGAATTGGAAGAAAAGGGACAAATTAATTTCCTAAACCTCACTATATACAGAAGCGATACAAAACTAGGAACAAGAATTTTCAGAAAAAATACTCACACGGGCAAATACTTACATTCTGAATCACATCATCCCCTCAACACAAAAAAAGCAGTCCTTTATAATCAAATTTACAATGCTATAAAATACAGTTCCACACATTATGACCTTAATAATGAACTACAATATCTTACAAGTAAATTCATATCTAGGAAATATCCTATTCAATTAATCAAACAAACTATTATCACAGTCCAAAATAATATCAACAACCCGCCCACTCAAACGCATGTCCAATAATAATCCACGTATTATCCTCCCTTACCATAGTAATTTTGCCAACCAATTCCGCCGTTTATTCAAAAGTACTGATATCACCCTTACATTCTCATCTTACAATAAACTAGGTTCATTATTCAACTCATATAAAGATACACAAAATTACCACATTAGTGACATAAATAATATCATCTACTTAATAAAATGTCAAGATAACTTAACGCTTGCTACATTGGTAGCACCACCACAAAGTACGGTTCTACCAAAACATCAAACACACGTGCTTACTACCACTACAATAGCTTTAGGACAGGACAGAGAGTCCAATACCGAATTAGCAACACACGTTCAATCCCACAACCACACCCCCTTAGTAGATTCAGCCATTCCTATTATCAAATTAAAATCCAGTTTTAAAATTTTCCAATATGAAGCCCTAGTTATAGAATGGTTTTGCTGCCATTCCACTCTTCAAGTATTAAATTCCAAACTACCCTATAACATAGCACCGGTCTTGAATCTCATGCACCTGAGATTCCCACGTGTATCCAGGAGCATCACGGGAACCTAGTCTTCTTAAATACATGCGTTTACTCTCATTCTACCATTGCCAACTGAAGACGTGTAAAACGAAAGCCACTTGTTATGGCTATTGGCCTTCTGTTTCCAACTGTATAACTAAAATCGTTTCAAATTTCAACATTGACAACCAAGGACGAAGACGTGTGCTTCTACTTCCTTGCGCACATTTTAATTCTGTTTTTAAATCCTAACTTATTTATGCTGACTTAAATTTAAAATTTTCATCCAGTTTATTCCAACATCAATGCAGATTATAAAAAGGTGAGTATCATAATAAATTAAATTAAGCTACGCTATTATATTGTGGTATATCAGGCTTAATATCCAAGTTTGCAGATGATACGAAGGTTAGCAGGGTTGTTAATGACACTAATAACAGTACACTGCTGCAACAGGATCTAGAAAAGTTAAGCAGATGGTGACAAATGGGCCTGGAGTACTGGGGTCCATAGTTTAACAGATATTTATTTAAAGTATACCCAGTAAAATAAAATAAAATAAAATATTTCCAGAAGCTTTCGGAACTCGTGTCCCTTTCTCAACTGACAGAATTTTTAAATACATTACAAGCAAACTGTGGCACGTTACTCATTCGTCATTGTTGTAGCACGGACGTGTGCTGCCTTGCGCCAGTGATCATCCATCAATAAAACGGTTGTCTCCAGGATTGGATGTATACGCATGCCTTTCTGGCGATTTAATGCCTTAGGGTTGTTCATTATGTTTAGTGACTCTAGCCATAGGCGGTGGCGAAAGTGTCGCGCGTGGTCCACTATCTCAAAGTCGCGCTTGGGGTCAAGATCGTGGTTGGTAGCCCAAAAATGTTCTGCAAGCGCGGACTGGTCAGTTTCGGCAAGCCGGATTGCTCTGTCGTGTTCCGTGAGGCGATCCTGGAGACGTCTCGATGTCTCACCTACGTAGCAACTGTTACAGGCCCTACAGGTGATACGGTACACTACATTGCTGCGTAAGACAGGTGTGACAGGGGTCTTCACACTGGAGACAAGTGAACGTAGGTTCCTACCTGGTAATTGTACACATTTTATGTTGTAACTTCTCAGGATCTTCGAGATACGTCCTGACACTCCTGGATAGTACGGAATGTAGGCGGATGATATGCCGACTTGCTTCGGAGGTCTTGGGTTGGAAGTAAGCTCTTGTGCCTGTAACAAGCATCTGTTTAGTACATGGGATGGATAACCGCATCTGGTTAAGTCCGCCTTCACACGGGAGATCTCGTTACGTCTAATTGTGTCGGTGCTGGAATGGCTCCAGGCCCTGGAGAACAGGGTGCGGGCAGTGCTATTGAGATGGCTTGGAGCGTGGCCGGACCCGTAGTTGGTGAATTGACCGCACCACATGGGTTTGCGGTATACTGAGGTCTCTAGATGTGGGCCTACGCGATGCACTAGCACGTCCAGAAACGGGAGCGAACCGTCCACCTCTGATTCTACGGTAAACTTGATGAAATTGGATAGAGAGTTGAGGTATTCTAGTAGTACCGTTTCAGAACCACGTGGTATTATGGTAAAAATATCGTCGACATATCTACACCACGTTGTAATAGGTGTAGGTGGGTTCTGGTGTATCTGCTTCTCCAGATCTTCCATGGCGATGTTAGCTACTACGGAACTGACAGGGGCACCCATAGCAGTGCCATGTACTTGTTTGTAGAGTGAGTCTTCAAAGGTGAAGATGCTGCTAGAGAGGCATAGGTTGAGGGCGGTACAGATGTCATCAGTGGATAGTGACGTCCTGGATTGGAGGCTTAAGTCGCTCTCAAGGAGCCTTCTGGCGCAGTGCACGGCCTGTTGGACGGGAATCGAGGTGAATAAAGAAACCACGTCAAATGATGCCATGACAGAGTTATCAGGGATTGAAATGTCCTTAATGGTGTTAATGAATTCACTGCTGTTTTTAACGGTGTGAGATGTATTACCTATAAGAGGCGAGAGGAGGCTCGCGATGTGTTTGGACAGTTCATACGTTGGGGCACTGCAGCAAGACACTATAGGTCTGAGAGGAATACCCGGTTTATGGATCTTTGGTAATCCGTAGAATTGTGGTAGTTGACAGCCAGTACCACGCAGAAGATGGTGAGTCGCGGTCGGGATCTTCTTATCTTTAAGCCATGCGTGGACAAGTTTATTAACATTTGCTTCCAGACGTTTCAAGACTTTAACGGGAGGATCAGGTAGAGGTTCATATACGTTAGGATCGAGTAATAGGGCCAAGGCTTTCTCTCGGTAGGCTGATCGGTCCAGCACAACAGTCCGGCGCCCTTTATCCGCAGGAAGTACAACGATGGAGTTGTCTTTTCTTATAGATGACAGGGCGGCACGTTGGCGGTGGTTGAGGTTTGAGCACGTTTTTCGAGTGTTGCGGAGGACTGCGGCAGTCTTGAATCGGATCTCGTTGGCAGTTTCTTCGGGAAGGTTGGTAATACTGGCTTCTATGCCCATAGCGAGCTGTGTGATGGGAGGTTTCGATGGTATAACGGCGAATTTCATACCGTTTGATAAAACACTCAGCTGCTCGTTGGACAGTTGTTTGTTACTTAGATTCAAGACGAAAGAAGTCGTGTCGTCTGAACGAGTGTTCGTCTTTAAGGAGTTAGTTTCTATGCTCAAGTTTATGAACTTGCGCTGTTGGCGTAAACGGTAGGTATCCGAGGTCTGACTAGCCCGATGGCAGATGGTATGTATAAGGTTTGTAAATACAATAGGCGAGACCTTACCTTGTATATGTTGTAACAGTCTGGACTTGTTGTAGTCAGCGTTCCTGATTTCATGGTGGAGATGGGATATCCATAAATTTAACGTGCGCAGGCTGAAGTTAAAGCAGGCACGATCCATATGAGAGTTGTGGAACGGGGCTTTGTATCGGAACCCTTTAGGTATAATTCGATTGCTTTTGCATCTGTGGGCGAAGCGTAAATGTTGCCTGTAGCGAGCTATTGAGAGGAAGCATTTTTGCAACTGTGCACAATCGTTGTAGGTATTATGGCCATAAAGTGATCGAATAGTGACAAATGGGCCTGGAGTACTGGGGTCCATAGTTTAACAGATATTTATTTAAAGTATACCCAGTAAAATAAAATAAAATAAAATATTTCCAGAAGCTTTCGGAACTCGTGTCCCTTTCTCAACTGACAGAATTTTTAAATACATTACAAGCAAACTGTGGCACGTTACTCATTCGTCATTGTTGTAGCACGGACGTGTGCTGCCTTGCGCCAGTGATCATCCATCAATAAAACGGTTGTCTCCAGGATTGGATGTATACGCATGCCTTTCTGGCGATTTAATGCCTTAGGGTTGTTCATTATGTTTAGTGACTCTAGCCATAGGCGGTGGCGAAAGTGTCGCGCGTGGTCCACTATCTCAAAGTCGCGCTTGGGGTCAAGATCGTGGTTGGTAGCCCAAAAATGTTCTGCAAGCGCGGACTGGTCAGTTTCGGCAAGCCGGATTGCTCTGTCGTGTTCCGTGAGGCGATCCTGGAGACGTCTCGATGTCTCACCTACGTAGCAACTGTTACAGGCCCTACAGGTGATACGGTACACTACATTGCTGCGTAAGACAGGTGTGACAGGGGTCTTCACACTGGAGACAAGTGAACGTAGGTTCCTACCTGGTAATTGTACACATTTTATGTTGTAACTTCTCAGGATCTTCGAGATACGTCCTGACACTCCTGGATAGTACGGAATGTAGGCGGATGATATGCCGACTTGCTTCGGAGGTCTTGGGTTGGAAGTAAGCTCTTGTGCCTGTAACAAGCATCTGTTTAGTACATGGGATGGATAACCGCATCTGGTTAAGTCCGCCTTCACACGGGAGATCTCGTTACGTCTAATTGTGTCGGTGCTGGAATGGCTCCAGGCCCTGGAGAACAGGGTGCGGGCAGTGCTATTGAGATGGCTTGGAGCGTGGCCGGACCCGTAGTTGGTGAATTGACCGCACCACATGGGTTTGCGGTATACTGAGGTCTCTAGATGTGGGCCTACGCGATGCACTAGCACGTCCAGAAACGGGAGCGAACCGTCCACCTCTGATTCTACGGTAAACTTGATGAAATTGGATAGAGAGTTGAGGTATTCTAGTAGTACCGTTTCAGAACCACGTGGTATTATGGTAAAAATATCGTCGACATATCTACACCACGTTGTAATAGGTGTAGGTGGGTTCTGGTGTATCTGCTTCTCCAGATCTTCCATGGCGATGTTAGCTACTACGGAACTGACAGGGGCACCCATAGCAGTGCCATGTACTTGTTTGTAGAGTGAGTCTTCAAAGGTGAAGATGCTGCTAGAGAGGCATAGGTTGAGGGCGGTACAGATGTCATCAGTGGATAGTGACGTCCTGGATTGGAGGCTTAAGTCGCTCTCAAGGAGCCTTCTGGCGCAGTGCACGGCCTGTTGGACGGGAATCGAGGTGAATAAAGAAACCACGTCAAATGATGCCATGACAGAGTTATCAGGGATTGAAATGTCCTTAATGGTGTTAATGAATTCACTGCTGTTTTTAACGGTGTGAGATGTATTACCTATAAGAGGCGAGAGGAGGCTCGCGATGTGTTTGGACAGTTCATACGTTGGGGCACTGCAGCAAGACACTATAGGTCTGAGAGGAATACCCGGTTTATGGATCTTTGGTAATCCGTAGAATTGTGGTAGTTGACAGCCAGTACCACGCAGAAGATGGTGAGTCGCGGTCGGGATCTTCTTATCTTTAAGCCATGCGTGGACAAGTTTATTAACATTTGCTTCCAGACGTTTCAAGACTTTAACGGGAGGATCAGGTAGAGGTTCATATACGTTAGGATCGAGTAATAGGGCCAAGGCTTTCTCTCGGTAGGCTGATCGGTCCAGCACAACAGTCCGGCGCCCTTTATCCGCAGGAAGTACAACGATGGAGTTGTCTTTTCTTATAGATGACAGGGCGGCACGTTGGCGGTGGTTGAGGTTTGAGCACGTTTTTCGAGTGTTGCGGAGGACTGCGGCAGTCTTGAATCGGATCTCGTTGGCAGTTTCTTCGGGAAGGTTGGTAATACTGGCTTCTATGCCCATAGCGAGCTGTGTGATGGGAGGTTTCGATGGTATAACGGCGAATTTCATACCGTTTGATAAAACACTCAGCTGCTCGTTGGACAGTTGTTTGTTACTTAGATTCAAGACGAAAGAAGTCGTGTCGTCTGAACGAGTGTTCGTCTTTAAGGAGTTAGTTTCTATGCTCAAGTTTATGAACTTGCGCTGTTGGCGTAAACGGTAGGTATCCGAGGTCTGACTAGCCCGATGGCAGATGGTATGTATAAGGTTTGTAAATACAATAGGCGAGACCTTACCTTGTATATGTTGTAACAGTCTGGACTTGTTGTAGTCAGCGTTCCTGATTTCATGGTGGAGATGGGATATCCATAAATTTAACGTGCGCAGGCTGAAGTTAAAGCAGGCACGATCCATATGAGAGTTGTGGAACGGGGCTTTGTATCGGAACCCTTTAGGTATAATTCGATTGCTTTTGCATCTGTGGGCGAAGCGTAAATGTTGCCTGTAGCGAGCTATTGAGAGGAAGCATTTTTGCAACTGTGCACAATCGTTGTAGGTATTATGGCCATAAAGTGATCGAATAGTGACAAATGGGCCTGGAGTACTGGGGTCCATAGTTTAACAGATATTTATTTAAAGTATACCCAGTAAAATAAAATAAAATAAAATAAAATAAAATATTTCCAGAAGCTTTCGGAACTCGTGTCCCTTTCTCAACTGACAGAATTTTTAAATACATTACAAGCAAACTGTGGCACGTTACTCATTCGTCATTGTTGTAGCACGGACGTGTGCTGCCTTGCGCCAGTGATCATCCATCAATAAAACGGTTGTCTCCAGGATTGGATGTATACGCATGCCTTTCTGGCGATTTAATGCCTTAGGGTTGTTCATTATGTTTAGTGACTCTAGCCATAGGCGGTGGCGAAAGTGTCGCGCGTGGTCCACTATCTCAAAGTCGCGCTTGGGGTCAAGATCGTGGTTGGTAGCCCAAAAATGTTCTGCAAGCGCGGACTGGTCAGTTTCGGCAAGCCGGATTGCTCTGTCGTGTTCCGTGAGGCGATCCTGGAGACGTCTCGATGTCTCACCTACGTAGCAACTGTTACAGGCCCTACAGGTGATACGGTACACTACATTGCTGCGTAAGACAGGTGTGACAGGGGTCTTCACACTGGAGACAAGTGTGAAGACCCCCTCGTCTTTAACCCCTGTTTAAGGAGTTAAAGACGAGTGTTCGTCTTTAACTCCTTAAAGACGAACACTCGTTCAGACGACACGACTTCTTTCGTCTTGAATCTAAGTAACAAACAACTGTCCAACGAGCAGCTGAGTGTTTTATCAAACGGTATGAAATTCGCCGTTATACCATCGAAACCTCCCATCACACAGCTCGCTATGGGCATAGAAGCCAGTATTACCAACCTTCCCGAAGAAACTGCCAACGAGATCCGATTCAAGACTGCCGCAGTCCTCCGCAACACTCGAAAAACGTGCTCAAACCTCAACCACCGCCAACGTGCCGCCCTGTCATCTATAAGAAAAGACAACTCCATCGTTGTACTTCCTGCGGATAAAGGGCGCCGGACTGTTGTGCTGGACCGATCAGCCTACCGAGAGAAAGCCTTGGCCCTATTACTCGATCCTAACGTATATGAACCTCTACCTGATCCTCCCGTTAAAGTCTTGAAACGTCTGGAAGCAAATGTTAATAAACTTGTCCACGCATGGCTTAAAGATAAGAAGATCCCGACCGCGACTCACCATCTTCTGCGTGGTACTGGCTGTCAACTACCACAATTCTACGGATTACCAAAGATCCATAAACCGGGTATTCCTCTCAGACCTATAGTGTCTTGCTGCAGTGCCCCAACGTATGAACTGTCCAAACACATCGCGAGCCTCCTCTCGCCTCTTATAGGTAATACATCTCACACCGTTAAAAACAGCAGTGAATTCATTAACACCATTAAGGACATTTCAATCCCTGATAACTCTGTCATGGCATCATTTGACGTGGTTTCTTTATTCACCTCGATTCCCGTCCAACAGGCCGTGCACTGCGCCAGAAGGCTCCTTGAGAGCGACTTAAGCCTCCAATCCAGGACGTCACTATCCACTGATGACATCTGTACCGCCCTCAACCTATGCCTCTCTAGCAGCATCTTCACCTTTGAAGACTCACTCTACAAACAAGTACATGGCACTGCTATGGGTGCCCCTGTCAGTTCCGTAGTAGCTAACATCGCCATGGAAGATCTGGAGAAGCAGATACACCAGAACCCACCTACACCTATTACAACGTGGTGTAGATATGTCGACGATATTTTTACCATAATACCACGTGGTTCTGAAACGGTACTACTAGAATACCTCAACTCTCTATCCAATTTCATCAAGTTTACCGTAGAATCAGAGGTGGACGGTTCGCTCCCGTTTCTGGACGTGCTAGTGCATCGCGTAGGCCCACATCTAGAGACCTCAGTATACCGCAAACCCATGTGGTGCGGTCAATTCACCAACTACGGGTCCGGCCACGCTCCAAGCCATCTCAATAGCACTGCCCGCACCCTGTTCTCCAGGGCCTGGAGCCATTCCAGCACCGACACAATTAGACGTAACGAGATCTCCCGTGTGAAGGCGGACTTAACCAGATGCGGTTATCCATCCCATGTACTAAACAGATGCTTGTTACAGGCACAAGAGCTTACTTCCAACCCAAGACCTCCGAAGCAAGTCGGCATATCATCCGCCTACATTCCGTACTATCCAGGAGTGTCAGGACGTATCTCGAAGATCCTGAGAAGTTACAACATAAAATGTGTACAATTACCAGGTAGGAACCTACGTTCACTTGTCTCCAGTGTGAAGACCCCTGTCACACCTGTCTTACGCAGCAATGTAGTGTACCGTATCACCTGTAGGGCCTGTAACAGTTGCTACGTAGGTGAGACATCGAGACGTCTCCAGGATCGCCTCACGGAACACGACAGAGCAATCCGGCTTGCCGAAACTGACCAGTCCGCGCTTGCAGAACATTTTTGGGCTACCAACCACGATCTTGACCCCAAGCGCGACTTTGAGATAGTGGACCACGCGCGACACTTTCGCCACCGCCTATGGCTAGAGTCACTAAACATAATGAACAACCCTAAGGCATTAAATCGCCAGAAAGGCATGCGTATACATCCAATCCTGGAGACAACCGTTTTATTGATGGATGATCACTGGCGCAAGGCAGCACACGTCCGTGCTACAACAATGACGAATGAGTAACGTGCCACAGTTTGCTTGTAATGTATTTAAAAATTCTGTCAGTTGAGAAAGGGACACGAGTTCCGAAAGCTTCTGGAAATATTTTATTTTATTTTATTTTACTGGGTATACTTTAAATAAATATCTGTTAAACTATGGACCCCAGTACTCCAGGCCCATTTGTCACTATTCGATCACTTTATGGCCATAATACCTACAACGATTGTGCACAGTTGCAAAAATGCTTCCTCTCAATAGCTCGCTACAGGCAACATTTACGCTTCGCCCACAGATGCAAAAGCAATCGAATTATACCTAAAGGGTTCCGATACAAAGCCCCGTTCCACAACTCTCATATGGATCGTGCCTGCTTTAACTTCAGCCTGCGCACGTTAAATTTATGGATATCCCATCTCCACCATGAAATCAGGAACGCTGACTACAACAAGTCCAGACTGTTACAACATATACAAGGTAAGGTCTCGCCTATTGTATTTACAAACCTTATACATACCATCTGCCATCGGGCTAGTCAGACCTCGGATACCTACCGTTTACGCCAACAGCGCAAGTTCATAAACTTGAGCATAGAAACTAACTCCTTAAAGACGAACACTCGTTCAGACGACACGACTTCTTTCGTCTTGAATCTAAGTAACAAACAACTGTCCAACGAGCAGCTGAGTGTTTTATCAAACGGTATGAAATTCGCCGTTATACCATCGAAACCTCCCATCACACAGCTCGCTATGGGCATAGAAGCCAGTATTACCAACCTTCCCGAAGAAACTGCCAACGAGATCCGATTCAAGACTGCCGCAGTCCTCCGCAACACTCGAAAAACGTGCTCAAACCTCAACCACCGCCAACGTGCCGCCCTGTCATCTATAAGAAAAGACAACTCCATCGTTGTACTTCCTGCGGATAAAGGGCGCCGGACTGTTGTGCTGGACCGATCAGCCTACCGAGAGAAAGCCTTGGCCCTATTACTCGATCCTAACGTATATGAACCTCTACCTGATCCTCCCGTTAAAGTCTTGAAACGTCTGGAAGCAAATGTTAATAAACTTGTCCACGCATGGCTTAAAGATAAGAAGATCCCGACCGCGACTCACCATCTTCTGCGTGGTACTGGCTGTCAACTACCACAATTCTACGGATTACCAAAGATCCATAAACCGGGTATTCCTCTCAGACCTATAGTGTCTTGCTGCAGTGCCCCAACGTATGAACTGTCCAAACACATCGCGAGCCTCCTCTCGCCTCTTATAGGTAATACATCTCACACCGTTAAAAACAGCAGTGAATTCATTAACACCATTAAGGACATTTCAATCCCTGATAACTCTGTCATGGCATCATTTGACGTGGTTTCTTTATTCACCTCGATTCCCGTCCAACAGGCCGTGCACTGCGCCAGAAGGCTCCTTGAGAGCGACTTAAGCCTCCAATCCAGGACGTCACTATCCACTGATGACATCTGTACCGCCCTCAACCTATGCCTCTCTAGCAGCATCTTCACCTTTGAAGACTCACTCTACAAACAAGTACATGGCACTGCTATGGGTGCCCCTGTCAGTTCCGTAGTAGCTAACATCGCCATGGAAGATCTGGAGAAGCAGATACACCAGAACCCACCTACACCTATTACAACGTGGTGTAGATATGTCGACGATATTTTTACCATAATACCACGTGGTTCTGAAACGGTACTACTAGAATACCTCAACTCTCTATCCAATTTCATCAAGTTTACCGTAGAATCAGAGGTGGACGGTTCGCTCCCGTTTCTGGACGTGCTAGTGCATCGCGTAGGCCCACATCTAGAGACCTCAGTATACCGCAAACCCATGTGGTGCGGTCAATTCACCAACTACGGGTCCGGCCACGCTCCAAGCCATCTCAATAGCACTGCCCGCACCCTGTTCTCCAGGGCCTGGAGCCATTCCAGCACCGACACAATTAGACGTAACGAGATCTCCCGTGTGAAGGCGGACTTAACCAGATGCGGTTATCCATCCCATGTACTAAACAGATGCTTGTTACAGGCACAAGAGCTTACTTCCAACCCAAGACCTCCGAAGCAAGTCGGCATATCATCCGCCTACATTCCGTACTATCCAGGAGTGTCAGGACGTATCTCGAAGATCCTGAGAAGTTACAACATAAAATGTGTACAATTACCAGGTAGGAACCTACGTTCACTTGTCTCCAGTGTGAAGACCCCTGTCACACCTGTCTTACGCAGCAATGTAGTGTACCGTATCACCTGTAGGGCCTGTAACAGTTGCTACGTAGGTGAGACATCGAGACGTCTCCAGGATCGCCTCACGGAACACGACAGAGCAATCCGGCTTGCCGAAACTGACCAGTCCGCGCTTGCAGAACATTTTTGGGCTACCAACCACGATCTTGACCCCAAGCGCGACTTTGAGATAGTGGACCACGCGCGACACTTTCGCCACCGCCTATGGCTAGAGTCACTAAACATAATGAACAACCCTAAGGCATTAAATCGCCAGAAAGGCATGCGTATACATCCAATCCTGGAGACAACCGTTTTATTGATGGATGATCACTGGCGCAAGGCAGCACACGTCCGTGCTACAACAATGACGAATGAGTAACGTGCCACAGTTTGCTTGTAATGTATTTAAAAATTCTGTCAGTTGAGAAAGGGACACGAGTTCCGAAAGCTTCTGGAAATATTTTATTTTATTTTATTTTACTGGGTATACTTTAAATAAATATCTGTTAAACTATGGACCCCAGTACTCCAGGCCCATTTGTCACTATTCGATCACTTTATGGCCATAATACCTACAACGATTGTGCACAGTTGCAAAAATGCTTCCTCTCAATAGCTCGCTACAGGCAACATTTACGCTTCGCCCACAGATGCAAAAGCAATCGAATTATACCTAAAGGGTTCCGATACAAAGCCCCGTTCCACAACTCTCATATGGATCGTGCCTGCTTTAACTTCAGCCTGCGCACGTTAAATTTATGGATATCCCATCTCCACCATGAAATCAGGAACGCTGACTACAACAAGTCCAGACTGTTACAACATATACAAGGTAAGGTCTCGCCTATTGTATTTACAAACCTTATACATACCATCTGCCATCGGGCTAGTCAGACCTCGGATACCTACCGTTTACGCCAACAGCGCAAGTTCATAAACTTGAGCATAGAAACTAACTCCTTAAAGACGAACACTCGTTCAGACGACACGACTTCTTTCGTCTTGAATCTAAGTAACAAACAACTGTCCAACGAGCAGCTGAGTGTTTTATCAAACGGTATGAAATTCGCCGTTATACCATCGAAACCTCCCATCACACAGCTCGCTATGGGCATAGAAGCCAGTATTACCAACCTTCCCGAAGAAACTGCCAACGAGATCCGATTCAAGACTGCCGCAGTCCTCCGCAACACTCGAAAAACGTGCTCAAACCTCAACCACCGCCAACGTGCCGCCCTGTCATCTATAAGAAAAGACAACTCCATCGTTGTACTTCCTGCGGATAAAGGGCGCCGGACTGTTGTGCTGGACCGATCAGCCTACCGAGAGAAAGCCTTGGCCCTATTACTCGATCCTAACGTATATGAACCTCTACCTGATCCTCCCGTTAAAGTCTTGAAACGTCTGGAAGCAAATGTTAATAAACTTGTCCACGCATGGCTTAAAGATAAGAAGATCCCGACCGCGACTCACCATCTTCTGCGTGGTACTGGCTGTCAACTACCACAATTCTACGGATTACCAAAGATCCATAAACCGGGTATTCCTCTCAGACCTATAGTGTCTTGCTGCAGTGCCCCAACGTATGAACTGTCCAAACACATCGCGAGCCTCCTCTCGCCTCTTATAGGTAATACATCTCACACCGTTAAAAACAGCAGTGAATTCATTAACACCATTAAGGACATTTCAATCCCTGATAACTCTGTCATGGCATCATTTGACGTGGTTTCTTTATTCACCTCGATTCCCGTCCAACAGGCCGTGCACTGCGCCAGAAGGCTCCTTGAGAGCGACTTAAGCCTCCAATCCAGGACGTCACTATCCACTGATGACATCTGTACCGCCCTCAACCTATGCCTCTCTAGCAGCATCTTCACCTTTGAAGACTCACTCTACAAACAAGTACATGGCACTGCTATGGGTGCCCCTGTCAGTTCCGTAGTAGCTAACATCGCCATGGAAGATCTGGAGAAGCAGATACACCAGAACCCACCTACACCTATTACAACGTGGTGTAGATATGTCGACGATATTTTTACCATAATACCACGTGGTTCTGAAACGGTACTACTAGAATACCTCAACTCTCTATCCAATTTCATCAAGTTTACCGTAGAATCAGAGGTGGACGGTTCGCTCCCGTTTCTGGACGTGCTAGTGCATCGCGTAGGCCCACATCTAGAGACCTCAGTATACCGCAAACCCATGTGGTGCGGTCAATTCACCAACTACGGGTCCGGCCACGCTCCAAGCCATCTCAATAGCACTGCCCGCACCCTGTTCTCCAGGGCCTGGAGCCATTCCAGCACCGACACAATTAGACGTAACGAGATCTCCCGTGTGAAGGCGGACTTAACCAGATGCGGTTATCCATCCCATGTACTAAACAGATGCTTGTTACAGGCACAAGAGCTTACTTCCAACCCAAGACCTCCGAAGCAAGTCGGCATATCATCCGCCTACATTCCGTACTATCCAGGAGTGTCAGGACGTATCTCGAAGATCCTGAGAAGTTACAACATAAAATGTGTACAATTACCAGGTAGGAACCTACGTTCACTTGTCTCCAGTGTGAAGACCCCTGTCACACCTGTCTTACGCAGCAATGTAGTGTACCGTATCACCTGTAGGGCCTGTAACAGTTGCTACGTAGGTGAGACATCGAGACGTCTCCAGGATCGCCTCACGGAACACGACAGAGCAATCCGGCTTGCCGAAACTGACCAGTCCGCGCTTGCAGAACATTTTTGGGCTACCAACCACGATCTTGACCCCAAGCGCGACTTTGAGATAGTGGACCACGCGCGACACTTTCGCCACCGCCTATGGCTAGAGTCACTAAACATAATGAACAACCCTAAGGCATTAAATCGCCAGAAAGGCATGCGTATACATCCAATCCTGGAGACAACCGTTTTATTGATGGATGATCACTGGCGCAAGGCAGCACACGTCCGTGCTACAACAATGACGAATGAGTAACGTGCCACAGTTTGCTTGTAATGTATTTAAAAAATTCTGTCAGTTGAGAAAGGGACACGAGTTCCGAAAGCTTCTGGAAATATTTTATTTTATTTTATTTTACTGGGTATACTTTAAATAAATATCTGTTAAGCAGATGGGCTGAGAGGTGGTAAATGAAGTTTAACATTGACAAATGTAAAGTACTACATATGGGAAACAGTAATCCCAGACTAACGTATCAACTCTGTGGTACCACAATGACAAGGTATAAGGTATGTTCGTGTCAAACGGCACCTGGGATTTCTCCCAACTCCGCGTATGTTTCGCTGTATCGAGTACAGTACACTATCAAGCCAGAGACTTAAAAGTGTTTGGGCCATGTCTGTGCAGTGGGATGTGTTGTGCCCATTGTTTGACTGGCTTATTGGCCGCCAGGCCCCAAGTGGGGCCTGACGTTGCCCATACCCTGCCATGTGGATGCTAGCCGGGTCTAGTATCCAGTATCACAACAAATTGCTCTGGCAGGTCCTGCCAACTAGTTTTCTGGGATTTCAGTGGCTAGGACCTAAAAAAAAAAAACAAAAAACGCATTTGACATTAGTGCTTAATGGGATTGCTGTTGAAGACTGGGGGGAAAACAGATAGAAGAATAGGGATGATAGAGTAGGCATCCCCAAAGCGGTCAGTGGAGACGAGCTCCACCAGGCGAAGTATGGGGTAGTAGGCAGGGAGGAGAGGAGACAGAGATCCGTCTTCCCCCACTGCCTGGGGATTGGGTTTTAAAGGGAACCAGATTAGAGTACGCAGTTTAGATCGTCAATGGCGTGTTGGCAGCAAAGCCGCAGAATGTCTTTGTCAGTGCCATGTCCAAACAGTGTTAAATCCGGTATGAAGGTCAAGCCGCCCATCCCGCTCTGGGGGGGTGGGATATGTTAGCTGGCAGTGGGGAACCCACCAGGCGAGGGGCTGATGAGACATACATTTATTTCATTCATAATCTGCATTCTCACTCTACTTCCTTTTTTTTAATTTTTTTATTATATATATACAAGAGGGCCTCGATTAACGCGATTAATCGAGTTCACTCAGTGCCCAGCCTATTCATTCTATCTTTCGTTGTCATTCATTCATTCTACATTGGATCCCCTTGCCACTAGCTTACTGATATTTTTCAGTTAATCCGCTTCCCTGGCTGCCTGTACATCTCCCTCCCCTGCATGGTTACTTATTTGGTGTGGGGCCCCAGGTTCCTACACATGTCAGAGTAGTCTTGGGGAGTTTTGTTATATCAGGTTTCTGTCAGGGTGTAGAATACTGCTGTCCTAACAGTTTTTAAATCATTGGCTGAGTGTGGTGGGAAAGTTGGGCAATTTTACTATTGATTATTGTCTGATTGCTGGGTGGCTGAATTGCCATTCTTTGGATTGCTCTGCGCATTTCGAATACTTTCTGTGTGAAAGATGTAAAAGCTTTATAATTTTGCTCTTCTATGATGAACAGATGTTCTTCTCCCCTGGGAAGGGGAGCAATCTGTGCTATTAGCTCTGTTCTGGGGCTGTCATATATTATACATTCATATAGAATGTGTACCCAGTCTTCACTTTCACCACAGGTGCAGTTTGGGTCATCAGTCAGGCCTAAGGGGGTTAGTTTTGCCTTTAGAGAGCCGTGACCTGTCAATATAAATGTTGTAAAAGTCCAGGGGCATACCACTTAGGTGGCTCTGGGCTAAACATTGACACTCGTGGCAGAAACCATTTGGTAACCAGACCTCTGGATTCCTGCTCCCACTTTGTTTACCATAGCTCATGGAGCTTTGTGGCTATTCTTTTTCTTTCATCATTGAAGGTGTTGGTTGTGTCAAGGGCTATCCCCAGAAATTCTGTGGGTATGCCCTTTTTAAATCTATAATATAAGCCTCTTTTGGTTACTTCCAGGTAAAGTGGGAGAGTTCCGGCCAGCAACTGTAGTGCAGGTGCGCTTACTGTGCAACATGGTCTAGTAATAGGGAGTAGTATTGTCCTTTGTATTGATTCTAATTTATTCCTATTTCTTACTATGGCCGAGCGGATGAACCACGCACTGGCTCCATAGGTGATAACAGGTAGGAACATCGCATGGTATATGACCATCAGGGTCTTTCTTTTGAACCCCCAGTCTGCTCGACTGATCCTGGCAATCATATCTGCATAATTTCTCACTTTCTTCACCAAGTAGATCAAATGGGGGTAAAAAGTTAGTTTTGAATCAAAGACCACTCCAAGATATTTTAGTTCTGTTACCATTTTTATAGTGGTTGTGTTAATTTTGATTTGTGGACATCTGCTTATGTCCAAATTGCCTTTTAGAAGTATTTGTTTGGTTTTTTTCAGGCGATATTTTGAGCATGTGCATTTATGCCCACTCCTGCAGCTGCAAGAGGGCGGCGCTTGCTCTGTGCTCTACAACCACTCGTGAGTTACCTTTTACAAGGAAAATCATGTCATCTGCAAAGGCCAGGCTTTTTACGGGGCCAGATCCAAGGCCGGAAATTCGTCCAGAACAATGTTCCAAAAGAAAGGGCCAAGGATTGAACCCTGCGGGCAGCCTTTATTCACAGGGCTTGGCAATTCCTGGAACCTTGTGCGTATTGATTCACTTCTGTCTGTAAGGTAGCTGTTTATTACCTTATAGAGGTTTTGGGGGCATTTGCCTGGCAAAGTCCCCTAAGGACACTAGGCCACCAGAGTGAGTCAAATGCCCCAGCAAAGTCAATGGAGATTGCCAGCATATATTTCTCCTCTGTGTTTTTAACTGTTGTCAGTAGGTGGTGCATGGCATCCTCCGTGGAATTGCCCTGCTTAAAACCATACTGATTGTTGGAATGCAAACCTGCTTCTGTGTAATTTTGAGCTAATCTGCTATATATTAGTCTTTCATATATTTTTCCTAGTACAGGGAGTAGGGCTATTGGTCTATATGATTTGGGATCAGTAGGGAGTTTTTCAGGATTTTTGAGAATTAATCTTAACACAGCTTGTTTCCATATTTTTGGGAATATACCTTCTGTCATACAGTTATTATATAGTGCTATTAATTTATCTGGTGCTATTTCTGCTAATTTTTTGATAATCTCAACCTCTAAGAGTTCAAAACCTAAACATTTATTGTTTTTGGTTTTAGATAGTGCTATTTCCAAGTCTTGTATGGTGAACAGAGGTTCAATATTGGCATTGTCATTTTCAGTATTTTATTTTATAATGGTTAGGCGTGTGAGGGAAAATGCATGGGATACATACAAATTAACACGTGACACAGAAGCCTATGATAGATACAAGTTGATCTGTAACCAAGTTACAAAGGAGGTTAGGCAGGCGAAGGCAGATTTGGCAAGGGATGTTAAGAAAAACAGCAAAGAGTTCTTTATTTATGTAAACTCTAGAAGGAAGGGGATGAATCAGATTGGTCCACTTGATATCGATGGGTCAACTGTTGATGATCCTGCTCAGGTAGCTAACAAACTGAATGAATATTTTGCATCGACATTCACACATGAGGAGTTATTCAGCGAGGGGAATGCCAGAGGTGTATTCAACTCTGGCAGTAAGCTAGAGAATCTTGTAATAACTGAGAGGAAAGTGGAGGAGAAATTGTTGAAGATAAATACAAGAAAGGCACCTGGGGTGGATGGGATCTATCCAGTTATATTGAAGGAAGCAGCAAAGGAAGTAATCAAACCCTTAGCCATAATTATGAGAGCTTCTTTGGACTCAGGGGAAGTACCCATGGACTGGAGATGTGCAAATGTAACCCCAATTCACAAAGGAGAATCAAAGGGCGACACAAATAATTATAGACCTGTTAGTTTAACTTCTGTTTCAGGAAAATTAATGGAGGCACTGGTTAAAGAAGCACTGCAGGATCATCTAGACAAGGCTTCAGTTATAGCTCGGACACAGCATGGTTTTGTTAAGGGGAAGTCTTGCCTCACCAATTTGATTGGATACTATGATGCAGTCACAAAAGAACTTGGATATCCCTGGATCTTAGAGAGGCTTTTGATAGTTGCACATGGAAAACTGCTGCACAAATTGGAGCAGTGAGGCATTGGAGGCAAATTTCTGCTATGGATAAAGGAGTGGTTGAGGGGGAGAAGACAGAGTGGTAATCAATGGACACTGCTCATCATGGACTAATGTTATTAGTTGAGTCCCTCAGGGTTCAGTGTTGGGTCCATTATTGTTTTTTGTATTTATAAATAATATTGATGATGGTATATCAAGCTTAACGTCCAAGTTTGCAAACGATACAAAAGTTGGCAGGGTTGTTAAGGACACTACCGACGCTATGCTGCTGCAACATGATCTGGAAAGGCTGAGCAGATGGGCTGAGAGGTGGCAAATGAAGTTTAACATTGACAAATGTAAAGTACTACATATGGGAAACAGCAACCCCAGAGCAACGTATCAACTCTGTGGTACTACACCGAGAGTGGTAGAGAATGAAGAGAACCTGGGGGTAATTGTGCAGGCAGATATGAAGTTCTCTGTGCAGTGCAGACGGGCTGCAAGGGTAGCTCATGGTGTCTTATCAATGATATACAGGAATTTTTCTAGCAGGGATAAAACGGTGGTTATTCCCTTGTATAAGGCAATGGTCAGGCCACAGCTTGAGTACTGTATACAGGTCTGGAGGCCTCATTTCAAGAAGTATGTAGAGCTGCTGGAACAAGTACAGATAAGGGCAACAAGATTAGTGAATTGAACAAAGGGTTGCTCTTACGAAAAAAGGCTTAAGTTTTGCAAATTACAGTGTCTGGAGACTAGGCACCGGCGAGGTGATATGATGGAGGTGTATAAAGCCTTGAATGGTTTGAACATGCTCAATGCTGATGGGATCCTGCCTCTTGCTCAGAATAATCACCTGAGAGGGCATACATTCAAATTGAGGAAAGACAGATGTAGGATAGATGTGCGGAAATTTGCCTTTAGCCAGCGGGTAGTTGGTTGGTGGAACAGACTTCCATTCCTTGTTGTGGAAGTTGATAGCCTAAATAAATTTAAGGCTCAGCTGGACAGGTATTTCGAATGAACGGAGGGGTGAAGTGGAAGGTTTTTTTTGGCTGATGTTGCATATGCCTGCTTTCTTGCATCATATGCCTCTACTAATGCTAATTTAATAATTTGAATTAATGAATATCATGGTACTAGTAATTTAATTAGCTCTGCACCACCCAAGCCTTTTCATATTCTTTGGCATCTTTCGTTAAGGTTCCAAAAATACTAAACTGTCAGATACATTTCAGAACACATACACTGGTGTTCAAAGAAAGTGCATCACCTCTTAAAATTGTAATCGTCATCTGAATAACGTAAATATATGGGAATATTTCTTACTGATTGCATCAGATAAGATTGACATGTGTAGGTGATGATGTAACATTGCATCAGCTGTTACTTTCAACTACATAAGCACAATCTGCAAGAGTTGCAGTCATTCCTTGCTGTGTCAAGGTGGCGAGTTACGTGCAGTCGACGTCACGAAGAAAGCTTTGCACCACCCAAGCCTTTTCATATTTCTTTGGTATCTTTCGTTAAGGTTGCAAAAAATACTATATAAAATTTCAGAACACATACACTGGTGTTCAAAGAAAGTGCATCACCCCTTAAAATTGTAATTGTCATCTGAATAACGTAAGTATATGGCAATATTTCCTACAGATTGCATCAGATAAGATTGACATGTGTAGGTTATGACGTAACATTGCATCAGCTGTTACTTTCAGCTAGATAAGCACACTCTGCAAGAGTTGCAGTCATTCCTTGCTTGTGTCCGGATGGCCAGTTACGTGCCGTTGAAGCCACAAAGAAAGAGTGCTATTGTTGCTTTACGCGAGGAAGGATGTTCTTCCCATCATATTGCTTATAGAGTGTCTTTTAATCAGTCACCAGTGAGTAGATTGCTTTCCAAACTGAAGAATACTGGTTCTGCTGATAGGAAAAAAGGTTATGGATGCAAACGAGTCTCTACGCCAAAACAGGACCGCATTTTGAAGCGATTATACCTTTAAAAACCGTAAAGCTTCTTCGTCTGAGCTGAAAAGAGAATTGGAAGAATATACAGGAGTGGTAGCAAGTGTAATAACAGCAGAAGACACCTTTTCAAAAATGGGCTTCTAGCCCATCGCCCTAAGAAGCAGCCCCTCCTCACATAAAAAAAATGAAAAAGGCCCGATTAATTTGGTGTAAAGAGCATTTCAAATGGACCCCCGAGCAGTGGAAGTCAGTTATTTTCTCGGATGAGAAGAAATTCAATCAGCATGGCTCTGATGGGAGACAAGTGAGATGGGATATATTCAGAGTGTATTGTGTCTACAGTGAAATTTCCTACCAGCCAAATGATATGGAGGTGCATTTCATATCGTGGAGTAGGTTATCTGAGGTTTATAAAAGGTTACGTAAATGCCAATGGATACCTGGATATATTGAAGGCAAATTGCTGCCAACCATTAGAGACCATTTCAACCTGCCAAGTAACTGCCTCTTTCAGGATGGCTCTGCTCCTTGTCATCGGGTGAAAAGTGTAAGTAGGCACTTCTGTAGTTACTTTAGCTTTATTTCTGCATTACAGGTTTGAAAATAATGTGTTTACATTTGTTACAGGTGAAAAATTGGTTGTTAAAAACGATCCATTACAACTCTTTGCTAGCCAGGAAACAGCCCGGACCTGAATCCGATAGAGGAGTGTTGGCATCGTATGGAATCTGCAGTTGTCAGAAAGAAACCAAAGACCCTTTGTGAACTTCAGTAAGCCATAATTCGTGTTTGGAACCATGAACTATCAGTTGATTATCTTTAGGAATCGATCTTGTCAATGCTTCGACGGTGTGCTGCTGCTATCAGGGCCAGAGGCAGTTCAACTAAATATTAGTTTGCACCTGGTAAACTTTTCATTTTGTTTTTCATTTAAAATGATAAACTGAAGCAAATTGAGGGCTTATGATAACATATCAGCTCTAATTGTCGTGTTTACCAAAACTGTTGTATAAAGGTTGCAAATTTTGGAATATTTTGAGAGCACCTGTCAAATAATACTTAGCTTTACCTTAACTATTAATAAATATCTTTTGTTTATATTTCTATTTTTGATGCTAGTCATTAATGTAATATACCATTGCTAAAAAAAGGGGTAGAAATGTGAAATTCCTAGATGATGCACTTTCTTCAAACACCAGTGTATATGCAAGATTTTCTATGTGTTATAAAATCTGAAAAATGTGCTGATCAAGCAAATGCATTGTTCCTGATAGTGAAATTGTTCAGAAAAGAAGGGTGATGTAATGGTTTTGAGAAATGGGAAAGTTTCAATTCTGCTGATGGCAGTAATAAAGTGATTCCAAAAGTTAGCCCAGTATGGTGAATTTAACAATTTCAACAGATGTATATGACACTCAACTACAAAAAAAGACTAAGCATCTGTGTCACTTTGGCCTCTCTGGTTAACTGTATAGATTGATAGAATTTAAATTTGTAACCACATGTATGTTTCATCTCAGAATGGTAAAGATACCACAGGATGTAGTTTACTTAATTCTTTTGAAGCTTGATACACTTCAATCAGGATGCCGTGCAGATGTGTAAAGTGTAATCTTGTGTCTTGAGATGGCGATTTACAGAACTTGAGTCTTTCTTGGTAAGAATATCCTTTTTCACCCCTGACTAAACTCGTTTTTCTCTGCACCCTTTTGAAAAAATGTACATCCTTTCTAAAATAAGGTTTTCAAACCTATATGCTCTGTGGTGCATTTTTTTTTTTTTTTTTTTGTTAATGAAAGTCTTTCTGGAAACATTTTGAAAACAAATTATGTTATTTTTTTACTGTTTTTTTTTTGTCTATTCTAGACACTCTTCAGTTTTTTCAGACAAACAGCATAAACAAATTTGAAATGGCTATACTTACTGCATATATTTCAAGATTCAAATAAAGTATATGAACCATAAATAGATAGAATCTTAACTAAATAGTATGAATCAGAGCTGTAATACTCAATACGTTCTATGTTGATATTAATATTTGTAAAATAATAAGAGGAGTTTACCTCAATATATTACCTCAATAAGTGTTCTACATACTACATTGAGATTAACTCCTCTTATTATTTTACAAATAGCATCTTAACATAATCTGATTTTTCTGATTTTAATGTATATTTTGAAAGTTTTCATTACATTTTATATCTAGTTTTCTGTTTACTTTGCTTGTTAAATATAAAAAAAATTTTTTTTGTAAAAGTGGTGTCTCTTTTATATTAAAAAAAGGGGGGGAGATTAATTGATATGCTTTTATTATTATTATTAATAGCCATATGGTGCAAGGAAGCCTAAGGCTTATGCTGCACCAGGAAAAAAAAAAGTTCCCTAGTTATCCTGAGAGCGAGAGAGAGAGAGAGAGAGTGAGTGAGTCAAAAGTAGAAGGGAATCACCAAGGAAGAGAAGAACGATGATATCCAGCTCAGGACCCTGGGTGTGCCAAGCCCATATTCAACAGATGTGAGCCCCCAGGTTTTTTACCTTAATGCTGAACTGTTACTGTAAATGTTTTTTACTTATTCTTTTTTAATTTATATTCTCAATCTTCTTTATAGTTACATTTATTTTATATCAGTGCATTAACTCTAAGCATTTTCTTTGTGGAGTTTTGACTGCAACAGATAGCAGTGATTTGTTTTGCTCTGAACAATTCCTACTTAACTGCCCACCTACTTAATGTCACTTGGTATGAAGGATACTGCACACGATGCTGAAACTGAAGGAGTACTTGATTTCATGACAGTGTAAGTGTACCTAATAAAATGACCACTCTGTATGTACACATATACATACACACACACACAGAGGCCTCTGAGGTCGGGAAAACTCATGTCTAAGAATATATAAATTCATACACCGACCATTGAATAAAATTTAAAATTTAATATGACTACAATCTTTAAATTTCATTAATATGAAATTTAAAATTTCATATTAAATTTTAAATTTTATTCAATGGTCGGTGTATGAATTTATATATTCTTAGACATTATAGTATATATAATAGATACACACATATATCCAAAAAATATGTTTTTTTTTGTTTAATTTTTATTATAAAAAGAAACTTTTGTTTTACATTTTTGTGCAGGTTATTATTATAGATCACTTATTTTCTGGAAAAGTTTCTTAGTCGATTTGCTCTGTATTTAAGTTTATGATGCATTTAAATTTATTTCAGAAGGAACAAGAAGAACTAGAAGAATTTGAAATGTTAGAAAATGCAGCCGAAAATACATCATTTGCAAGTGACTCTTCTTTGGTTTTAAGAGCATTTAAAAAGGCTTACCAGGTTTGAGAGAATCTCATGTTATAAAAGTTTTTGAAATTTTTTGAAATAATATTAAAATTACTTTGTATATTACAATACAAAGGCAGCATGTTATAAAAGTTTTGAAATTTTTTGATATAATATTAAAATTACTTTGTATTTACCTTGTGTGGATGGGATCTATCCAGTTATATTAAAGGAGGCAGCAAAGGAAGTAAGCAAACACTTAGCTATAATTATGAACGCCTCTTTGGACTCAGGGGGAGGTCCCCACGGACTGGAGATGTGCAAATGTGTCCCCAATTCACAAAGGGGAGATCAAAGCATGACACAGGTATTCAATTTTCCAAAATGGAAACACAATAATAGTGTTATTCTCAGTGTCCAAAGGTAATTAACAATATCTTTCACTAAGTTAACAATTTTTTTGGTATTCGTTATTTATTTATTTTTATTTTTTTGGCATCTTTCAGTAGGTTGCCAAAGAAACAAAAATAAATACAGTAAACCCCCGCTATTCGCAGTATCTGTATTCGCGATCGCCGATTTAATATAAAATGAAACCTAAAAAAATGTGAATTTAAAGCGCTGTGAATATTTTCCACCATAAAAAAACATGGACGTGGCTAAAATTATCTTTCCCTGTCAAAATAGGGCTCAGTGGGGGGGGGGGGGTAGAGGGGTGACAAAATCGCAAGCGTGGATGTTTCTCGCATAATCCTTGTTCAGTGTGTTATGCGCTTGTCATGGAAGGTTTCGTCGTTTGCTTTTAATTTATATGCTTATAAATTGAATAAATTTATCACTTTATAAATTGATATGCTTACAAAAATGATAAATCTACCATTTTGCAGTGTAAAACAGACTTTTCCGAGTGTATTAACGGAAGAAAGTGACTTTATTGTGGACAATTTCTTTCTAACCTGTACAAAAATATGGCTACGAATAACAAGGGAAATGTGAAAATATCAAAAAAGGTAATGACATTAGCGAATAAAATTGAGTTATTAGATAAAATTTCTAATGGTGAAAGTGTCTCCTCAGTGGCAAAACATAAAATCAATGAGTCAATGGTACAATCAATCAAAAAATCGGAAGAAAACATCCGCCGTAGTGTCCGTGAAAACGCTCTAATTACTTCAAAAATTTGCTTTGTAACTCGTGATGTTAAATTAGAAAAAATGGAAAAAGCTTTAAATCTGTGGATAGAAGACCGAACTCAAAATAAAATTCCGTTACGTTCACTCATCATTCGTGAAAAGGCAAAACTCCTTTATCAACACTTTAGCGAAACTGGTGATAGCAGTGGCGGGATAAGTTTTTTAGCTAGCAAAGGCGCTGGTTTGAAAGATTTGTTTGAAATTTCTAATAAATATTACATTTAATATTAAATTGTTTGTTTCTTATTTTCATTTCGATGCCATATGCTTGCATTTCACTGTGTACTGTCTATGTACATAGTCATATTATGAAAGTACATATAATACATACATAGACAATTTTAGACTAGTTTTTCTTATATATTTCATACTTTGGAACGGAACCCCTTTATTATAATGGGGGATTTTAACTTCCCAGATATTGACTGGAACTTGTGGGTTGGTCATTCACACACTAGTCAAACTTTTGTGGATTTATTGGATGACTGTTTTCTGCAGCAGCATGTTCGAGAGGCAACCAGAGAAAATAACACTCTTGATCTGGTTATCAGCAGTGATCATTCGTGTATTAAGAATTTGCAGATAAAGGAACCACTAGGTGGCAGTGATCACAGTGTGCTGAAGTGGGATTTACTCAAAGAGGTAACTACCGTCAGGGGTAAAGGAAAGGGTTTTTGCTTCCGTAAAGGGGAGTACAGTGGTCTCAGACAGTTTTTAAATTCTGTACAGTGGGACCAACTGACGATGTTACAAACAGTAAATTCTAAGTGGGAAGCATTCAAAGAATTAATCGTGGAAGCTACTAGACTTTATATACCGATTAAGAAATACCGTTCAAGGTTTAGGCCTAAATGGTTATCAAATGAACTAATGAGACTCGTGACAGAGAAGAAAAATGCATGGGATGCATATAAATTATCAGGTGACGCAGAAGCCTGTGGCAGATATAAGCTAGTCTGTAATCAGGTCACAAAGGAGGGTCGGCAGGCGAAGGCGGATTACGAGAAATCTTTGGCAAAAGATGCTAAGAAAAACAGCAAGGATTTCTTTACTTATATAAACTCTAAAAGGAAGGGGATGAATATGATTGGTCCACTTGACATCGATGGTTCGACTGTTGATGATCCTGCTCAGATAGCAAACAAACTGAATGAGTATTTTGCATCTACATTCACACGTGAGGAATTATTACAATTTGAAAATGGAAGAAGGTTATCAAATTGTAGCAGGGTGCTTAATGATTTTGTAATAACTGAGAGCAAAGTGGAGGAGAAATTGTTGAAGTTAAACATAAGAAAGGCACCTGGGGTGGATGGGATCTATCCAGTTATTTTAAAGGAGGCGGCAAAGCAACTAAGCAAACCCTTAGCCATAATTATGAGAGCATCCTTGGACTCAGGGGAGGTTCCCACGGACTGGAGATGTGCAAATGTGTCCCCAATTCACAAAGGTGGATCGAAGGGTGACACGAGTAATTACAGACCAGTTAGTTTAACTTCTGTTCCGGGTAAAATAATGTAGTCGCTGGTTAAAGATGCATTGCAGGATCATCTAGACAAGACTGCAGCAATAATTCAAACACAGCATGGGTTTGTTAAGGGAAAGTCTTGTCTGACAAATTTGATTGGTTATTATGATGTGGTCACAAAGGAACTGGATGCAAAAAATAATTTTGATATCATATACAGTCTGTCCTCGTATAGCACGATAGTTGTGTTCCTAGAAAACCTCGTGCAATGCAAAATCGTGCAATATAAACAACAGGCCCTATGGGAAAAGTGGGGTTAGGTGCCGACCACCCAAGATTGAACACACATTTGGAACCAAAACATTACCAAACATAATAAATAATCGGGTAATTTTAATCGTTATAAAATTCTTACGTATTTTATAACGATTAAAATACGTAATAAAAAATGTAATATATTATAATAAAGTATTTTTAGTATTTTTTAATACTAAAAAAGTATTTTTTACGAATAAAATACGTATTTTATTCGTAAAAAATTTATTATATTAAATAAAATAGTCGTAATAAAATACTTACGTATTTTATAATACGTAAGTATAAATTATAATACGTAAGTCGTAATAAAATACTTACGTATTTTATAATACGTAAGTATAAATTATAATACGTAAGTCGTAATAAAATGCTTACGTATTTTATTATGACTATTACGTAATAAAATATTGCTAATGCTTTTGCTTCTATCGTAAGCAAACTTGTTTTTTGTTTGATTTTTTATCCAAACAGATGACAGCCGTTGCATCTCTTCCAATTCTCTGTGTCTTAATCTAATGGATTTTAATTACACTTTGAGTTCCTGCTGTGAAAGTTGTTTTTATTTTCTCTGTTCTTTGTAATTCTCGGCGTTGCCTCATTTAGGTCTGTAGCACGTGCAATACCACATGGTCTTTCATTTCGCTCAAAGTGTTTCACAATTTCATATTTTTTTCTCTATCGACAGAGGCGGACTGGCCATAAGCCTTACCGGGGAAACCCCGGTGGGTCGGAGTGATTTTGGCCATAAACCATAGTATGAGGCCACTATAAATATTCCTGGGTAAGAATTTTTGACTCAGTCCGCCTCTGTTTATCGATAATTGCTTTTCTTTTTCTCTCTGAATCTGCGGTGTCTTCACCAGGACGCTTCCTTTTCACACCTTTTAAGTATTTTACTCATTTTTAAGGAATAAAGCGCAATTACAAATCGAGGAGGCACGCTTGATACACATAAAGAAAGCTGCGCGCGTATAGCAACTGAATAAACAACACCGCAAAGGCCGAGATACACTATTAACACCCCACATTTTACTGAAGCACATTTCTGGGGGTTACTACCATAAAACGATAAAAACAATTTCCAGTTTCGTTTCTGCTAGTGGAATCTGTTATAAACTGGTAGTAAACTCCATCTAATTGCATTTGCGATTATATCGATAGCTGGAATTGTGTGGGTTTTTACGTTATTATGGTGAAATGTGTTTCCCCTTCACTAATATAAAACACATAAATACATTTTCAGAATCTTCTTCATTCCTATCGTGTTGCGTTCCGTTGGGGTGATTCCTCGTTCGACTGCCATTTCTTGTAAACACAAAGGCGAATCGTGCAAAATCGAATTCGGTTCGTGTTATATAAGATAACGTTCCCCTATTTATAAATCGTGTATGATCGAATTCGTGTAATGTAAACACGTGTTATACGAGGACCGACTGTACTTGGATTTCAGGAAAGCTTTTGACACTGTTGCGCATGGAAGACTACTGTACAAATTGGAGCAGAATGGTATTAAGGGTAAGTTGCTACAATGGATAAAAGGATGGTTAAGTGGGAGAAGACAAAGGGTGGTAATCAATGGGTGCTGCTCTTCGTGGACTAATGTTATTAGTGGAGTCCCACAGGGTTCGGTGTTGGGTCCACTGTTGTTTTGTGTATTTATCAATGATATTGATGAAGGTATATCAGGCTTAATGTCGAAGTTTGCAGATGACACAAAGGTTGGCAGGGTTGTTAATGACAGTAATGGCAGTGTGCTACTGCAACAGGATCTAGATAATTTGGGCAGATGGGCTAAGAAGTGGCAACTGAAGTTCAACCTTGACAAATGCAAAGTACTGCATATGGGTAGAAGTAACCCCAGAGAAACGTACCAACTGTGTGGTACTACACTTAAGGTGGTAGAAAATGAAAAAGACCTGGGAGGAATTGTGCAGTCAGATATGAAGTTTTCTGAGCAGTGCAGACAGGCTGCTAGGGCGGGTCATGGGGTTTTGTCAATGATATATAGGAATTTTGCTAGCAGGGAAAAGGAGGTGATTGTCCCTCTGTATAAGGCAATGGTCAGGCCACGCCTTGAGTACTGCGTACAAAGTCTGGAGGCCTCATTTTAGGAAGGATGTAGATTTGCTTGAGCGTGTACAGAGAAGAGCAACACGATTGGTGAGGGGAATGAAGGGATTCTCTTACCAAGAGAGGCTTAAGTTCTGCAAATTGCAGTGGCTGGAGACTAGGCACCTGCGCGGTGATCTGATTGAGGTCTATAAGGCCTTGAATGGGTTGAGCACGCTGAATTCTGATGGGATCCTTCCACTTGTTCAGATTACCAACCTACGGG
The DNA here is from genome assembly GCF_048544385.1 of Mastigoproctus giganteus. Lineage (NCBI taxonomy): Eukaryota > Metazoa > Arthropoda > Arachnida > Uropygi > Thelyphonidae > Mastigoproctus > Mastigoproctus giganteus. Next base: position 129,452,445 of record NC_143577.1, on the reverse strand, counting down.
GACATAAGTTCAAATTAAGAAAGGACAGATGTAGAATAGATGTGCGGAAATTTGCCTTTAGCCAGCGGGTGGTTAATTGCTGGAACAAACTTCCATCTGTCGTTGTGGAAGTTGATAGGTTAAATAAATTTAAGGAGGAACTGGACAGGCATTTGGAGGGAATGGTGTGATTTTTTTTTTTTTTTTTTTTTTTGGCTGATGCTGCATAAGCTCCTACACTTGCTTTCTTGCATCATGTGCCACTACTACTACTACTACTATTACTATGGGAGCCATAACTCAGTATTCGCGTTTTCGGTATTCACAACATTTCTTAGGAACGTAACCCCCGCGAATAGCCGGGGGTTTACTGTACTTCTTTCATAGAAGTATAGTCTTCCTCTGATTGCTGATCATGCAGGTTTGTCGTCCAGAAGTATAATAGTAAAATTGCAAAAAATATAAATATAATTGGGAAGAGCAAAAACTACAAGCAATATAAATGCATGTGGGATTCCTTCAGAAAAGCTGTCTGATACTTAGTGGTTCATAAAGAGCTTTTTTTTTTTTTTTTTATTTTATTTTTTTTTTTTTTACGAAAACCCCAAACACGAGAGGTCTTAAAAGTACTTAGTACGGTGCTTGGGTTGGAGGTTGAGAAGACGAAAGAAGATATTTCTTAACATTAGACTTGAACTTCTGTAGACTGTAATTTTCAGAAAATACGTATGAGGGATGGTTCTTCCAGAAAACGGCAGTTGAATGAATAAAGGAGGAAGATGAAAGGTTAGTTCTGTGGGTTTGAAGTTGGACAGTAAATGGATGTTGACTGGAGGTGACATGTGTTCGGAGCAGGAATTATAGGAGCAAATTCAGAAGAACAGTGCCCATGGAAGTATCTGTAGAAAAGGCATGCAGCAGAAACAGTACATCTATGAGACAGAGAGTCGAGAGACCCTGTTAGGGATGACTCATTAATTAACCTAACTGCCCTCTTTTGAATGGAAACTAGAAGCCTGAGAGAGGTTTTGGGGGCACTGCACCAGATGTGGGAACAATATTCCATGGTAGGGCAGATTTTCGATTTGTACAGAGTGAACAGCTGTTTGGAAGAAAAGTTACAAAAGCATAAGAGAAAACCAAGTTTTTTTTGATGCAGAGGAAGCAATATTTGTAATGTGCTTGTGCTAAGAGAGATTAGAAGTCAGGGTAATCCCCAAAAGAGATATAATTTTGCCTAGAAATTGGAGTGTCAACAAAGATAAGCATAGGATCCTTTTTGCGAGATATAAGACAAGACTGAGTTTTAGAAGGGTTGAAATCAATTAAGTTGTCTTTGCCCTACTGGAGAATTTCCAAAGAAACAAAAATAAATACAGTAAACCCCCGCTATTCGCAGTATCTGTATTCGCGGAAATTTTTTCCGCGAATACAGATACTGCGCGGAAATTCGCGGAGATCAGTATTTAAGGAATTGGTAGCAGATATTTGAGAAGTTGAAGCTAATTGAAATGGAATGTGGAATGCAATGTGCTATCATCGGCAAAACTATGGATAGGATTTTCGGTCAGTGGAAGAAGATCATTAATATACAAGAGTGAAAGAGTGGGGGAAAGAACTAAAACTTCAGAGACACCAGCATTAATAGAGAAGTTAGAAGACAGAGTGCCATCTACTGTCACCCTCAGTGAGGTGTCAGAGAGAAAACTAGATAACCAATTACAAAAAACAGTAGGCAAACCATAAGATGGAAGCTTGGTTAGAAGATCGTTATGCCAAAGACGATCGAAAGCATTTAAGATGTCAAGAGCAACTGCTTGTGTTTCACCGAACATTTCAATTGAATTTGTCCATAAATGGATAACTAAGCCAGAATATCACCAGTGGATTGACACTGACGGAATCCATACTGGTGATCGATGGTCAGATGGAAGGTTTCTAGATAGTTTAAGAGTTGGTGGTTAATTGATTTCTCCATTACTTTAGAAAGAGTAGAAGTAATTGTAATGGGATAATAATTGGATGGGAGGGATTTGTCACCCTTTTTAGAAACTGTCTGGATATGAGCAAATTTCCAAGTACAGGGAAAAACACCGATGGAATAAGAAATCGAAAAAGGTGGCAAAGAACAGGAGTAAGTTCAGAAGCACAGGTTTTGAGAACAAATTGAGAAATACCATCAGGACCTGGAGCTTTCTTAGCATCAGAATTTGTCAAAATCCTTCTCACATCCTTTTGACGGAAGGCTACAGGAGGCATTGAATGGGTGTGCTGGAATTGGTGGGAGGCGTTTTACTAAGATCATTGATGTATGAGTTGGAATAAAAATGGGATGCTAGCAGGTTAGCTTTATCCTTAGCTGAAGTGACAATATAACCATCTGGTTTTGTCAGAGGTGGGAGCAGAGATGGGCAAAGGTTGCAGCCAATAGCTTTGGCAAGAGACCAGAATGCTCGGCTACCCTTATGAGAAGAAGCAAGTTATCTAAGCCTGTTCAAAATCTAGTTTGGATTGATTAATAACTGCTTTACAATTGTTGTGAGCTCTGGTATAGTCAGAAAATGAAACTGAAGAAATGGAAACAAGTCATTATGATACGCAGTGTAATCTTCTCTTGAAAAGCCTTAGCACATTTATTGGAAAACCAACGTTTAGATAAAGGATGAGATTTTATGGTGGAATGGGGAATGAAGGATTCCATTCCTACCAAAATAATCTTCTCTTGAAAAGCCTTAGCACATTTATTGGAAAACCAACGTTTAGATTAAGGATGAGATTTTAAGGTGGAATGGGGAATGAAGGATTCCATTCCTACAAAAATAATTTCACTGACACGGTCTGAGCAAACATTGACATCAGAAGTTTTGAAACAGTAATCTGACCAAGGAAAAGAAGAAAAGAAATCATGCAGGTCACCCCCTTTTGCGTTCTTGTAATGCGAAACAAACGATATTGGGAATAGCCATGAGATAAAGGCTCCATTGGAGAAGAGACAATCACCATATTTTATCTGATGTGCCTAAAGGACCACTCACTTCCATCGTGGGCACCTCCGTAGCCAGGTGGGAAGGAGCAGTAGTGCGTAGCACACGCTTCTTGATTAGACATTAGGTTCGAGCCTGTCACCACCAAATACGGAGGATGCGGAAAGTTCAGGGAATGACCACCGCACATCCAGCAGAAATATGGCCTTAGTTGCTAATGCTCCTAAAAACCAAATAACAAATAACAAAATAACTTCCATCGTGTACCTGGAAGTGTTGTTTTTGAGAAAAAGATCAAGTGAGTTGGCTGTATGGTTAGGATTGTCTGGTATTCTAATAGGTAAATGAACAGGCTGTGAGGTCATTAGTATTTGCAAAAGCCTCAGCATCTCGACCAGCGGGGTCGGTGTGACTAGAAAACGGAAGCCAGACGGAGTTGTGAACATTAAATTGACCAAGAAAAATTACCTCACTGTTAGGAAAGTTGGACTATAGAAAATCAAGTTGCATAGAGAGGACGTCAAAGAGTTCCAAGTGATTAACGGAATTGGTAGAACTGTAGAGAAAATTCATCTGTTGTAGATGAATTTGAGAAAGTGAGGTAGAGAGATTTTAAGCCAGAGAAGATCGAAATGAGGAGATTCCAAATTACCAAGTCTCTGACAGGGAATATCGGAACGAACATATTCACAAAGTACCACCTTTAGGGTGAAAAGAATCATACAGTGAATAATTTGAGCAACTGAGATTAGCAGTGGTTGAATCAACTGATAACTGAGATTCTGTCAGAAAAGTATATGGGGGTTTGGCAGACTGTTAGTAGAAATGGAAATTTGTCAAATTAATTTAATGAAAAAAAAAAATTGCAAAACGATTTTTCTTCCTTTTGTTTTGCAATTTTTTTATTTTGTTAAATTAATTTTTGACTTAATTTTTAATTGTGTTCATTTGATTTTTAATTGTTGTTATTTATTTCTTACTGTAATGTAAGTTTTTCGATTTTTTAACTGTTTTCATTTTAATTTCTGGAGAGTATCATATGGAAGTGTTCTATGTATACTGTTTAGGTAAACTTCTCTTATTCTTTTACAAATATTGATATCAACATAGCTCTGGCATTAAAGCTCTGGTTCATACTATCAAATAATGAGGTTTATAGTAACAAAGTTCCGCCTAAAGTGTCAAAATTTTACCTTTATTATTATTATTATTTTTTTTTTTTGGCACATGCTGTATATTTAAGATTAATAATTAATAATCATAAAATAAAAAATAAATCGTTTCTAATGATACAGTAGAATCAATATACTTTTTAAATATTTTATTTTATTTGTAAGATAAACTAAGCAAAAAGCAATTAACAGAAATGAAAATATTGTATAGTGTATATATTTTGATATGTACAACATGGTAGTTGGCGCCTCCATAGGCAGGTGGGCAGGAGCAGCAGTGCGTAGCACATTCTTCTTGATTAGACTGGGGTTCAAGCCTGTGCCCACCAAATACGGAGGCTGCGGAAAGGTCAGAGATTGACCACCGCATATATCCCTAAAAACAAATAACATGGTAGTTTGTTCCTACAAAATCTTGTGTAATGCGAAACCATGTTATACGGGACTAAGAACCAGTACAAAAAGGAGGGGGGGTTACCTTCCAAAAGCTAACAAAGTGCACCTTTTTTTTTTATAATTCTCAGAAACTTAATTTTTATAGTAGTAATAACTTAATATTTTAACTTTATTTTTATAATAAAGTTAAAATAAAATATTAAGCAGTAACTGAAATAGTAATAACTGAACGAATGTCTTACCTTACAAACTGTGTTATTTATATGCCAGATAATGTATGTTCATTTAATTCATCTTTCTCTTCATCACTGCTAAACACAATCTCTTCTGCAGAATCTGTATATCGTGTACCTGCCTTCTCTCTTTAAAAGTCACGAACTGCACGCTTCGAAGTCACAATTTTTTATGGTCTCAAATAAGCACAAGTTCAATAGCACAAAAACTAACCCAGGGATCTCCCAACAAAATACTGTGGACCCCCCACTTTAAAGATAATAAGTACAAATTAAACTTTATTACCTTACCGATTAACAAATTTAAATGATACAGGAACATCGAAAAAATATTTTCCAATTAGCAAAATAAAAATAAATTGACACTCGCGTACATAGCTTAATTAATATGTACTGTAATATGTACATACTAACTAACTGATATTTCTGTTCACTGACATTTTTTTTTTTTGGTTGTAAAATTAAAAACAATAAAATGACAAGCAATTAATAACAAAGAACACAGCACGCACAAGTTGCAATGAACATGATACACACAAGTGAGATACAGAGTAATGAGTTTCTGAAAATTTGTTTGTTTTTTCTATGATTAAATATTTCATAGTAGGGGAAACACATTTTGCCTTAATAACATGAAAAGCCACAGAATTCCAGCTATCGTAGTATAGGAAATGCAAGAAGATTGATATTACTACCCGATTATAATTGAGTATATGATGAGAGCCCTGTCGATCAATTCGGCCCTGGAAAGATTGTGCAGGGCTCAAGGGGTAGATTTTTTTCAGCCTGGTCTGTACTTGTTAACAGGAGAGACTGCTTCTACAGGGATGGGATACACTTAAATAGAAAGGGTGCAAGAATATTTGCTGATGCTATCGAGGCAGTGTTAGGTGGGTCGGAAAACTGCTAGATTGGGGGGATAGAAGGACTAATAGATTAACAGTACTGGCAGAGGAGAAAGTGATTCTTGCACTGCTTCTTTTGGAATGAGCAGCAGCCTGGAAAATAAGATGCAGGATATTTCAGAGACTGCTGGGAATCATGGGGGTACAAGTAAACACATGGTTTGTGTTAGGGTGGCTAAGAGGAAGAGCAGGTGCATGTATACTTGCGTGTACACTAATGCTAGGAGTTGAGTAAATAAATTTGATTAATTTGAGTTATTGCTCAAAACATTAAAGGAAGATATTGTTGGGATTTCAGAGACGTGGTGTCACACAGATATAAGGAATGAAGAACTGGAATTTGAGGAGTACAATGTCTACAGAAAGGAGAGACAGGATAGGAAGGGAGGAGGGGTTATGCTATTAGTTAAGAAACACATAAAATCCAAGGAAGTGAAGCCAGTCGACAACGCTAGACAGTGCAGTGTGGAGTCAGTTTGGCGTGACATAAGCATTGGGAGATCAAAAATTGAGAGTAGGAGTGTGCTATAGGCCTAATGACTCTGATGAGTATAATAAGAAACTGTACAGAGAAATAGTGGGCCAGTAAATCAGAGAGTCTTATAATGGGGGATTTTAATTTCCCAGATATTGACTGGAATTTGGGGGCTGGTCACTCACACACTAGCAAGGCTTTTGTGGATTTATTGGATGATTGTTTTCTACATCAGCATGTTTGGGAGGCAAATTGATTTGATTATCAGTAGTGATTCTTCATGCATTAAGAATCTGCAGATAAATGAACCACTAGGTGGCAGTGATCACAGTGTTCTGAAGTGGGATTTACTCAAAGAGGTAACTACCATTAGGGGTAAAGGGAAGGGGTATTGTTTTCGTAAAGGTGACTACGATGGACTGAGACAGTATTTAAATTCTATACAGTGGGATCAACTGATGATGTTACCAACAGCAAATTCAAAATGGGAAGCATTCAAAGAACTTATCTTGCAAGCTACTAGGCTTTACATACCAACTAAGAAATATTGTTCAAGGTTTAGGCCTAAATGGATGTCAGATGAACTAATGAGGCATATGGCAGAGAAGAAAAATGCATGGGATACATACAAATTAACACGTGACACAGAAGCCTATGATAGATACAAGTTGATCTGTAACCAAGTTACAAAGGAGGTTAGGCAGGCGAAGGCAGATTACTTGAGATCCTTTGCAAGGGATGCAAAGAAAAACAGCAGAGTTCTTTACTTATGTAAACTCTAGAAGGAAGGGGATGAATCAGATTGGTCCACTTGATATTGATGGGTCAACTGTTGATGACCCTGCTCAGGTAGCTAACAAACTAAATGAATATTTTGCATCGACATTCACACATGAGGAGTTATTCAGCGAGGGGAATGCCAGAGGTGTATTCAACTCTAGCAGTAAGCTAGAGAATCTTGTAATGACTGAAAGTAAAGTGGAAGAGAAATTGTTGAAGATAAACACAAGAAAGGCACCGCGGGTGGATGGGATCTATCCAGTTATATTAAAGGAGGCAGCAAAGGAAGTTAGCAAACCCTTAGCCATAATTATGAGAGCTTCCTTCGACTCAAAGAAGGTACCCATGGACTGGAGATGTGCAAATGTGACCCCAATTCACAAGGTGAGGATCAAAGGCTGACACACGTAATTATAGACCTGTGAGTTTAACTTCTGTTCCCGGAAAGTTAATGGAGCACTGGTTAAAGAAGCACTGCAGGATCATCTAGACAAGACTTCAGTTATAGCTTGGACACAGCATGGTTTTGTTAAGGGGAAGTCTTGCCTGACCAATTTGATTGGATACTATGATGCAGTCACAAAAGAACTGGATGCAGGGAATAACTTTGATATTATATACTTGGATCATAGAAAGGCTTTTGATACTGTTGCACATGGAAGACTGCTGCACAAATTGGAGCAGTGTGGCTTTTTTGAGGCAAATTGCTGCTATGGATAAAGGGGTGGTTGAGGGGGAGAAGACAGAGAGTGGTAATCAATGGACACTGCTCATCGTGGACTAATGTTATTAGTGGAGTCCCTCAGGGTTCAGTATTGGGTCCTTTATTGTTCTCTGTATTTATAAATGATATTGATGATGGTATATCAAGCTTAATGTCCAAGTTTGCAGACGATACGAAGGTTGGCAGGGTTGTCAAGGACAGTACTGACACTATGCTGCTGCAACCGGATCTGGAAAGGTTGAGCAGATGGGCTGAGAGGTGGCAAATGAAGTTTAACATTGACAAATGTAAAGTACTACATATGGGAAACAGCAACCTCAGAGCAACATATCAACTCTGTGGTACTACACTGACAGTGGTAGAGAATGAAAGGGACCTGGGTGGGGGTGGTTGTGCAGGCAGATATGAAGTTCTCTGAGTAGTGCAGACGGGCTGCAAGAGTAGCTCATGGTGTATTGTCAATGATATATAGGAATTTTTCTAGCAGGGATAAGGAGGTGATTATTCCCTTGTATAAGACAATGGTCAAGCCACACCTAGAGTACTGTATACAGGCCTGAAGGCCTCATTTCAAGAAGGATGTAGAGCTGCTGGAACGAGTACAGAGAAGGGCAACAAGATTAGTGAATGGAACCAATGGGTGCTCTTATGAAGAAAGGCTTAAGTTTTGCGAATTACAGTGTCTGGAGACTAGACACCAGCGAGGTGATCTGATAGAGGTTTTTTTTTTTTTTTATGAGAACCCCAAACACGAGAGGTATTATAACCTATAGTACTTAGTACCGTGCTTGTGTTGGAGGTTGAGAAGACGAAAGAAGATATTTGTTGAGATTGGACTTGAACTTCTGTAGATTGTAATTTTCAGGAAATACATATGAAGGAAGGTTGTTCCAGAAAATGGCAATTGAATGAATAAATGAGGAAGATGAAAAGTTGGTTCTGTGGGTTTGAAGTTGGACAGTAAATGGATGTTGGCTGGTGGCGGCACGTGTTCGGACTGTTTTGAAAGAGAGAGCGTGTATTATAGAAGCCAATTCAGAAGAACAGTGCCCATGGAAGTATCTGTAGAAGAGGCATGCAGCAGAAACAGTGCGTCTATGAGAAAGCGAGTGGAGAGACTCTGTTAGAGATGAATCATTAATTAACCTAACTGCCCTCTTCTGAATGGAATCAAGAAGCCTGAGAGAGGTTTTGGGGGCACCACCCCAGATGTGGGAACAATATTCCATGGCAGGGCGGATTTGCGATTTATACAGAGTGAGCAGCTGTTTGGGAGAAAAGTAACGCCGAGAGGCGAAAGAGAAAACCAAGTTTTTTAGATGCAGAGGAAGCAATATTTGTAATGTGCTTGTGCCAAGAGAGATTAGAAGTCAGGGTAATCCCCAAAAGAGATATATCATTTTGCCTAGAAATCGGAGTGTCACTAAAGATAAGCATAGGAGCAGAAGAATCCTTTTTGCGAGATATAAGACAAGATTGAGTTTTAGAACGGTTGAAATCAACTAAGTTGTCTTTGCCCCACTGGAGAATTACCTGAAGATCGGCATTTAAGGAATTGGCAGCAGAGTTTCGAGAAGTTGAAGCTGATTGAGCTGGACAAGGTTTCTCAAAATGGAAAGTTGAATGCAATGTGCTATCATCGGCAAAACTATGGATAGGATTTCCAATCAATGGAAGAAGGTCATTGATATACAAGAGGAAAAGAGTGGGGGAAAGAACTGAACCTTGGGGGACACCGGGATTAGTGGAGAAGTTAGAAGACAGAGAGCCATCTACCATCACCCTCAGTGAGCGATCAGAGAGAAAACTGGATAACCAATTACTAAAAACAGTTGGCAAACCATAAGATTGAAGCTTGTTTAGAAGACCTTTATGCCAAACACGATCAAAAGCCTTTGAGATGTCAAGAGCAACTACTTGTGTTTCACCGAACCTTTCCATTGAATTAGTCCATAAATGGGTAACATAAGCCAGAATATCACCAGTGGATCGACACTGACGGAATCCATACTGGTGATCGTTGATCAGACGGAAGGTTTCTAGGTAGTTTAAGAGTTGGCGGTTAATTGATTTCTCCATTACTTTAGAAAGAGTAGAAGTAATTGCAATGGGAAGATAATTGGATGGGAGGGATTTGTCACCCTTTTTAGGAACTGGCTGGATATGAGCAAATTTCCAAGCAGAAGGAAAAACACCTTTGGAATAAGAAAGTGAAAAAAGGCGGCAAAGAATAGGAGTAAGTTCAGGAGCACTGGTTTTGAGAACAAGTGGAGAAATACCATCAGGACCTGGAGCTTTCTTAGTATCAAGATTCATCAAAATCCTTCTGATATCCTTTTGACGGAAGACCACAGGAGGCATTGAATGGAGCGTGTTAGGAATGGTGGGAGGTGTTTTACCAAGATCATTAATACATGAGCTCGAAGAAAAATGGGATGCTAGCAGGTCAGCTTTATCCTTGGCTGAAGTGACAACAGAACCATCTGGTTTGGACAGAGGTGGGAGCAGAGATGGGCAAAAGTTGCGGCCAATAGCTTTGGCAAGAGACCAGAATGCTCGGCTACCATTAGGGCAAGAAGCAAGTTTTCTACTCTTAGCCTGTTCAAACTCTAGTTTGGACTGATTAATAACTGCTTTACAATTGTTGCGAGCTTTGGTTTAGGCAGAAAATGAAACTGAAGAATTAGAAACAAAGAATTAGAAACAAATTACGATATGCAACGTTCTTCTCTTGGACAGCCTTAGCACATTTATTGGAAAACCAAGGTTTAGATAAAGGACGAGATTTTAAAGTGGAGTGTGGGATAAAGGATTCCATTCCTGCAAGAATAATTTCACTGATACGATCTGAGCAAACATTGACATCAGAAGTTTTGAAACAGTAATCAGACCAAGGAAAAGAAGAAAAGAAGTCAAAGAAGAAAAGAACTCTAGTTTGGACTGATTAATAACTGCTTTACAATTGTTGCGAGCTTTGGTTTAGGCAGAAAATGAAACTGAAGAATTAGAAACAAAGAATTAGAAACAAATTACGATATGCAACGTTCTTCTCTTGGACAGCCTTAGCACATTTATTGGAAAACCAAGGTTTAGATAAAGGACGAGATTTTAAAGTGGAGTGTGGGATAAAGGATTCCATTCCTGCAAGAATAATTTCACTGATACGATCTGAGCAAACATTGACATCAGAAGTTTTGAAACAGTAATCAGACCAAGGAAAAGAAGAAAAGAAGTCTCGCAGGTCATCCCATTTTGCATTCTTGTAATGCCAAACAATACGAGGTTCGGAATAGCCATGAGATAAAGGTTCCATTGGAGAAGAGACAATCACCAAGTTGTGATCTGAAGTGCCTAAAGGACCTCTCACTTCAACCTTGTACTTAGAAGGGTTGTTTGTGAGAAAAAGATCAAGCGTATTGGCTGTATGATTAGGATTGTCCGGTATTCTTGTAGGTAAATGAACAATCTGTGCTAGGGCATTAGTAATTGCAAAAGCCTCAGCATCTCGACCTGCTGGGTCGGTGTGACTAGAAAATGGAAGCCAGCTGGAGTTGTGAACGTTAAAATCACCAAGGAAAATTACTTCACTGTTAGGAAAGTTGGACTGGAGAAAGTCAAGTTGCAAAGAGAGGAAGTCAAAGAGCTCCAAGTTTTTAGTGGAGTTTGGAGAACGGTAGAGACAACAGATGAATTTTACACAATGAGGTAGAGAGATTTTAAGCCAGAGAAGATCAAAGAGAGGAGATTCCAAATTGCCAAGTCTTTGACAGGGAATATCAGAACGGACATATACACAAGTACCACCTTTGAGGCGAGAGGAATCATACAGCAAATAATTTGGACATCTGAGATGAGCAGTAGTTGAATCAACTGATAACTGAGAGTCAGTCAGAAAAAGTACATGGGGTTTGGAAGACTGCAAGTGGAAATGGACATCGTTGAGATTAGAATTGAGACCAAGTATATTTGTGAAATGAATTAGGAAGTCCTTGGGAGGTTTAGATCTTTTCGCAGATAAGCTTGCTCTATTAGTTTGACAATTCATGGTGTATTCAATAGTAAGAAAAAGCGGGTGGGACATGCTGTATGAAGTAATGAAATTTTTGGATATGGCATACATGTGGTAAGAATATACCCAGATCCTTGACATAACGTGGCCTCGACAATGCTCCCCACATACATACTACTCGGACTCCCTCCAGTCACTATCTGGCAGAGTAGAGGCCTCAAGATTATACACTAGCTGATCCGGAAGCTTCCTAGAGAGTTACCAATAGGATCAGTCCGGTGTACTAACTAGCCGCCGGCCTGCGAACACCGTTTTAGAGATGTACCCTCGAAATGTAAGGAATATTGGATCTCGCCACGACATTCATCATAACCTCAAAAATCATCAATCATACTGCATGATGGAAGAGATAGGGAAGGGTTGGCCGGAACTTAGCTCTAGACACTAAACATGGGTTCCACCACTTCAAGCCTCCAATAAGCAAAGTGGTGGTATTTCACCGGTTGATGAGAGTCATCTACCACCTAGTACTGCCTGGTAACATAGAGGGGCGGCGTTCCTCCATGTGGTGTGGGCGCCACACCTCGACCCCTGCTTACGTTGGTTCACACCTGGGTGGTCACCCACCATGTACTTGTGCATGAAGGTTATACCCCAGGATTACTAACAGTCCCACCATTGTGAAGGTGCAAGCAGAGGATTTGGCTGTCATAGACCGTCCGGACTTCGCCCAAATTGGGTCCACTTTGACTTGAGTGTCACCCGAATATCAGTTCCATCAGCGTTTTAGACTCCCAGGTAGCAAGAACGGCTTGTCTGGCATATCTGAGAGAATGTCTGTGACCAACCTCAAGGACCAAAGGTGTACAAAGTCTTGAATGGTTTGATCATGCTCAATGCTGATGGAATTCTTCCTCTTGCTCAGAATAATCACCTGAGAGGGCATAAGTTCAAATTGAGGAAAGACAGATGTAGGATAGATGTGCGGAAATTTGCCTTTAGCCAGCGGGTGGTTTGTAGGTGGAACAGACTTCCATCCCTTGTCGTGGAAGTTGATAGCCTAAATAAGTTTAAGGCTCAGCTGGACTGGTATCTCGAACGAACAGAGGGGTGAAGTGGAAGTGGTTATTTTTTATTTATTTATTTTACTTTATTTTTTTTTTTTTGGCTGATGCTGCATGAGCTTGCTTTCTTGCATCAAATGCCTCTACTAATGCTAATGTGAGGGAGATGGAAATCACATTTCTATTTACTTGTTAGAACTATCTTTTTGCATGTAACAAGTTTCCAATGCTAATGCTAATGATTACACTAACAGAGTGCTGATCGGGCTACGCAGATGAGTAAAGTGCCTGCATGGCAACCCAAAGGTCGCAGGTTCGAATCCCGCCTCGGGCTTGGATCAGAGTAAAATGCAAAAACCTTGGGAGGTGCATTATGGCCACAGAAACCGATGCGCCAATAACTAACAAATAAAAAAAAAAAAAAAAAATTAACAGAAAGGACTAATAAACCGGAAACTGCAAATTGCTTTTATTGTTTTATGGTAGTGACCTCCAGAAATGTGCTTTAGAAAAATGTCATGAAGGTGGTAACGACTGGGGAGTCAACAGCAGGGACTCACAAAAAGGAATGGAAATGTTCAAAATTACATCTAACATACTAACAGGGTTTCTCAGCACAAAAGCTCAAAAATATCGTGTTATGCGAGATTTCTGGCAATTTTCAAACACGTTGGAGCGAAACCTTGTTGTAGAAGTACCGTGTTGTGTGAGGATTTCTGCAATTTATCAATTGTGTTAGAGCGAAACGGTGTTGTAGAAGTACCGTGTTATACGGGGGTTGCCTGTATTGTATTGTATTGTATTGTATACAGGCAAACCCCCATATAACACAGTACTTCTATAACATGTTTCGCTCTAACACAATTGATAAATTTGTGACAATCCTCACACAACATGTTACTTATATAACACAGTTTTATTCTGTCATTCTCCTCCCTGAATAACTCCTCATGCGTGAATGTAGATTAAAATATTCATTTAGTTTGTTAGCCACCTGAGCAGGATTATCAACAGTTGAACCACCAATATCCACTGGAACAATCTGATTCATCCCTTTCCTTTGAGAGTTTACATAGGTAAAGAACTCTTTGCTGTTTTTCTCTGCATTGTTTGCCCAAGATTTCTCATAATCTGCCTTTTCCTACCTAATCTCCATTGTGATTTGGTTAAAGACCAGCATATATCTCTCCTTGGCTTCATGTTACCCATTAATTTATGTGTATCCCATGCATTTTTATTCTCTGCCACATGTCTTATTTGTTCATCTGACATCCATTATGCCTAAACCTTGAACAATATTTCTTTGTTGATATGTAAAGCCTAGTAGCTTCTAAGATTAATTCTTTGAATGCTTCCCATTTTGAATTTGCTGTTGGTATCATCATCATCATCAGTTGGCCCCACCGCATAGAATTTAAATGCTGTCTGAGACCTCCGTAGTTGCCTTTATGAAAGCAAAAACCTTTCCCTTTCCCCCTGATGGTAGTTACCTTTTTGAGTAAATTATACTTGCGCACACTGTTATCTGCAGAATTTTAATGCACGAAGAGTCACTACTGATAATCAGATCAAGAGTATTACTTCCTCTAGTTGCCTCCTGAACATGCTAATGTAGAAAATAATCATCCAAGAAATTCACAAAAGCCTTGCTAGTGACCAACTCACAAATTCCAGTCAATATCTGGGAAATTAAAATCCCCCATTATAAGACTCTATGATTTACTGGCCCACTCTATTTCCCTGTACAGTAGTTTATTATACTCATCAAAGTCATTAGGCCTATAACACACTCCTACTCTTAATTCACCCAGTGGTTATGTCACACCAAAGTGATTCGACACTATACTGTCCAGCAATGTCTGCTGGCTGCACTTCCTTGGATTTTATGTGTTTCTTAATGAATAGCATAACCCCTCCTCCCTTCGTATTCTGTCTATCCTTTCTGTACGCATTGTACTCCTCAAATTCCAGTTCTGCATTCCTTATATCTGTGCGACACCACATTTCTGATATCCCAACAATATCTGCCTTTGATATTTTGATTAACACCTCAAATTCATCAAATGTATGTACCAAACTCCTAGCATTGGTGTACACGCAAGTGTACATGCACCAGTTCCTATTCTTAGCTACTCTAACACAGCCCATGTGTTTACTTGTACTGCAATGACTCCCAGCAGTCTCTGAAATACCCTGGATCTTGTTTTCCAGGCTGCTGCTCATTCCGATAGAAAGAGTGCAAGAATCTCTTTCACCTCTGCCAGTGGCTACTGTTAATCTATTAGTCTGTGATCTCCCTCCCCCCAAGCTAGCAGTTTTCCGACTCACCTAACACTGACTCGATAGCATCAGCAAATATTCTTGCACCCTTTCTATTTAAGTGTATCCCATCCCTGTAGAAGCAGTGTCTCCTTTTAACAAGTACAGACCAGCCTTTGAAAAGTCTCTACCCCTTGAGCCTTGCACAATCTCTCCCGGGCCAAATTGATCAACAAGGCTCTCATCATATACTCCCTCATATCGTGTCTGGGCAGAATTGCTGACACTTTCAAATTCAACCCTAATTCACAGCTTTTTTTCAACAGTGACTTGTACTTGTTATGTAATCTCGCCGGTCTCCTACTCTTAATATCATTAGTGCCAATGTGTTCAACAATATTACCTTTTGTGCCCTTAAAAGATGATATCTACTCTACGTCATCAACCTTTGCACCTGGCAGACATACCCTGGTCCTGTTCCACCTATCCTTTTTACACAATATGTTCCCCGTTTCTCTGACAATAGGGTCACCGACAACTAGTTCCTGTGGTGCTAGTGCATTCTACCTTGGGGGTTGCCACTGTGTTGCGTGTTGATCAAGTGCAAGCTCTTGTGTTTATTTGGGCAGTTGAGAGCTTGATGGGCCCCCCAATTTATATTCTTCGAAGGTATCCACCCTGTCCTTCAAGCTCTCATATAGGCCCATAATTTCGCTGAGTTTGTCGCCTGATTTCCTCACACTGCTTACATCGTGCATACCCAAAGACATTCCCATACCTGATTGCTCCAGAAACATCAAACGAGCAGTGCATTTTGAAAGGCTGTGATTCAGAGGGCAACTGTTCCTCCTCAGTTCTCCCCGAGCCACAGCACTCCCATTAGCTTGAACCTTTTGCTTTGCTGCTCTTGTCATGATTTCAATTCAATTTCAGGACAAAATTATAACCCTAATCTTATATCCCAATTCAGTTATAACAAAATATATATATATATATATATTTTTTTTTTTTTTTTTTTCAGTATCAAGTATTATCTCAGAGTTTCATTATAAAACTTCAGTATCAAGTTATATATTAATTTTTCGATGATATTCTCTCCAAATCCACTCTTTCTGAAGCAGTTGAGTATTATCCTTGATGCAATACTGTCCCAAGCAATAGCAAGATTATGAATAGCATCCAAGCCATTCTAATTTAGCTGCAAATTGTTTACTCCCTGCCTCCTGTGTTGAGGATTAAGTTCCTTATCAGGCAGGCTCTATATGCACTCTTGTAGTAATGCTCTCATAAATAATGCATTAATCCACTGGCTGCATAAAGCTGGTGGTAAAAAATAAAAATTATGGTAAACTGCAGCCATTATAGAATAGAATCTTTAATTGCAGCATGATAGACATACAATTAGTCCCGTCACAGCATGGTGGTGCCAGGGGTTTCACCCACTGTGGGAGGGAAGCCCCCTTGTCAATTCCTGTTGAAGAAAATGGACCATAATCTTCCATGCTGGTCCAGTGTGGGTTAGCAGATCAACTGTATTTAGCAGTCAGGGGCTTTATCCCTGTCTACTTAAAGAGCGTGTGCTATTGCACTCCTCCGCCACTTGGCTACATATGGTAATAGGAGGTTAAAAACAACAGTGATATATTTGTCAACCTAAGTGTCTCAGCAGAATGTGCTGTACAACAATCTAGAATCATCGAAATGTTCCTTTTCTTCTTTTTTTTCTAAAGCCATTCTTCTGTCTACTTTCGATAACCAAGACTGAAAAATTTTGACCGTAAGCAAAGCACTTCTATTTGCCACATAATTAAAGGGAAGTTGGTTAACTTCTTTAAAACATCTTGGCTTTGAAAACTTCCCAATAACCAGTGGGCATAGTTTTGTATTTCCATTTGAATTGCAGCATAACAGAATAGGTGAGTCTTTGTTTACTTAATTTTCAACGATGACAAGACTCTCCTCGAACAGGAAATGTTTTGTTTGGCAGCAAGTTATAAAATAAGCCTGTCTCATCAAAATTAAAAATATCCTTTTATTTTTAAAAGGATATTTTTAATCATATTAAAAATATCCTTTTAAAATATATTGCCTCATATTTTTCAAGAATGGACCATTCAGAACACAACCAGTCTGTAGCCTTTTCCTCGTTGACTAATCTAGACTTGCCGCAAACATTTCGCAAGACCAAGTTATTCCTGTCTTTAAAACTTTGGAGCCAGCCACTGCTGCATTTGAAGTTGCTAATTCCATGTTGCTGAGCCAGATAATTTGCCTTTTCTTGCAAAATATGACCTAATATTGGAAAATTTGTTGCACACATTTGTTGATTCCACTCTAAACATTTTGTTTCAAGCTCCTTGTGTTTTGAACCAGGAATTTGTTTACTGTTTTTTTATTGCTGCTTCAGTGTCACACCATTCTTCAAGTTTTTTTTTTGGTTTTTCAGTATTGTAGATGAAGTGGGTAAAGTGGTGTTGTGTTCCTATCAGCCTCTTGTATAATTTCCAGGCTCAATTCCGTCAGTTTACGTTTTGTAACCATAACACTACTAGATGAGATTTAATATAAATAAACTTTAAATTAATTTAAAGACACAAGTTCCGAAAAAGACATAAGCTCACATAAAATGGCACAAAAATAGATTACTGTATACTGTAGCAAAAGATTCTTTGTACTGGGGTAACAATTGAAACTGATCTTAATCCCATGGAGAGCAACTTAGAAAAACTGTTTTTTTATTCTTTTGTTTATTTAACCTGATGTTTTTCAGACTGCACTTATGTTGTAACTACTATAAACTGCCTTTGTTTACACAAAAATAATTTCTTAACAAGTCAGTGCCAAACAAATGCAAACTTGGACATTAAGCTTGATATACCATCATCAATATCATTTATAAATACAGAAAACAACAATGGACCCAACACTGAACCCTGAGGAAATCCACTAATAACATTAGTCCACGTTGAGCAGTGTCCATTGATTACCACTCTCTGTCTTCTGCCAGAGAGAGTGGTAATCAATGGACACTGCTCAACGTGGACTAATGTTATTAGTGGATTTCCTCAGGGTTCAGTGTTGGGTCCATTGTTGTTTTCTGTATTTATAAATGATATTGATGATGGTATATCAAGCTTAATGTCCAAGTTTGCAGATGATACAAAGGTTGGCAGGGTTGTTAAGGACACTACTGATGCTATGCTGCTTCAACAGGATCTGGAAAGGTTGAGCAGATCGGCTGAGAGGTGGCAAATGAAGTTTAACATTGACAAATGTAAAGTACAGTCAGTCCTTGTATAGCACGATAGTTGTGTTCCTAGAAACCCTCGTGCAATGCGAAATCGTGCAATATAAACAACAGGCCCTATGGGAAAAATAGGGTTAGGTGCCGACCACCCAAGGTGGAACACACATTTGTAACCAAAACATTACCAAACACAATAAATAATCGTAATAAAATACGTTAATAAAATACTAACGTTAACGTTAACTAAAATACGTTAATAAAATAATAGTTGTTAAAAAAATACGTTAGTATTTTATTACAACTATTACATAATAAAATATTGCTAATTCTTTTGCTTCTATCATAAGCAAACTTGTTTTTTGTTTGATTTTCTATCCAAACAGATGACAGCCGTTCCATCTCTTCCAATTGTTTGTGCCTTGATCAAATGGATTTTAATTACACTTTGAGTTGTTCTTGCTATGAAAGGTTTTTATTTTCTCTGCATTCTTTGTAATTCTCGGCGTTGCCTCATTTAGGCCTGTAGAACGTGCAATATCATATGGTCTTTAATTTCGCTCAAAGTGTTTCACAATTTCATATTTTTTCTCTATCCACAGAGGCGGACTGGCCATAAGTCTTACCGGGGAAACCCCGGTGGGCCGGAGACCAGTGTGATTTTGGCCATAAACCATAGTATGGGGCGACTATAAATTTTCCCGGGTAAGAATTTTTGACCCAGTCCGCCTCTGTTTATCGATATTGCTTTTTTTCTATCTGAATCTGCAGTGTGCCCCAGGACGCTTCCTTCTCACACCTTTTAAGTATTTTACTCATTTTTTGGGAATAAAGCACAATTACAAAACGAGGAGGCACGCTTGATACACATAAACAAAGCTGCGCGCGTGTGGCAACTGAATAAATAACACCGTAAAGGCAGAGATACACTATTAACACCTCACATTTTACTAAAGCACATTTCTGTGAGTTACTACCATAAAACAATAAAAACAATTTCCAGTTGCGTTTCTGCTAGTGAATTCTGTTATAAACTGGTAGTAAATTCAATCTAATTGCATTTGCGATTATACCGATAATTGTGTTGGTTTTTACGTTATTATGGTGAAATGCGTTTCCCCTTCACTGATATAAAAAACAAATACCTTTTCAGAATCTTCTCTTCATTCCTATCGTGTTGCGTTCGGTTGGGGTGATTCCACGTTCGACAGCCGTTTCTTGCAAACACAAAGGCGATTCGTGCATAAGCGAATTCGTTCGTGTTATATAAGATATCATTCCCCTATTTATAAATCGTGTATGATCGAATTTGTGTAGTGTAAACACGTGTTATACGAGGACTGACTGTACTGCATATGGGAAACAGTAACCCCAGATCAACATATCAACTCTGTGGTACTACGCTGACAGTGGTAGAGAATGAAAAGGACCTGGGGGTAATTGTGCAGGCAGATATGGAGTTCTCTGAGCAGTGCAGATGAGCTGCAAGAGTAGCTCATGGTGTCTTGTCAATGATATACAGAAATTTTTCTAGCAGGGATACTGATGTGATTATTCCCTTGTATAAGGCATTGGTCAGGCCACACCTTGAGTACTGTATACAGCTCTGGAGGCCTCATTTCAAGAAAGATGTAGAGCTGCTGGAACGAGTACAGAGAAGGGCAACAAGATTAGTGAATGGAACAAAGGGTTGCTCTTACGAAGAAAGAATTAAGTTTTGCAAATTACAGAGTCTGGAGACTAGGCATCGGCGAGGTGATCTGATAGAGGTGTATAAGGCTTTGAATGGCTTGAGCATGCTCAATGCTGATGGGATTCTTCCTCTTGCTCAGAATAATCACCTGAGAGGGCATAAATTCAAATTGAGGAAGGATGGATGTCGGATAGATGTGCGGAAATTTGCCTTTAGCCAGCGGGCAGTTGGTTTGTGGAATAGACTTCCATCACTTGTTGTTGAAGTTGATAGCCTAATGAAATTTAAGGCTCAGCTGTACAGGTATTTTGAACCAACGGAGGGGTGAAATGGGAGTAGTGGTTGTGTTTTTTTTTTTTTTTTGGCTGATGCTGAATAAGCTTGCTTTCTTGCATCATATGCCTCTACTAATGCTAAATCTTCGGGTAACACACAACCAGGTGGCCAGAGGCAATAATAGAAGTAATAATCGGACAGCTGTTTGTATTAAACTTACAAAATAACAATATTTATATATTGTTATTTTGTAATGACTTCGTAGTACATATTAACCAAATTTTTAATAAACGAATATATTTACATAGAAAAGCCTATACTTTTGCAGGAGAATGGCAAAAAATGTGCGATCATGCTTAGAAATCTGAGTGTCAGATAAGATGAGCAAAGGAGCAGTGGACATTTTTATTGCAAGAAATAAGACAGGATTCAGTTTTAGAGGGATTAAAGTTAACTAAGTTTTATTTGCCTCACTGAAGAATTATGTGGAGATCAGCATTTAAGGTCTTGGTGGTAATGGCAAACTAAATTTCAAATGGGAAGGTGAATTTACTGTGGTATCATCAGCAAAACTGTGAATAGAATTTGTATTCAGTGGGTGAAGGGCTGAACCTTGAGGAGCACCAGCATTAGTTAGAAAAGTTGAAAGGCAGAGAACCATCTAGCAGCACTAACAGTGATGGGGCAGAGAGAAAACTGTTTACCCAATTGAAAAATATAGTGAGCAGTCCATAAAATGGAAATTTGTTTATAAGACCTTTTTGTAAATGGTGCCATAGTATTTGGGGTAAGGAGCCACCGGTGGTTTCCACATCTGCACCGACCATTTTTGTAAATATGGTCCCAAGCTTTAGAAATGTTAATAGCAACTTCTTGCATCTCATTAAACTTTTCCATTATATTTGCCCAATGGATAACATAAGCCAGCATATAACCCATTGATTGACACTGATGGAATCCATGTTGACAATCACTGATCAAATGAAAAGTTTCAAGATAGTTAAAGAGTTGGTAGTTGATGGATTTCTCTATTACATTAGAAAGAGGTAAATGTAATAGAGAAAAATGGGATGGGAGAGATTTATCACTCTTTTATTACCTAACTGGCTGGCTGGAATTGAGCAAATTTGCAGGCAGAAAGAAAAACATCAGTGGAATAAGAAGGCATAAAAAGCAACACAGAACAGGACTTAGCTGAAGAATGCAGACTTTGAGAACAAGGAGAAATATCATGTGGACCTAGGACTATCTTTGCAACAGATTGTTCAGAATTCTAATGTCATTCTGTCATATGACCACAGGCATTGAATGGAGTGTAGTGAGTATAGTGGGTGGAGGTTTACGAAGATTATGAGTACAAGAGTTAGAATAAAAGTGTGGGATACTAGTAAGCTAGAAGAGAAGAGAAAAATATAAATGCTATAATGGAACAATAGATATCTCTCCGTTCGTTCCAGTTTGAATTTGTGTAATGCAGTTAACAAACATTGATCCACTAACGTTGATCATGTACTTTACAGGATTGTTTGGGAGAAAAAGATCAAGATTTGTGGTTAGGACTCTGGTATTCTGGTAGGTAAAGGAGCAGTCTGAGTGATGTCATTAATAATTGCAAAAGCCTCGGACATCCTGACCAGCCGGAACATTAAATTTACATTGGAAAATTACCTTACTGTTATGAAAGTTGGACTGGGGAAAGGAAGTCAGAGTTCAGAATGATTAGTGCAGTTGACAGAATCACAAAGGCAACAGATGAAGTTTACAGACTGGGGTAGAGAGAATTGAGAGAGAGAGAGAGGAGATAAAAAAAGAGGAGATTCCTAATTAGAAAGTCTTTGACAAGGAATGTCAGAGCAGATATATGTAAAAGGTACTGCCTTTGAAGAGAAAGTAAGTTTAATGAAAATAATTAGGCAACTATAATTAAGAGGCTGCCAAAAAAAGTAAAATGGGGCTTGAAAGACTGTCAGAGGAAATGGACATTATTGAGACAAGAAACTGACTACGTAAATTTCAATAATAAATGAATGAGGAAGTTTTTGGAGGTTTGAATATTTTTACAGATAAGTTTGTTCTATTAGTTTTTTCTTTCTTCTTTTTCTCTCTTTTTTTTTTTTAATAAGAATCCCAAGCACAAGAGGTATCAGAACCTATAGTACTTAGTACCATGCATGGGTTGAAAGTTTGAAAGGTGAAAGAAGATACTATCTGATATTAGGCTTGAATTTCTGTAGATTTTAATTTTCAGGAAATACATATGAAGGAGGGTTATTCCAGAAAACAGAAGTTGAATGAATAAATGAGGAATAAGAAAAGTTGATTCCCTAATATATCAATCACGTTGGGGCAATTCACATTGCAAAAATGTGCATTATAGCAGAACTGACTGTACATGTTATCAAATTTATTTTTTGCATCCAGTTAATTTGTGACCACTTCCAATCAAATTGGTCAGACAAGACTTCCCTTAACAAACCCATGCTGTGTCTGATTTATTACTGCAGTTTTGTCTAGAGGAGCCTGCAATGCTTCTTTAACCAGTGACTCCATTATTTTCCCTGGAACAGAAGTTAAACTAATAGGTCTGTAATTACTCATGTCACGCTTTGTGAATTGGAGAAACATTTGTACAGCTCCAATCCATGGGGATGTCTTGTGAATCCAATGATGCTCTCATAATTATGGCTAATGTTTGCTTCCTTCCTTTTGCTGCTCCCTTTTCTATAGCTGGATAGATCCCATCCACCCTAGGTGCCTTTCTTATGTTTAACTTCAACCATTTCTCCTCCACTTTGCTTTCAGTTATTACAAAATCATTTAGCTCCCTGTTAGAGTTTAATAAGCTTCTGTTCTCCACTTTCCTATAGAATTCCTCACGTGTGAATAGAGATGCAAAATACCCATTCAGTTTGGGAGCTATCTGAGCAGGATCATCTTCAGTCAAACTATCGATTACAATCGGACCAATCTGATTCATCCCCTTCCTTTTAGAGTTTATATAAGTAAAGTCTTTGCTGTTTTCTTTGCATCCTTTGCCAAAGATTTCTTATAATCTGCCTTCACTTTGCTAACCTTCTTTGTGACTTGATTACAGACTGGCTTATATCTACCATAGGCTTCTGTGTTGCCCGATAATTTATATGCATCCCATGCATATTTCTTCTCTTCCACGAGTCTCATTAGTTCACCTGATAATCATTTTGGCCTGAACCTTGAACAGTATTTCTTTGTTGGTATGAAAAGCCTAGTAGCTTTCAAGATTAATTCCTTGAATGCTTCCCACTTATAATTTGCTGTTGGTGACATCATCAGTTTTTCCCACTGTATAGAACTTAAAAAAGCTCTGAAACCACTGTAGTCACCTTTATGGAATAAAAAACCCTTCCCTTTGCCCCTGATGGTAATTATATTTTTAAGTAAATCCCACAATGAAACAGTATTTCTTTGTTGGTATGAAAAGCCTAGTAGCTCTCAAGATTAATTCCTTGAATGCTTCCCACTTATAATTTGCTGTTGGTGACATCATCAGTTTTTCCCACTGTATAGAACTTAAAAAATCTCTGAAACCACTGTAGTCACCTTTATGGAATAAAAAACCCTTCCCTTTGCCCCTGATGGTAATTATATTTTTAAGTAAATCCCACAACAGTACACTGTGTGATCACTGCCACCTAGTGGTTCCTTTATCTGTAAATTCTGAATGCATGAATAATCACTTCTGATAATCAGATCGAGAGCATTACTTCCCCTGGTTGCCTCTCGAACGTGTTGTTGTAGAAAACGATCATCTAATAAATCCAAAAAAGCCTTGCTAATGTGCGAGTGACCAACCCACAGGTTCCAGTCAATATCTGGAAAGTTAAAATCCCCCATTATACGAGATTATAATTTTCTTGCCCATTCTCTTTCTCCGTACATTTGTTTATTATATTCATTAGAGGTATTAGGCCTATAATAAACTCCTACCCTCATTTTTGCTATCCCAGTTCTTTGGTCACACCAAACCAACTCAATACTGCACTGTCCATCTGTGTCAACGTATTGCACTTCCTTAGATTTCATGTGTTTCTTAGCTAACAGCATAGCCCCTCTTCCCTTCTTATCTTGTCTATCTTTTCTGTACACATTGTACTCCCCAAATTCCAATTCTGCATTCCTAATGTCTGTGGGACACCACGTCTCTGATATCCGAACAATATCTGCCTTTGATGTCTTGACCTGCACTTCAAATTCATAAAATTTATTTACTATACTCCTAGCACTGGTGTACACGCACCTGTTCTTATTCTTAGTTACCCTAACAGCCGATGTTTCACGATGACACCTAGCAGTTCCTGAAATCCCAAGCAACTTGCATTCCAGGCTGCTGCTGAAATTAATAGAAGCAGTGCAAAAATTACTTCCACCTCTACCTGTGGCTACTGTTAATCTATAAGTCTGTGAATCGTCCCAAGCTAGCAGTTTTCTGACCCACCGAACATTGCCTTGATAGAATCAACAAATATTCTAGCAAATGGGTAACATAAGCTGGAATATCACCAGCGGATCGACACTGACAGAAACTATATTGGCATTCATTGATTGTTTAAGATGTAGTGTGTAATAAAGAATTTCATCCCTGCAAGGATAATTTCCCTGGTAAATATAGCAAATGTTGCAACATTTACCAGCGAAATCCGACCAAAGAAAAGTAGAAATCTCGCAGATCATTCCATGTTGTATTCTATTAATGCCACGCAACACGATGTTGATATTTGGTCCACTTGACTTGAGTGTCACCTGAATATCAGTTCCATCAGCATTTGAGACTTACAGATATCAATCACAGCTTGACATATCTGTGAGAATGTTTCTGACAGCCTCAAGGACCCTCAACATCAATTATGGTATTGTCTATGTATGTATATAGTAGTAGCATTTGCATTAGCAAATGCACATGATGCAAGAAAGCAAGTTTATATAGCTTCAGCCAAAAAAAGAAAACCCCTTATTTCACCCATCCACTCGCTCCAAATGTTTGTCAATTTCTGCCTTGAATCTATTTAAGCTATCAACTTCTACAACGACAGGTGGAAGTTTGTTCCAGCAATCGACCACCTGCTGGCTAAAGGCAAACTTCCTCACATCTATCCTATAACCATATTTCCTCAATTTGAATTTATGCCCTCTCAGGCGATTATTTTGAGCAAGAGGAAGAATCCCATCAGCATTGAGCATGCTCAAACCATTCAAGGCTTTATACACCTCAATCAGATCACCTCGCAGGTGCCTAGTCTCCAGACACTGTAATTTACAAAACTTAAGCAACCCTTTGTTCCATTCACTAATTTTGTTGCCTTTCTCTGTACTCGTTCCAACAGCTCTATATCCTTCTTAAAATGAGGCCTCCAGACCTGTATACAGTACTCAAGGTATGGTCTGACCATTGCTTATACAAGGGGATAATCACCTCCTTATCCCTGCTAGAAACATTCCTGTATATCATTGACAAGACACCATGAGTTACTCTTGCAGACCGTCTGCGCTGCTCATAAAACTTCATATCTGCCTGCACAATTACCCCCTGGTCCTTTTCATTCCTGGGGCAATTGTGCGTATTGTATATATTATCATCAAGCCAGCTTACATACACCTGAACTCAGCCAATACATCCAGTTCATTCGTCACCAACCAAATATTTATTCGGCAATAACATTATTTCACCAAATTACTTTCCACTTACAAATTCATCAATATATGTATTTAGTATATGTGCTTTACAATTTAATATTGTTGTTTATTTATCATGGAATCTGAATGATGTAGAATTTCCAACATGCATGGTCAAATTGCTTCATGATCTAGAATCACATATATAGAAACTCTTTCCTTCCTTACCATTATGAACCAATTCATGATGAATTGAAAGTTCCCTGTTCAGAATCAATGTTGAAGTAAGAGTTCAACAATGATTTTATATAGTGATTCCCATATGACAAGCATAGAGTAAGGTGCACTTTCCTCTGTGTAATGTAATTTTAACCTGTTTTTCATCCACACCTTTTTAGTTAATCTCATTCATTAACACACATAATCAGTTGGGAAGTAAGTTCTGGTATTTTAGGTTTCCCATCTTTTTAATATCATTTTCACCTCTGAACCAAAGATTATCCATATCATTAATATAGTTTATTAGGGGCGGTGTTACGTTCCACAGGGGTTCACCTGGACATCATTCGTAAAATGGACATTTCACTCTTAATATTATTCATAATGCAATGTGTACATTAAGGTTTCCGGGCAAGTTTATTCATTAATATTGATGTTCCAGAAAACGCCTGTGTGTTTTATATGATCGACTAGTGGTTTATATAGCATTAGCATTAGTAGGCGCATTTGATGCAAGAAAGCAAGCTTATGCAGAATCAGCCAAAAAAATAAAAAAAAATAAAAATAAAAATAAATAAATAAAAAATAACCACTTCCACTTCACCCCTCTGTTCGTTCAAAATACCTGTCCAGCTGAGCCTTAAACTTATTTAGGCTATCAACTTCCACGACAAGGGATGGAAGTCTATTCCACCAGCCAACCACCCTCTGGCTAAAGGCAAATTTCCTCACGTCTATCCTACATCTGTCCTTTCTCAATTTGATTTTATGCCCTCTCAGGTGATTATTCTGAGCAAGAGGAAGAATCCCATCAGCATTGAGCATGCTCAAACCATTCAAGGCTTTATACACCTCTATCAGATCACCTCGCCAGTGCCTAGTTTCCAGACACTGTAATTTGCAAAACTTAAGCCTTTCTTCGTAAGAGCACCCTTTTGTTCCATTCACTAATCTTGTTGCCCTTCTCTGTACTCGTTCCAGCATCTCTACATCCTTCTTGAAATGAGGCCTCCAGACCTGTATACAGTACTCTAGGTGTGGTCTGACCATTGCTTTATACAAGGGAATAATCACCTCCTTATCCCTGCTAGAAAAATTCCTATATATCATCGTCAATACACCATGAGCTACTCTTACAGCCCGTCTGCACTGCTCAGAAAACTTCATATCTGCCTGCACAACCACCCCCAGGTCCCTTTCATTCTCTACCACTGTCAGTGTGGTACCACAGAGTTGATACGTTGCTCTGGGGTTGCTGATTCTCATATGTAGTACTTTATATTTGTCAATGTTAAACTTCATTTGCCACCTCTCAGCCCATCTGCTCAACTTTTCCAGATCCTGTTGCAGTAGCATAGTGTCAGTAGTGTCCCTGACAACCCTGCCAACCTTCGTATCGTCTGCAAACTTGGACATTAAGCTTGATATACCATCATCAATATCATTTATAAATACAGAAAACAATGATGGACCCAATACTGAACCCTGAGGGACTCTACTAATAACATTAGTCCACAATGAGCAGTGTCCATTGATTACCACTCTCTGTCTTCTCCCCCTCAACCACCCCTTTATCCATAGCAGCAATTTGCCTCCAATGCCACACTGCTCCAATTTGTGCAGCAGTCTTCCATGTGCAACAGTATCAAGAGCCTTTCTAAGATCCAAGTATATAATATCAAAGTTATTCCCTGCATCCAGTTCTTTTGTGACTGCATATATTAGGACAACAATCTCATGTTCTCAAGATCTATTCTGAAATGTGGAGAATAGATATGCAACATCAAAATCGGCATTGTGTTTATTCAGTCTGAAATCCTCCTATAAGTTAGACCTCAGAATGCTGCAGAACTATGCAACCTCTTTTACTATAAAACTCGTGCTGTGGGTAACGTGTAGTAAGAGAATGGCTAAGAGGCAAGGATGGTTAAACAAAACATGGTTTATTAACTCTAGATACAAACAGGTGTAAAATGATATGGTTATATACTTTTATATAAGAGCTCTATCTCTTATCAAAAGGATAAAACGATAATGATATATGTGTACAAACTTGTCTGTATTCTTCATGTGATCTTCAGTTGGCACTGCTGCCCATACTCTCTGAAACCAACAATCATCCTGCAGATTGTTGGATTTCAATTAAATTTCAATTTCAAAATTATATTTTAAAATTTAATATTGAAACCAACAATCATCCTCCAGTTCGAGTATCTGGGTGTAGTTGTAAGTGTTCTATACAGGTTTAACAGTCATAACTTATGGTATTCCATTAATACAAATGGATCTTGCTAATCTTAAACTCTAATTTCTAAGTGTTGTAAGGTGACACTACCTTAGTGAATGTTCCTGTGAGGAGGGTTGTTTCTCAGTGGACTCTACTAAATAAAGAGTTATGTATTAATGTCTGACACTTTCATTCTATTAACTATCATGTGTAAATATAGGGTGAAATTTACCTGAATAAACTTTGCAATATTCAGGGATAGACGTCTAGGAACAGGAGCTAGCAGCAAAAGATTCTCAAGACGTTTTTACGAGATAGCCTCAAAAAAAGAAGTGCTTCGCTCGGGACAAGACTCTCTTCGTTTCTTTGTCTCCTTCTGGGTTTCTCTGTGTATCTTTCTCCGTTTTCCCTCTCTCTCTGTCCTTCTCTGTGTGTGCGTGTGCGTGTGCGTGCATGCGTGTGTGTGTGTGTGTGTGTGTGTGTGTGTGTGTGTGTGTGTGTGTGTGTGTGTCCGTCCGTCCGTCCGTCCGTCCTCACCGTCCCTGTGTCCCTCCTCTCTTTGTCTCCGATCTGCATATATATATATATATATATATATATGTCCCCCCTTTTAGAGTTTCCAATGCTTTTATTTGTCAAAAGGCTAATTTCGTGTGGAAATGAAAATCCCAGGGACTGTTATTTTGGAGACCTGACACAGGGAAAAATGGAATTTATGAGGAGAAAGAGGAACTTCACATCTGCATGGGGTGGAATTTCCAGACTGCCCAGTGGTAGTCACTAGATCTAAAGTCCGTTCGTTCCTACACAAGGAATTTCCAGACAACAATCACCCCGTAGTTATAAGGTTCAGATTTCACCCTGAAGTATGCTTCTTAATTGTCATTACTCTCTTTTCTCCGAAAGTCATATACTTTCTCACCGTTTTATAAATATTATATCCACGATGTTTGTCTGATCCGATCGAGTAACGATCTCTTGATGTGAATCAGCCGGACTCATAAAGATGGAATAGTGTTTCAACTGCTGTTTTCCCTAGCGCTATGCCAATGGGCGTATGCTAAAAAAAGAAACAGCCTTCTACACGGAGTGAATATTACACTACAAGTACAGTAGTGACAAAAAGTATAAGGTGACTTGGCGAAGTAACAGCCCTCGAAGGCAAACGAAAAGTAAAAATGAAGACATTTTAACAGCTACTTTAATATATTATAGTTTATTAAATAACCTATATAGTATATGAGGAATATATAAATAATCTACATAATATATATTATCGAAAGAAAATACTAAATTTTAACTATAAACTGTCTGTGTAATTAGAAATTAAAAATGATGATTTCACTTTTTTTAATTATTATCTGATTTCATTCCAGGGCTTCTGAAGCATCTCTTAAGAAATGAAAGTCACTGCCTGTTTAATCTGATCTTTAACTCTGTGGCA
Organism: Mastigoproctus giganteus; assembly: GCF_048544385.1. NCBI lineage: Eukaryota > Metazoa > Arthropoda > Arachnida > Uropygi > Thelyphonidae > Mastigoproctus > Mastigoproctus giganteus. Next base: position 129,422,713 of record NC_143577.1, on the reverse strand, counting down.
TTTTTAACTTTTTTGCATGCTCCTTTTCCTTTACATTGCCTCATACAAAGAAATCTATAGGTGTGATAACTGAGGGGAGAAAGAAGAGGCCATGGAATAGGACCATCCCAGCCAATCCATCAGTTAGTAAATTTTTTATTGAGGAAATCATGCACTTGCATGCTCCAGTGGTGCCCCATCTTGCATATAGAACACACGTGGCTGCATATCTTCCAGTCAAAGTGCAGCATACAATTTGAGCATACATGGGTAACTTGTATAGCTCATGGTGTTTTCATGTTAGAAAAATGGCCCAATCACATGGCTGAAGGACTGTGCACACCATTTACCCTTTGACTCTCATGCTCGTGTTCATGAACTTAGTGGGGGGATTATCAGGTCCCCATGTGTGACAATTGTGTCTGTTACCTTTACTAGATATGTGTTAGATAGGTGGAATATCATTTCATCACTGAAGACAACAATTTCCAGAAAGTACTCTTCTTCATCTATATGGTTGAGAATGTGAACAACAAATTCCTCTTGATATCACACTTATGGATTTCTTTGTATTGGTCTAAGTAAAGGACAAGTTGTGTGCAAAAAGAGGTAAAACATGACAGAGTTAATAGACCAGATTGAACAGGCAGTGAGTTCCATTTCTTAAGAGATGCTTCAAAACACTTGGAATGAAATCAGCTACTGTCTTGACATTCTGTGTGCTACCAAAGATGCCCTTGTGGAGGTTTGCTGAAGTGTGGTTGTGTGATAAGAAATTCTCTGAGGTGCTTTATTAAGTGCAGTAAACTGTTTTAATACTTATAAAAATAAAATTTTAATTGAGCTTCATAATCAGGTGAATAATTTATGGACACCCTGTATATAGATAAATTTATAAAATATATGAAATTTTTAAAGAATTAAACTATAATTAGTAACTATTGAGTGAGGTATCAGAACAAATCACTGCAGTTGAGAATTAATTGAATATTGTATCTGTTATTAAGTTTGTATTTCTTTCAGAGTTCACCTGTATCAAAGAAAGTCCACACAGATGAAAGCCATTTACAGTTACCAGTAAATCAAGAGTAAGTTCTATCTAATGCAGTAATTTCAATAATATTGTAAATGTATCAAATCCATTGGATACAAGGGTGAAAATTGTCCATTAAAGTGGAACTGTGGGTTTGGTTGATAACGGTATTCATGACACTAGGCAGTTGTCACCAAGAAAAAAAGGTATTCACGACACTAGGCAGTTGTCACCAAGGAATAAATTTCAGGGAAAATTTTAATACCTTTGAAATTATGGAATTTTTGGACTCTGCTTTCAAAAGAAACTTTGAAAGCTTTATGTGTGCCTTTGAAATTATCATATGTGTTAGAATCTCTCTCTCTCTCTCTCTCTCTCTCTCTCTCTCTCTCTCTATATATATATATATATATATATCCCTAGTTATTCATACCTCATGAACTATTAGAGTATTCGAGGGGGATTGAGGTACTATATCTATCCTTCTATCTTTTTCCGTTCGCCTTTGTTAGCGCTAGCTAGCTTCCACTGTTACTTTTGCTTAGACTACCGTGACTGCATTTACTATCAACTACGCACATATGCCTAATAATAATTATAGCTCACTCTCTAATTTAAATTTAAATTTTGGCTATCCGTCGAGCTAACAGTCATCTTGCCAGCTTACTGCTAAATTTGGGATTAATCAACATAATTTTATTCTCGTCACTACTTTTTGGCTCTATTTTACTATTTTACATATATTTGGACATAGTTATGCTGGACGATGACTACAGAAACTCGTTAATTATGGTTAATACATTGAAAGGGTTAGCCCTCGAAAAAATTCCCTTTCAATGTATCTTATTGCCATAATTAGCATTTTAATGGTATTTTTTATATATTTTTATAATTTATTGCTTATGTCATGGCATATTTATATATTTTTTCCAGGTCACGTTGGGTACCCGATATGGTTTTTCGTTTACCTGATAAGCTAGTATATCATATTTTACCTTTAAAAACTCTTACCCCTATTAACTTAACTCATATTCATATATATATATATATTCCTTTACAACTGAGGGTGAACTCATTCATTTACAACTAATGTTTCATCATTAGAAATTAAAGCACTGTATATTATCATTGTCTTATATTTCTGTCAATTATTTGTTAAAACTGTTATATATCAGGCAGTGATAAATCTGAAATAAAGCCCTTCCTTCTGTAGATTTCATAAGTTCTACAAAGCTGTTACACCTTTGGTTGTTCAGTCTCTTAACAGGTCGGCAGATTGCATTAAAATTCCGAAAGAATTCTAAGAACAGGACTTAATCTCTGTCATTAAGAAAAAAAAAAAATAAATAATAATAATAATAAATATAAATTCGTCCTCTATAACATATTATTTACAAAGTCATAAAAGTTCTCATTCATTTCTGCCTTCAATATCGTTGACCTTGTCCACCTTTGGAAGTACCATATTTTCTGGATGATAAAATGCACTGGGCTATAAGGTCCCAGTGTTCTCCCCAGGACCTGTTGAATGGGTGCACCTCCTGGTGAATTTAACTGACCGCTCAGCTAAAATTTAAACGATTCTTGCGGTACCATATGGTACTGCTCACTGATCTCAATCAATATGAATTCAAACATACTATGCGATCGAGGTCAATGCGACAGGAACATATAATGTTAAATTATGCAATTAATTTTTGTTCTGAATCGCTTAAGTCACATTTATAAATAACAGAAAATTTTATAATATTGTGAATTAATTAGATAGTATGAATCAGAGCTGTAATACTCAATATGTTCTACGTTGATAATAATATTAGTAAATTAATAAGAGGAGTTAACCTCAATATAGTACGTGGAACACTTCCGTATGATACCCTCCAGAAATTAAAACGGAAAAAACGAAAAAATCGACAACTTACCGGTCCATTAAAGTAAAATATAAATAATTAAAGTAAAATATAAATAATTAAATAATCAATTTAACACAATTCAAAATCAATTCAAAACAATTAAAATTAAAATTAACGCAATTAAAAGAATAACGAAAATATTCAAAACGATCTTCCTTCCTGAAGCTGACAATGCTTTTCGACCGACTGTCGTGATCACAGGAATGAAAATCACCGAATCAGGCTAAACCTGCAACTTAAATAGTGATTATGTGTCTTCGCGCATGCGCGTAAAGGTCCACGCGTCGGAGATCAAATATGGCCGCCGAACATTAACAGAATTCTCGTGTAATTTAATTTCAATGGTTTCTGCAATTAATAGTCGCGTATGATTACGTTGAACGTTAAGTATTTTGGCCTCGTTAAATAAAAAAGTATGTTTTTCGTTAATGGCATGAAAGGCTAATTCTGACGCTGCTGAACGAGAAGCACGAACTGAGGCTTCGTGTTGATTTACACGAATATTAAGAGAAAACCGCGTCGAACCCTGATAAGACGAGTCGCAATCACCGCAAGAAATGTTGTATACTAGATCATTAATTTGTGTTGCGAACGCGGAAAGAACCGAGCGATTGTTCAGTATAGTGTGTAACTTCCGTATAGGCCTAGCTATAATTTTAAATTCGGTATCTTTAAAGAATCTGTTAAGCTGTTTGTGCCACTGTTCAACGTATGGGACAGAAATAAAGTATTTTTTGATATTACTATTGTTGATTGGTGCAGTATTTTGTATCCTATCCTTAGCTTGTACCCTAATTCGATTTATTGTGTTAATGGGATAACCCCTGTTCAAGAATCTGCTAGTTAATATTTGTATTTCTGAGTCCAAAGCAGAATCCGTCGTTGAATATTTATAGGCATTTAGAAATTGATTAAAGATAATCGATCTTTTGTAGGTGAACGGGTGGTAGCTATTATAATGTAGAAGCATACCGGTGTTTGTGGGTTTTCGATAGATGCTAAATTGTATTTTGTTCGAGTCCCGGGTAAGCGTGAAATTTAGAAAGTTTAATGATTTTGTATCCGTATCTTCCCTTTCCAATGTAAATTTGAGTCTAGAATGAATATTATTAAACGAATGTAAAATGTCTTGGATAGTACTACTATCGGTAATAACTAGAACATCGTCTAAATACCTCCCATAGTATGTGATACGGGGACGAAAAGGTGTCAAATGTATCTGCTCAATCGTTGAGAGATAGATCTCTGACATTAAGCCACTCAGGCTCAAACCCATTGGTAATCCAAAAATTTGTTTGTACACCTTGTCTCGAAAGGTGATGTAGTTAGCCTCAACTAATAGTTTAATTAAGTGAAAAATTTCCTTAATAGGCAGCTTCGTATAATTAATCGGTGTCGAGTTTTTATTTAACATATCCCAAATAATATCTAATGTGTATTCAACGTTTACATTCGTATATAATGAGGTAACATCTAATGAGAATAAATTGTCATTGTCGCCGAGTCTACAGTCTTTAAGATTATTAAATAATGTATCGTAATTCTTAATCCCAAATTGTATAACCTGTCTAAAAGGTTTTATAATGTTATATACATATGTGGCTAAGGCTGAAAATGCCGAGTTCCTGTAGGAAACAATAGGTCGAATCGGAAATCCAGGCTTGTGTAATTTTACCTGACCAAAAGGTGCAGGAATATTGTATGTTCTGGACTTCAATTCCTTCAACTGAACCATAGTAATGTAGTCGTTTTTACGATATGTGGTTAACGTTTTATTGTATTGATTTACCAAATTGGTAAACAGTGTCGGGTCCACTTCACGATAAGTGGAGGTATCAGACACAACTGAATCTAACTTATTAATATAATCATGTTTATCTAGTATTACCACTGTGTCTCCTTTATCTGCCCTCTGTATAATAATGTCCTTATTTTCTCGAAGTTCTCGTAAAGCTGAACTGTCATGTGTATTCAATTTAGGAAGTCGCGTTTCTTTTATGTTATTCACTATTTGGTTAACTTGTTGAATAAATACATCTTTTTGTGGAACACTACGAAGTCCAAATTCAATATCAATTACGCATTGTTTTTTTGGCAGCTTTCGAGGTGGTAAATTATAATTTAATCCTTTGGATAAAAGTGAAATCTGGTCCTGCGATAGTGTACACGAGGAAAGATTTGTAACCTGTTGATATGTCGGTTCGTTGGATACTGGGTGAGGGGGTGTTCGTGAACTAGCCGACATATTCTGTGGTAGTGCGTTATGTGTCTGTGGGGGGGATGTCACCCAACTCGTGTGAACTTGGTCGCAAGCTCGCGACAATGTGTTAGAATTCGCATGAACGTGTCTTGAACTATTCGATAATGTTTGCAACTTATTAACGTGTCTGTTTTTTATCTCTGAGGTTTGTGCTTCCCGTCGCAAATCTATGGAGGTCTTCAATACAGACCAATCGTTCGGATGTAGATAATTTTTTAATTTATCGCGAAGCTTCCTAACCTGGGAAAGGTATTTTTGTTTATCCGAATATCGAGATTTTAAGGCAAGCTTAACAATATTACGTGATGTCGCCAGTGATAGTTGTTTTATGCCTGAAATTTTTTGATTTAAATTCACCCTGGCAAACTTCGGAACGATGTTGTTTTGAAGGCAATATTTTAGGAAAGAAATATGGTAACTTTGGGCCGAGTACCTTAGTGTAGATTTAATGTAATTTTGTACCAAGCCATTCAAAAAATCTCCCATAATTGTGTGTATCGATTGTATACTACTGGAGAGACAGGAAGTGAATGAAATAGTCAATAAGATTGGTGATTACTATTGTTGATTGGTGCAATACTGCACCAATCAACAATAGTAATATCAAAAAATACTTTATTTCTGTCCCATATGTTGAACAGTGGCACAAACAGCTTAACAGATTCTTTAAAGATACCGAATTTAAAATTATAGCTAGGCCTATACGGAAGTTACACACTATACTGAACAATCGCTCGGTTCTTTCCGCGTTCGCAACACAAATTAATGATCTAGTATACAACATTTCTTGCGGTGATTGCGACTCGTCTTATCAGGGTTCGACGCGGTTTTCTCTTAATATTCGTGTAAATCAACACGAAGCCTCAGTTCGTGCTTCTCGTTCAGCAGCGTCAGAATTAGCCTTTCATGCCATTAACGAAAAACATACTTTTTTATTTAACGAGGCCAAAATACTTAACGTTCAACGTAATTATACGCGACTATTAATTGCAGAAACCATGGAAATTAAATTACACGAGAATTCTGTTAATGTTCGGCGGCCATATTTGATCTCCGATGCGTGGACCTTTACGCGCATGCGCGAAGACACATAATCACTATTTAAGTTGCAGGTTTAGCCTGATTCGGTGATTTTCATTCCTGTGATCACGACAGTCGGTCGAAAAGCATTGTCAGCTTCAGGAAGGAAGATCGTTTTGAATATTTTCGTTATTCTTTTAATTGCGTTAATTTTAATTTTAATTGTTTTGAATTGATTTTGAATTGTGTTAAATTGATTATTTAATTATTTATATTTTACTTTAATTATTTATATTTTACTTTAATGGACCGGTAAGTTGTCGATTTTTTCGTTTTTTCCGTTTTAATTTCTGGAGGGTATCATACGGAAGTGTTCCACGTACTATATTGAGGTTAACTCCTCTTATTAATTTACTAATAATATTGTGAAGTATTACACTTCCCTGCCCGGCTACTTCATAATGCCACCCGGCTGACAAAATTTTGTGGGGAGAACACTGAGGTCCCTCACATTTTAAAAGGCAGATTTGAGATAAAAATATTTTATTGTGTATATTTGAAACAAAAATTCATAAGCGCTTGTTAAAAAAAAAAAAAAAGTGTATAATGCTTCAAGCACTTATAAATTTTTGTTTCAAACATGTGCAATAAAATATGAAAAATTTTTTTTTCCGTTTTTTAAAAAATGGGAGTGTGTTTCACTAATTTAAAATTTTTCATCCATTAGCTCACCCATGGAATTGTTGATCATTTCAAGCAACCTAGTATCAAATTGTGATTTTATTCTATCCATTTGGTCAACTCTTCATGCCTGAGTGCTTTAAACAGTTTGTTAGTTGAACATTAGCGGCAAAGGCCTCTTGAACAGTTGTAGTTTCAGATTAGGTTAAAGGGGCTACAGTTCCCCAGCCCATGATAAAAAATAACGTTAGTTTTCTTACAGCTACATGATAATTAAAGCACAGTTATTCCTCATAACACTGCTTATCCCAACCTTCCTCAGAATATCCTGGAACTATCATTACTGTGGCACAGGCTTTCATTACAGGAACTATCATTACAGCACAGGCTCTCCAGTTTTCCAACTCACCTAACACTAGGTGGGTCAGAAAACTGATAGTGCAAGCAGAGGTGAAAATGATTCTTGTGGTGATTCCATTGGAGCATGCAACAGCAGCATCTTGGGAAGCATGGTGTCGGTGATTTCAAGCCTGCTGTGGGTTAACATGAAAGAAGTAAATGCATGAGCTGTGTTAGAGTAACTAAGAATAAGAATAGATACATATACACTTGCATATACACTAATACTAGGAACATAGAAAATAAATTTGATGAATTTGGTGAATAAGTCATCAAATGAAGACATTTTGGGGATATCGGAGACATGATGTCACTCAGACATCAGGAAAGGAGATTTGAATATTGGGATACATGTATAGAAAGGACAGATAAGATGGGGAGTATGCTCTTAGATAAGAAGCATGTTAAATCGAAGGCAGTGCAGCCAGTTGACATAGGTTGAAAGTGCAATGGTGAGTCAGTTTGGTGTGACATAAGTACTGGGAAAACAAAAACTAGAGTCAGAGTGTGTTATAGGCCAAATGACTGTGAAACATCTATACAGAGTATTAGAGTAGGCCAGGAAATAAGAATGTCTTACAAGGGGAATTTTAACTTTCCAGATATTGACAAGAACTTATGGGTTGGTTCATCATTCATTCCACTCAAGAACAACCGATTGGAAAACTGGCTCCATTCCTAGCGCAGAAATGACTAGAAAGCACAATAGGTACTCCCAAGACAGTTCATTGTTTAAGATCAGGAGACCTACTGGTTGAAGTTTCCACTGCTCGACAGTCTGAGAACCCACAAAAAACTAAAAACTTTTGGTGGAAAGTCTGTCACCATTTTACCATGCGTTTCCCTGAACACGTCAAGAGGTGTCATCACAAATGGGATGTCATTAACGTGTCAGACGAAGAGCTAAAAGAAGAATTACAAGACCAAAGAGTCATTAATGTCAGAAGAATTATGATAAAGAAAAACGGCATAGTTCCTACACGGAACATAATACTCACTTTTGACAACCCCAACTACCAACAGTGATAAAAGCAGGCTATCTTAACTGCCAAGTTAAATCTTACATCCCTAACCCATTATGCTGCTACAAGTACCAGACAGTCTGCAGAGGAGCAGCTGCCTGTGCCACATGTAGATCCACTGCACAGTGGCAACACCAATCTGTCTTAACTGTAAAGAGGCACAACCAGCATATTCCAAGGAGTGTCCCCTTTGGAAATGTGAAAAAAAAAAAAAAAAAACAGCTGCACAAAACAGAACATAAGGTAACCTATCAAGAGGCTGAAAAATTCCTACCGGTTCTGAATACTAACAAGCCAACTTATGCACAAAACATACATCAATTTCTACCCAAACAGAGGTAACTATACCACCAAGTAAATCACTAACTGAATGGGCAAGGTCACTGTTGTCCCCAGTACCAACACACCAAACGAAAAAGAAACTAAGCAAAGTCATAAATTTGCCAATCACAGTACAACCAGATGCCATTCAACAGCAGAATACATGGACTCAGAAGACAATTTAAATCAAGATGATGAACAGGTTTTAGAACTGTTTACCAATGAGGATATGGATACAGGGAAACCTTATTTCCCAAAGAAGGGGAAAGGTAAACTTGAGCGATGTAAAAACCTTCCATCCTTCGAAAAGAAGTCGAGAGTTCCACTAAACCCAAACAATGCTTACCTTCTACCAATATTATCTACCTATTACACACAGTAATTTTTCCGACTTCCGAGATCTCCTTTCACAATATGACCCTATTGCCTTCTGTCTACAGGAAGCCAATCTTGCACCAAACATAATTGTTTCCCTTCAGAAATACATAATTCATTGTCAAGATCGTGTTCCACACAATCCAAACAATTTTGCACTTGGAGGTGTAGCTCTGATAATCAACTCTCAGATACCCTCAAAACCAATCCCACTAAAAATAAAGCTTGAGGCAGTTGTTGCACGGGTCAACATTAACTTTGATTTAACCATAGTCTCATTATACTTGCCACCTAACCAAAATATAAACTATGCTGACTTAGGAGAAGTAGTGAGACAACTTCCTAAACCTTTTTGCATTGTAGGAGACCTTAACAGTCACCATCCTTTATGGGGAAGCCACAAACTATCGAAAAATTACTCGATCAACACAATCTGATAACTTGTGTCATACCTGGGAGTAATTGTGCAGTCAGATATGAAGTTTTCTGAGCAATGCAGACAGGCTGCCAGGGCAGGTCATGGGGTTTTATCAATGATATATAGGAATTTTGCTAGCAGGGAAAAGGAGGTGATTATCCCTCTGTATAAGGCAATGGTCAGGCCACGCCTTGAGTACTGCATACAGGTCTGGAGGCCTCATTTTAGGAAGGATGTAGATTTACTTGAGCGTGTACAGAGAGGTGCAACAAGATTGGTGAGGGGAATGAAGGGATCCTCTTACCAAGAGAGGCTTAAGTTCTGCAAATTGCAGTGGTTGGAGACTAGGCACCTGCGCGGTGATCTGATTGAGGTGTATAAGGCCTTGAATGGGTTGAGCACGCTGAATTCTGATGGGATTACGAACCTAAGGGGCCATAAATTCAAATTAAGAAAAGACAGATGTAGATTAGATGTGCGGAAATTTGCCTTTAGCCAGCGGGTGGATAATTGCTGGAACAAACTTCCATCTGTCGTTGTGGAAGTTGATAGGTTGAATAAATTTAAGGAGGAACTGGACAGGCATTTGGAGGGAATGGTGTGATTTTTTTTTTTTGGCTGATGCTGCATAAGCTCATACACTTGCTTTCTTGCATCAAATGCCACTGCTGCTGCTACTACTACTACTACTTTAAACAACGGAGCACACACTTATATGCATCTTCCTACAGGAAGATGCATATAAGTGTGTGCTCCGTTCAGCTATTGATAATGTCTCTCTGTGCTCAGCAGCCATATATCCTCTATTTGGATGGACCATTCACAGCAATTCACTGGGCATGCCTCCGTGCCAGGTGGGAAGGAGCAGCAGTACATAGCACACGCTTCTTGATTAGACCGGGGTTTGAGCCGGCCACCACCAAATACGGAAGATGCGGAAAGGTCAGGGAATGACCACCGCATATTCCCGGAGCAATATGGCCTTAGTTGCTAATGCCCCTAAAACCAAATAACAAACAAACAAACAAACAAACAATTCACTGGGCAGTGATCATTACCCGTGTGATATGTCGCATCGATACAAGTGTTCCCCCATCTTTCCTACCAAATTGCCAAATTGAACTTTTGAAAAGCTGAGCAGGATATGTTTTTTTTTTTTTTTTTTTTTATGTGAACCCCAAACATGAGAGGTATTAGAACCTATAGTACTTAGTACCGTGCTTGGGTTGGAGGTTGAGAAGACGAAAGAAGATATTTGTTGACATTGGACTTGAACTTAAGCTCATGTATGAAATACGTATGAAGGAAGGTTGTTCCAGAAAACGGCAGTTGAATGAATAAATGAGGAAGATGAAAAGTTGGTTCTGTGGGTTAGAAGTTGGACAGTAAATGGATGTTGACTGGTGGCGGCACGTGTTCGGACTATTTTGAAAGAGAGAGCGGGAATTATAGAAGCCAATTCAGATGAACAGTGCCCATGGAAGTATCTGTAGAAGAGGCATGCAGCAGAAACAGTGTGTCTATGAGAAAGCGAGTGGAGAGACTCTGTTAAAGATGAATCATTAATTAACCTAACTGCCCTCTTCTGAATGGAATCAAGAAGCCTGAGAGAGGTTTTGGGGGCACCACCCCAGATGTGGGAACAATATTCCATGGCAGGGCGGATTTGCGATTTATACAGAGTGAGCAGCTGTTTGGAAGAAAGGTAATGCCGAGAGCGTAAGAGAAAACCAAGTTTTTTAGATGCAGAGGAAGCAATATTTGTAATGTGCTTGTGCCAAGAGAGATTAGAAGTCAGGGTAATCCCCAAAAGAGATATATCATTTTGCCTAGAAATCGGAGTGTCACTAAAGATAAGCATAGGAGCAGAAGAATCCTTTTTTGCCAAGACTGAGTTTTAGAAGGGTTGAAATCAACTAAGTTGTCTTTGCCCCACTGGAGAATTACCTGAAGATCGGCATTTAAGGAATTGGTAGCAGATTTTCGAGAAGTTGAAGCTAATTCAGCAGGACAAGGTTTCTCAAAATTGAAAGTGGAATGTAATGTGCTATCATCAGCAAAACTATGGATAGGATTTCCAGTCAATGGAAGAAGGTCATTGATATACAAGAGGAAAAGAGTGGGGGAAAGAACTGAACCTTGGGGGACACCGAAATTAGTGGAGAAGTTAGAAGACAGAGAGCCATCTACCATCACCCTCAGTGAGCGATCAGAGAGAAAAATGGATAACCAATTACTAAAAACAGTTGGCAAACCATAAGATGGAAGCTTGTTTAGAAGAACTTTATGCCAAACACGATCAAAAGCCTTTGAGATGTCAAGAGCAACTACTTGTGTTTCACCGAACCTTTCCATTGAATTAGTCCATAAATGGGTAACATAAGCCAGAATATCACCAGTCGATCGACACTGATGGAATCCATACTGGCGATCGTTGATCAGATGGAAGGTTTCTAAATAGTTTAAGAGTTGGTGGTTAATTGATTTCTCCATTACTTTAGAAAGAGTAGAAGTAATTGCAATGGGACGATAATTGGATGGGAGGGATTTGTCACCCTTTTTAGGAACTGGCTGGATATGAGCAAATTTCCAAGCAGAAGGAAAAACATCTTTGGAATAAGAAAGTGAAAAAAGGCGGCAAAGAATAGGAGTAAGTTCAGGAGCACAGGTTTTGAGAACAAGTGGAGAATTACCATCAGGACCTGGTGCTTTCTTAGCATCAAGATTCATCAAAATCCTTCTGAAATCATTTTGACGGAAGACCACAGGAGGCATTGAATGGAGCATGTTAGGAATGGTGGGAGGTGTTTTACCAAGATCATTAATACATGAGCTGGAAGAAAAATGGGATGCTAGCAGGTCAGCTTTATCCTTGGCTGAAGTGACAACAGAACCATCTGGTTTGGACAGAGGTGGGGGCAGAGATGGGCAAACGTTGCGGCCAATAGCTTTGGCAAGAGACCAGAATGCTCGGCTGCCATCAGGGAAAGAAGCAAGTTTTCTACTCTTAGCCTGTTCAAACTCTATTTGGACTGATTAATGATTGCTTTACAATTGTTGCGAGCTTTGGTGTAGGCAGAAAATGAAACTGAAGAATTAGAAACAAGCCATTTATGACATGCAACGTTCTTCTCTTGGACAGCCTTAGCACATTTATTGGAAAACCAAGGTTTAGATAAAGGACAAGATTTTAAAGTGGGGTGTGGGATAAACGATTCCATTCCTGCAAGAATAATTTCACTGACACGATCTGAGCAAACGTTAACATCAGAAGTTTTGAAACAGTAATCAGACCAAGGAAAAGAAGAAAAGAAGTCTCGCAGGTCATCCCATTTTGCATTCTTGTAATGCCAAACAATACGAGGTTGGGAATAGCCATGTGATAAAGGTTCCATTGGAGAAGAGACAATCACCAAGTTTTGATCTGAAGTGCCTAAAGGACCTCTCACTTCGACCTTGTACTTAGAAGGGTTGTTTGTGAGAAAAAGATCAAGCATATTGGCTGTATGATTAGGATTGTCCAGTATTCTTGTAGGTAAATGAACAATCTGTGCTAGGTCATTAGTAATTGCAAAAGCCTCAGCATCTCAACCTGCTGAGTCGGTGTGACTAGAAAACGGAAGCCAGCTGGAGTTGTGAACGTTAAAATCACCAAGGAAAATTACTTCACTGTTAGGAAAGTTGGACTGGAGAAAGTCAAGTTGCAAAGAGAGGAAGTCAAAGAGCTCCAAGTAATTAGTGGAGTTGGGAGAACGGTAGAGACAACAGATGAATTTGACACAATGAGGTAGAGAGATTTTAAGCCAGAAAAGATCAAAGAGAGGAGATTCCAAATTGCCAAGTCTCTGACAGGGAATATCAGAACAGACATATGCACAATTGCAAAACAATAAAAATTGTTTAAATTTAAAAATGATTTGAGACCAAATAAATACATAGTGAATTGATTTAACGATATACCGAAAAAACAATTACATTACGATGGTCCAGTTAAAACAATTAAAAGCTAGGACGTACAATATACCCACACTTTTTTGGCCAAGTCAACCTACATCAGAGAGGTTTCCCCATTTATCCCATCGTTTCGTACAAACACTCTGCATTCTCAGCGTTAGCTTCCCACATATATAATATTGACAAACCATAAATTTTGGAATAAAAAAAAAATACCACCTTTGAGGCGAAAGGAATCATACAGCAAATAATTTGGACATCTGAGATGAGCAGTAGTTGAATCAACTGATAAGTGAGATTCTGTCAGAAAAAGTAAATGGGGTTTGGAAGACTGCAAGTGGAAATGGACATTGTTGAGATTGGAATTGAAACCACGTATATTTGTGAAATGAATTAGGAAGTCCTTGGGAGGTTTAGATCTTTTCGCAGATAAGCTTGCTCTATTATTTTGACAATTCATGGTGTATTCAATAGTAAGAAAAAGTGGGTGGGACATGCTGTATGAAGTAATGAAATTTTTGGATATGGCGTACACGTGGTAAGAATATACCTAGATCCTTGACATAACGTGGCCTCGACAATGCTCCCCGCATACACACTACTCGGACTCCCTCCAGTCACTATCTGGCAGAGTAGAGGTAGCAAGATTATACACTAGCTGATCCGGAAGCCTCCAGAGAGTTACCAATAGGTTTGGTCCGGTGTACTATCTAGCGGCCGGCCTGCAAACACCGTTTTAGTGCTGTACCCTCGAAATGTAAGGAATATTGGATCTCGCCACGACATTCATCATAACCTCAAAAATCATCAATCATACTGCATGATGGAAGAGATAGGGAAGGGTTGACCGGAACTTAGCTCTGGAGACTAAACATGGGTTCCACCACTTCAAGCCTCCAATAAGCAGCTAGCAACACTAGAAGAAAAGCAAGTCCAAGAAACACCCATAAACCTGGCAGTAGAATATATATCTAACCAAATACTGCAGGCAGTGGACATAGCGATTCCAAAACAGTCCACGAAAATATCACCCCACTCAAAAGTATGGTGAAACGATGAATGTAGCACAGCCAAAAAACAGAAAAATTGAGTATGAAACATCTTCAAGAAATTCCCTACAACAGCAAACCTCACCCTCTTTAAAAGGGCAAGGGCAAAATGCATTAGGCAGATCAGCAAAATGGAAGCATGGAGGCGCTTTGCTTCCACAATTACAAGGACGACAAACACCCAAACAATATGGGCAAAAATACAGCGAATTTACACAAAACACCCATGTGTCAACTGTCTCATGCTCAATGTAAATGGCTCTGATATTACTAAACCAGAGGAAATTACAAACACTCTTGGAAATTTGAGATTTCCTTCTTGAAAATCTCAGCTTCGTCATCATACTATGCACATTTTCAGACACACAAACCGCAAGCTGAAAAACACTCAATCAATTTCGAATCAACATCTAGTGTTGCATACAATATCCCCTTGTGAGAGTTGCACAATGCTTTAGCCTCCACTAAACTCAGTGCAGCAGGGCTCGATGGAATACACTACATCACAATAATAAATCTCATTGAACAGGCCTTCAAGACACTGTTACTCCTATACAAGAGGTTATTCAAAGAAAACACTTTCCCTGACAAATGCCGCCATGATTATGCTTTGGCCTTTCCAAAGCCAGGAAAAGACCCTACAAATCTGCAATATTATCTACCTATTGCCCTCACCAGCTGTATGAACAAGGTCATGGAAAAAATGATAAATGCAAGGCTTTTCTGGTTTCTTGCTCAAAATGACCTCGTAAGTTGTGCAATGTGGCTTCCATGAAGGTAGATCCACTCTTGACCTTTGAATACCTTGACTGCCAAATACAAGTTAAACTCGTATTTGGCGATCTGGCCCAGAATACTGCCTGCGAGTTAACTCAGACTGGTATGACTTGCCTTTCAGGTGCTGCTACGAGTATATTTGTAGCAAATGCATGCACCTGATGGATAGTGGGCTTCTGGGATAAGAATGAAAAATCAATCACGGTGTCAGAAAATAGAAAATTTATTCACAAAAAAAAAAAAAAAAAAAAAAATATTCATAAGTACATAAAGAAAAGTGTATTACTAGGATTCACAAAAATAATATTGTTTATTTGTGATATTTATTGAACAATAAAACACTGGACAATAATAGCATGTTTCGCAGCATTTTTATTCCTTGTACATGCTCAACACTGCTTAGTCGGGCATGTTTTTTTTTTTTTTTTTTCAACTGGTGGTATAGCCTCTAAATAATGAATTTCACATTCAGACCTAATCTTCTTTGGAACATTTAGAACTTTTTCTCCATTCAAGGATTCAATGAATGTTTCTCTGAATTTTAGCAATTTTATGGTGGAACCTGTAATTTAATTTGGTGGAAAAGGATGTATGCGTTATGTATATCCCATAACCACTAGCGCCTAACCACTAGGCCGCCATAGCCTAGTGATTAGGCGCGCGCGTGCATAAGTACACGAGCCTTGAGTGACCGGGGTTCAATCCCGTGACTGCTGAATACGGTGCTGTTTCTTGTATTCTATCTATCTTGTGAACTCCTCTGACCATTTGGTCGTCCCGGAGTATAAACAGAAAATTTATTTATTTATTTATATCTTGTGAGTATGGGATTTGCACACCCAGGGTGCTCAGTTGGATATCATCATTCTTCTTTTATTTATTTTTTTTTTTGGTGATTCCCTTCTACTCTCTCTCTCTCTCTCTCTCTCTCTCTCTCTCTCTCTCTCTCTCTCTCTCTCTCGCTCTCAGGGTACTCAAATTTTTTTTATAAGCCTCAGGCTTCCTTGCACCATATGGTTAATAATAATAATAATAGTTTAAAAATGAAAAGTTTACCTGTATGATGTCTTATAGAACACTTCAGTGCTGATACTCTCCATAGTTGAATAATTATACAAATAGATTACGTGTATTCCGCTCCTTTGTGGACAAGTTCAGTGATCCAGTGCCCCCCAGAATTGGAGACCCGTGGACCCCAAGCCCGACCCTAAAATACATCAAATCACTGCCCCAATCTTTGAGCGAGAGAATACAATATGTCTGTATTTTAAAAACAATTTAAAAATTGTTTAAATTTAAAAATGATTTGAGACCAAATAAATACATAGTGAATTGATTTAACGATATACCGAAAAAACAATTACATTACGATGGTCCAGTTAAAACAATTAAAAGCTAGGACGTACAATATACCCACACTTTTTTGGCCAGGTCAACCTACATCAGAGAGGTTTCCCCATTTATCCCATCGTTTCGTACAAACACTCTGCATTCTCAGCGTTAGCTTCCCACATATATAATATTGACAAACCATAAAATTTGGAATAAAAAAATATGATTCGCTATTTAACATCCTAAAACATAAAACACTTAATGATAAAGACAACCTATTTTCTCTAGATATCGCCTCTTTATATACCAATGTGAACGTTGCATGCACCCTGGACATTGTCTGAGACATGCTAAACAAAGACCCTCTACAGATTAACCATACAAAACTCCCCCCCGATAACTGCTATATTTGACCTAATAAAACTTTTAACTGAAGCTAATTATATCACCTTCCTAGGTAAAGTCTTCAAACAGTTTTATAGCCTACCCATGGGATTAAATCTAAGTGGCTTACTTGCAGAAATATACCATATCAATATCGAAACAATACATTTAACTATCTTTCTTCTGCGGATCACCTACTATGGTAGATATTTGGACGATATACTCTGCATCACAGATGCGGAGAACATACAGAACATCCTACGAAACTTAAATAATATCCATGCAAGATTGAGCTTCACATTAGAATCCGAAAATACCGAAACCAAATAACTTAGTCTACATTTTCAAAATTTCACCCTCACATGGGTTATGAACAATTTTCAATTCAGCATATACAGAAAGGCCACCAACTCTGGAATGCTTCTTCATTGCAACAGCTACTACTCCCCCTTCACCTATAAAAGATCCATCATCCTTAATCAATTTCTTAATGCCTACAAATACGCAACATCTGAATCAGCCTCAAACACAGAAATACAAATGCTAAAAAACAGATTTCAAAATAGTGGTTACCCCCTACCTATTATAAACAAAATAAGGATACAAGCAAAAAACATATTATGAAATACCCCTCTCCTGTTATTAACAATAATAATGTAAAAATATATATATATATATATATATATATATATTTTATTGCTTTACCATATATTGAATAAACAACTAAATAGTATTTTCAAAGACACACAATTTAAAATCATAGCCAAACCCACAACGAAACTACATGCTGCCTAAAAAAACCACGAAATCCAATCCTCTTCCACATTCCAAATAAATGACTTAGTCTACAACGTATCTTGCAAGGATTGCAACTCCTCATACCAGGGATCCACTTGTTGTACACTCAATACGAGAATAAGACAACATTCAACAGCTGTCCTCTCATCCTGTTTCTTGGCTTCGGAACTCACATTCCATGCAATCAGTGAAGGCCACACCTTTCTATTCAGTGAAGCAAAAATTCTCAGCATCCATCATGATTACACCAAACTATTAATTTCGAGACACTTGAAATTAAATTACATCAAAATTCAGTCAATGTACGTCACCCATACCCCATTTCAGATTCATTGCCCTTCACGTGCATGTGATCCTGACGCATGCACGTGAAAATTATTATTATTAGATATATGGTGCAAGGAAGCCTGAGGCTTATGCTGTACCAGCCAAAAAAAAAAAAAAAATTCCCAAGTACCCTGAGAGAGAGAAGTAGAAGGAAATCACCAAGAATGAGAAGTATGATGATATCCAGCTCAGAACCCTGGGTGTGCCAATGTGCTAAGCCCATACTTGCCAGATGTGAGCCTTTGGGGTCCCCCCCCCTCCCCCGAAATACCCATGGTTTCACTTTCCTGTGATCATGATCCTAGTCGAAAAGCCCTGTCCACTTCAGGGAGGTACAAAATTCTTCAGTCGCTTAATGTTTTATAGGATTCTTAATTTTTTTATGTTTTAATACTAGTTTTTAAAGTATATAGAGTATGGATCCATTATGTATTTATTTGGTTTCAAATCATTTAAATTGTTTTTAAAATACGGACATATTGTATTCTCTTGCTCAAAGATTGGGGCGGTGATTTTATATATTTTGGCGTCGGGCTTGGGGTCTGCAGGTCTTCGATTCCGGGTTGCATTGGATCGCTGATCTTGTCCATGAGGAGTGGAATACATGTAATCTATTTGTATAATAATTCAACTACGGAGAGTATCAGCACTGAAGTGATCTACAAGACATCATATAGGTAAATCTTCCATTTCTAAACTAATTTACTTATAACATAGAACATATTGAGCCATTGCTGCTCTGTTAACTATTAATTAAATATATTTCTAAAATATGTAATGCAATTTTTTTCACCCATCTGATGATTTTTCTTAGCACTGAATAATATGAGAGCATTTGATCTGATCGAATTGCATTACATATTTTAGAAATATATTTTTAAAATAAGTAATGCAATTTTTTTCGGCCATCTGATGATTTTTCTTAGCACTGAATAATATGAGAGTATCTGATCCGATCGATCTATACCTGACATTCCAATATTGTAATCTTGAATTCTGTTTGATTTTATTTTTCCATTCCGGTTATGTACCTCCCTCGAACATTTCAACAATGTGTTTGTTAGAAATAGTGAGAACTTCTCTTTTATCCCTCCGCTCACATACTACAACAGGGCCATTTCATTGCCATGCAACTGAGCTGGATATCATCATTCTTCTCTTTCTTGGTGATTCCTTTCTACTTTTCGCTCTCTCTCTCTCTCTCTCTCTCTCTCTCTCTCTCAGGGTAACTCGGGATTTTTTTTTTTTTTGGCTGGTGCAGCATAAGCCTCAGTCTTCCTTGCACTGTATGGCTAATAATAATATTAATAATAATAACTTCCCCTTTCTTCAATTTTCGCATTACCAGATCTTTTGGATTTTATTTTCTGTTGGTGCGTAATATTCCATATACATAAGTTTTTCGAGCAGACAACAATTTCGTCAGAGCAACAGAACTATAAAAATTGTCCATATATAATACATATCCCTTGTCTAAGAAGTCCTCAAGCAGGTATAGCACAACTTCAGCTGTATGATCTATATTTTGTTCAGCTTCTGATTTACCGAGTCAATTTTTATTTTCATAACAAGGCCATTGGACTCGCACAGCTCGTAAAGTTTGATTCCACATTTGTGCTTTTTATTTTTTATGAACTGGTGGACTCGCACAGCTCGTAAAGTTTGATTCCATATTTGTGTTTTTTATTTTTTATGTACTGGCGGAAATTCAATCTCTCACGCCACAACATCAACAACTCATCAATACAGATGTTTTTATTCGGTATGTAATTATTGTGCATAACATTATTGAAATGATTCATAATCAGTCTTACCTTGTATAGCCTTCAGCAGATTGTAATGAATTGTCTGCTAACTTAAAATATCGTATCAACTGGAATCTATTTCAGCTCATAAATTATCGCCAAAACATTGTAGAATGCACTTTTACTCCAGTAATGCTCTATTGAAGGAAAAGAACAAGGACCCATTTGTAACAAAAGTTCAAGAAACACTTTAATTTCTGAGATGTTAGTGTCCTTCAATCTTGACGACCTGGCAGATTTTCGCAATTGTTCACATTTTTCAATATCTTGCAAAGCGTATAAATTAGTTTGTTCGACTAATAATGTCAGAAATTCTTCCGAAAAATATAGATCTACCAATTTTTGTACACTAAGCTCTGTTGTGTCCATTTTCAAACCAGTGTTCTCTTCAAAAATAAATTGTGGAGAATCCTGTGCTATTTCATTCCAAAAATTATTGTCGTTATTTGACGTACTTGCCTGCGGAGAATGAGGATTATCTTCAGGCTGGGAGCTGGCTTTATCCCCGCTTGAATCATTAGAAGGTTTATAATTGTCACTGTCGGAACCAGAACCATATGGGTCGTCAAAAATCTCTTCAAATTCCAAGTCACTCATTTAGTATAGAGCTCAAGCTCTATACTAAATGAGTCAGTGGTCTCTTATTATCCACGTTTTAGGTTTTTTTTTTTTTGTAAAAAAAAAAAAACACGTTTGCTTAAATACGAATATTACTAAATACAACGTACATGGCACAGTCTGTGTCACTATTACAGATTTACACATGGTGCTGGCTCATATACAATGAATTCTGTAGGTAACAATACGTCTGCGGTAACTGAGTTAACTCGTAGTTGGCTGCTGCGAGAAATTTTCTATTACACATGCCATCTGTGAGATGATATGAGAAGCTTTTTTTTACAATAAGCTTTTTTTATCAATTTTGGTGATGAATATATATTATAATTTGGGTTTTGAGTAATATAACATGCCTAACTCAGATTGGTGTCAGAGAGACCTGTTTACCCAAATAAGCCGTAGCATTCAACGGTTAATTAAGTCAGATATTAACATCCTTGACACCTTCATATGGAAAGGACACCTGGTCATGGTCCTCTTTGACATTGAAAAAGCTTTTGACACTGCCTGGAGATACGGTATAATGCAAAACCTGTACGATCTGGGATTACACAGACACCTACCACAGTTCATGGTCCTCTTTGACATTGAAAAAGCTTTTGACATTGCCTGGAGATATGGTATAATGCAAAACCTATACGATCTGGGATTACACGGACACCTACCACATTCATCAGAAATTTCCTACACAACCTCTCATTTCAAGTCAGAGTTCACAACCAATTATCTTCAAAATTTATCCAAGAAGAAGGGGTACCACAACAATCAGTGCTAAGTGCCACTCTTTTTAATATAATAGTCTACTACTACATCTACTACATCTCTACCATGCCCTGTACTTCAGTATTGAATGCCCTTCACCCAATATGTGAATGATAAAACGACAGTTGCCATGTGACATCAACAAAATAGATAAATGGTCCCAAAACAATGAATTTCATCTCTCACACCAAAAGACTGTCAGGATACACTTCTTTAGGAAGCTTAACCTACATCCAGACCCGGAACTTCGATTAGAAAATCAAGTCATACAGTGGTCCCTAGTGTCCGCTTTCTTTGTGTGATATTTGACCAAAAGCTCACCTTCCTTGAACACATAAAAACCCTCTGGATTACCTGTCCTAAAAAGCTTAACATCTTAAGAGTTCTATCATGCTCAACATGGGGAGACGACCATTACACACTACTACATCTCTACCATGCATTAATACAGTCACATCTGGACTATGGTTCTGCAGTGTATAGCTCTGCTTTACCAAGTGCTTTACATTGGCTTGATCCCGTACAGCACAGTGCTCTTCGTCTTGCTCTGTGGGCATACCGTACATCACCAGTGCATAGCTTATATGCTGAAGCACATGAAACACCCTTGCAGCTATGCAGACAAATGCTTTTATTAAATTATGCAGCAAAGCTCAAAGGGCATCCTAAACACCCCACTTGGAATGGACTTTTCTTTCCTAAATGGGAAAACCTTTATAGAGCTTACCCATCTATAAACCCACCAACCAGAATACGTCTTTGCTCACTCCAAGCTGACTGGTAAATTGACCTGCATAAGATAAAGCCTACTGCCTCCCATACAATCCCACCCTGGACGTATCATATACCGCAGTGTGAATTTTCATTCACAGCCTGGGGAAAACATACCACGTCTCAGCAGAACTTGCTACAAATACATGCTACATTGAAAACCCAACATGGCCAGTACACACCGATCTACACAGGATCTAAAACTGACAAGCATATTGGTGCAACCGCAGTATTTCCTAATATACGGTATAATGCAAAACCTCTACGATCTGGGATTACACGGACACCTACCACAGTTCATGGTCCTCTTTGACATTGAAAAAGCTTTTGACACTGCCTGGAGATACGGTATAATGCAAAACCTATATGATCTGGAATTACACGGATACCTACCACGTCTAACATCCAAAAAGCTCCCCACTGAATGTAGCAGCTATACTGCAGAACTGTGTGCTATCCACATAGCCTTAAACTACACATTATCAAGAACCATATTGCACAGTGTTATATATACAGACTCCATTAGTGCTATGCAAGCTATACAACATAATACAATTGATAATCACTTACTTAAACAGATTTGGAATACCCTGTCTAAATTAAACCAGAAGAAACAATAAGTTCTCTTTTTTGTTAGATCACTGGTCACACCGGAATTTCTGGAAGCAAACAGCCCGACCTAGCTGCCAAAATTGCTACCGATCCTTCACTACATCTGCATCTGACTATAAAGAAATAATACCCTGAACAATGGCAACACATCTGGGAACAATGGCAAAGCATCTGGCAGAATCAAGGCAATAATAAGCTACTTGGTATAAAAAAAGATCTAAAACCATGGAGATCTAATCTAGTATATGTGTGAGAACCGACATGAAGAAGTCATATTAGTCCGATTATGGATAGGCCCCTCGCACCTGACACATCTTTATTTGCTTGCGGTCACTGACACACCACAGTGCGCAAACTGAAACACTCATCTTATGGTCCAGTATATACTCATTGATTGCCCCATTTACAACAGTGAATGACAAACTCTCTTTGCCTTATTTTCAGCAATGAACACTCTGAGTATAGCTATATTTTATCCACCTGTGGTGGACAAAATATTTCCTTTCCTTAAACAGATAGAAATCTATAGTGCACTCTAAACTTTAACCACAATCCATATTGAGAAAAAAAAAAAAAAGTACTGAACTCTACCATAGTTAGGTGCATTATGGCCATGTTGCCCTTGCACTGTAAAGCAAACAAACAACAACAACAACAGCTATTATGACCATGTAAACATAAGAGTAATTTACTGAAAAGTGTGGATCACTCATTTCTCCAAAAAACAAATGTCTGCTTGCCAGAGTAGAGTGGAACCACAACACAGGTTGACCAGAGGCTATTATCCATGTCGGGAATACGTCTTAACCTTTTGACTGGCTATGGAAAGCATATTGACTATCACAACTTTTCGGTATTTGGGATAGTCGGTGCATAGGTTTTATGGACTTCACTAACTGTAATCCCTTTAACCCTTAATTTCCACTTTCTAATTGCCAAAAGGCCACAGGTGGGAACAATGCGTACAAAGTTAGTCTCTCGTAATCTGTTCATTATATGGAAATATTCTTCATTCTACAGAAACTATTTTAAATATAAATTACCAGGCGGAATTAAAAAAAATTCGCTATAAAGAAGTTCGTTAAATGGCGGTCTGACTGTAATTAAATCACAAGTAAAACAAATTTTAAAATATATAACTGGTTGAGTGCACCCTTGAAATGCTGCACCTGGGCTTGGGGGCCCTGCTTGCCCCACCATAGTTCTGGTTATGGATATTCAATAATAGAATTCAGGATATAATTTGTAAAACAAATGACCATGTTCAAAAAAAAAAACTCGCAAGCCCACTATAGTTCACCGCTGCTGTCCACCCATGTCAACTGGATGCACTTCCTTAAAGTTTGTGTTTCTTAGCTAACAGCATGACCCCTCCTCCCTTTCTGTAAACATTGTACTCTCCAAATTCTAATTCTGCATTCCTTATCTCTGTTTGACACCACATCTGATATCCCAATAATATCTGCATTTGATGTCTTCACAGCACCTCAAATTCATCAAATTTATTTACTATACTCCTTTCATTGGTGTACATGCACCTATTCTTACTCTTAGTTATGCATCTTAGTTACCCTAACACAACCCATGTACAGTAAGCTTTTACTGTAACCGAGTTTTGAATAAGTTTTGAAGTTACAGTAAGCTTTTACTGTAATTGACTTTTGAATGAGTACTTAGCTGTTACAAGTACTTTGCTGATAATGTGTTTGTTCATCCTCTTTCTTTCTTTCTTTGCAGAGGTGACCAGTTTAATCATATTATTTCTGAACAACATATAGATAATAATGTTACCACCTCTTCCTCACCAAGTGATCATCAGCCGAAGAACTTTTTAGAGATTTTAAGAGCCAAGCAGAAATGTCTTGATGACAGAGTTCTGCATTTGCATGATACTACAGTTACTAATGAAAGTGAATTGGAAATACTTGATATAACAAAAGATGCTTGCATTGACATTAGTGGTGTAAATGAAACAGATGAAAAAATAAAAATTGATAATGAATTAAATAAAAATGTACTTGTTACTATAAATGAAGAGTCTGAACATGAGACAGATGAGGGTGTCAAGAATTTGAATTTTGATGATGATTCCAGTTGGAAAGAAAGTGTGGGCTCAGAAGAGATTTGTAAAACTAATTTGGATGAAAAAGATGCCCATTCTGGGTACCTAGGTAAGTTTTTCAAACTATAGGAAGAGGAATTACACTGTTACTAAGTGGCAAAATCTAGAATTTTTTAATGAGATTATTTGACTATCTTGGTTAAATTTGAGCTAATTTATGTATGTTATCCTCCTGCACAGAATGAAAATACACTGTGCTTGTTTGTATAAATTAATATCTACCCCATGGGCTCACATCTGGCGCGTATCAGCTTGGCACACCCAGGTTCCTGAGCTGGGTATCATCATTCTTCTCTTCTCTTCCTTGGTGATTCCCTTCCTCAGGCTTCCTTGCACCATATGGCTAATGATAATAATAATATTCAGTTTATTGACAGTAACAAGTATTTGTTAGAACATTGCTTTTTTTACAGTATATCAATGCCACTCTTCCTGAGTACCTCTTCCTCAACTTAGTGGTGGCTGCTAGGTAATTGAACTGATAGTGCTGAAAAACCTGCTGAAAGTAAAATTGAATGGAGGGAACACAGTTAAAGTCATAAACACCTATGAAGCTCCAGTACTAACATACTCCTTTGGGGTCATAGATTGGACTACACTGAGCTAGAGAATATCATGCGAAAGACAATGGTTGGCAGCTCTTGATGACCAAGAGCTGCCAACACGACCAGCAGTGGAGAGACTAACAATAGCTCAGAAAGAGGGAGGAAGGGGCCTGAGAGAGCAACAGAAAACAGCTATAGTTAACCTGAAGGATTACCTCCAGAACAACACAGTACCACTCAACCAGGCCATAATGAAGATAGATAAATAGCATATCTCACTCAACTTAAGCGAGGCGCCCCCTCCCACCCAGATGGCACAAGAAACAAAGTTAGAAAGATGGGCAAAGAAGACACTCCATTGCAGACACTACAATGGTCTCCATCAAGATCACATTGATAACACTGCTTCCAATGCATGGCCCACAAGCGGGATGCTCTTCCCCGAGACTGAAGGATTCATGCGGTCATCCAAGACCAGGTAATTAACACCAGAAACTATAGAAAATACATCACAAAGGAGCTCGGAATGTCATATGATACATGTTGACGATGCCACCTGGCCTCAGAAATGATCCAACACATCACCGTGGGGTGCAAGGTGATCACCCAGACTGAGTACACTCATAGACACGACCAGGTAGCAGGATAATACATTAGAAGCTAACGAGGAAATACCAGTTGACCAAAGAAAGTGTACCATACTACAAGTACAAACCCCAGGCAGTACTGGAGACCCCAACCCACAATCTGCACTGGGATTGCGCCATAATAATGGATAAAACCATCCCGCACAACAGACCGGACATAACCCTTGTGGACAAGATGGAAAAAACTACCTACCTGATTGACATAGCGGTGCCCAACACTAGCATTGTCCAGAAAACCCGTGAAGAAAAAATTAGGAATTACACGAACCTGCAACATGAGGTCAAGGAGATTTGGCATATGCAAGAAGTAACGACCATCCCAATCATCGTGTCAATCACTGGTATGGTGCCAAAGACCCTACATATCAGCCTAGCAGCAGCAATAGATCTCCCAGAGAATACTTACAAAGAACTCCAGAAAGTCGCAATCCTGAACATCTCTAGGATAGTCAGAGAGTTCCTCGACCAACAGCAACACCAGACATTACAATCACCCTTTGTACTTGGTAGCAGTACCCATCACGGAGTGGAATCCCCAATCAGGGAGAAATAATATAAGAGCAACAATAATAGTATTCAGTTTTTTGACAGTAAAGGTGCTAGGTGTGGATATATGCTAGATACAAGTATTTGTTAGAACATTGCTTTTTTTACAGTATATCAGTGCAGCTTTTCCTGGGTACCTGTTCTTCAACTTAGTGGTGGCTGCTAGGTATTTGAACTGATAGTGCCAAAAAAACAAAAAAAAAAAAAATTGTTTGTGTAATAATTACTGTCTAACCTAGAATTAATTCCAGAAACTGTTTTGATCATTTTTAATTACGTTATTGATAATATTGACTATATAACTGATAAAATGCTAATGCCATTGCTTTAGCAATTGTATATTACCTACTCATTATTAGGTGCTTTGTTTATTCTAAAGCTGTGCATAGCTAAACACAGTGTCTACTCAGGTCAACAGCCAATTAAGGTTAGTATACAACAGTGGGCTTTATTTGATTTGATATTGATCGGGCTACATTAGAATTAGTTTATATAATAAGCTCATTTTACAATGATATATATATATATATATATATATATATCTAATTAAGTAAATAAAAGTAATAGAGATAGAAGTAAAAAAAGGGGAAAGAAGAAAAGAGAAAAGAAGGGTAGGAAAAAAAAACATAATACGTAGGTAAAGAAATAACTCAATATTATTATACACGATATATATGTGATTATATTGTCTTATATCGCACAATTCTGGTGTTTTTTTTTCAAGTGACAACCACCAGAATTGTCTGACAAGATGACAATATAGTTTCTTCTGTTTCTAACATAAAATGGCACATTACATGGGAACATAATATAACATGGCAAATTAGAATTACATCAAAATATAGTATTGGGAAGGAAAAAAAATAAAATAAAATAAAAATTAGAAATGATGAAAAATCAAAGCTATAAGGGAGAGTACAATATATAGACTGCCGACATGTAATTTAAGGCTGACACAACACGGGATCTGAAAATAGTTACAAACATAAATGAACAATGAAACTAAAACAAAAATCTTGTTGAGAGAAGACAAAGGCTAATGGCAGAAATGTGTATAATTGTATATAAAACCTATTTATATTGTAGTGTTTATAAGCAACAGTATAGCAGTTATAAGCAACAGTATAGCAGTTTAGCAAACTGGAGGTGAAATTAAGTAGTTAAATAGGATACAAATAGACACTTCTGCCCTCATATTACACTAATAGACCATAGTGTGGAAAAATGATAGTACAGTGGACTCTCCGTTAACTGGAATTCAAGCAACTGGCAAAAAATTTTGGGAATAGTAGGTAGTCGAAAAATTAAAATGATAACATATTAATTCCTAGATAAAATGAATCAAACTTGGTGCGCCGCTTTGTGTTGTGAGTACACGCACGTGCGTCCCTCATCAAGTGTTTGTCTCTCACTCCTGACAATTCACTGTGTAAATATACCAGTTGATTTATTGTTATTCAAATTCTGTGTTCTCTTTTAACCCCTAGTATGCCGAAACAGATAGCAAGTAAGCGTAAACATGTAGTGCTTATCCTCAAGCAGAAGATGGAAATATGCAAGAGGCTTGAGAAAGGTGAAAGTTGTGCAGTGCTCATGGAAGAATTTAATGTTGGCTCGTCAACGATCTATGACATTAAGGCTCAGTCTCAGAAAATAAAGGAGTTTTATGCCAAGTCGGAGAGTGACAAGAGTGTAGAGAAGCGTCATCTGCATACACCGAGAATGGAAGTGCTTGACCAGGCCCTGTATGAGTTTTTTCGCTAAAAACGATTTGACGGGGGGTTTGCATTTCTGGACCCATGTTGCAAGTAAAAGCGAAAGAATTTCACGAGAAAATGAAAATTGAAGGTAAGTGTTCATTTTGAAGTGACTGACTAACTCGATTCAAAGTTCGTCATGTCATCTGTAAGCTGGATTTGTCACGGGAGCAGAAATCGGCTGATTTTCAGGCTGCAGCTTCATTTCGTGAGGTGTTTAATGAAATAGTGGAAAAAAATGACTTGACCCCAGAACAGATTTATAATGCAGATGATACAGGACTAATCTGGAAGTGTCTGTCTAATTCTACTTTGTCTAGTGGTAATGAGAAGGTAGCTCATGGGTTTAAGCAAAATAAAGAGCGTGTAACTGTGCTCGTTTGTGCAAATGCATCAGGAAATCATAAGGTAAAGCTATGTGTGTGCGGTCGGCAAATTTGCTAAACCAAGGTGCTTTAAAGGCTTAAGTAACCTTCCTGTACATTATCATGCACAGAGTAATAGTTGGATGGATGGATGCAGGAATCTTTACCAAGTGGTTTCATTATTCATTTGTCCCTAGTGTTAAAGAAAATTTACAAAAAGAAAGGATTACCAGAGAAGAGTAAAGTTCTGTTGCCCTTGGATAACTGTTGCACACATCCTCCTGCTCAAGAGCTAGTTAATGGCAACATTTTCGTGTGTTATCTTCCAGCTAACGTCACAAGACTGATCCAACCAATGGATCAGGGGGTGAAGCAAAACATAAAAATGTTTTATGTTTTGCTTCATGCGGAAAATGAATAATTTTGACGAGACAATTCTGGATTTTCAGAAGAAATATAACCTCAAAGATGCTATCTACACTATCTGGGCGCATTATAGCCTTAGGTGCTAAAGCACCAATAAAATCCAAACAAATACAAACCAAACACTATCTGTGAGACTGTGAGAAATTAAACATTGCGGAAACGGAGAAAGTTGTAGCCAGCTTTGAGAAATCCTGCTCCATCGAATTTGTAGAGTTTCCAGGCAATAGTGCAGCTGTCAATAGTACTGTTTATGATGAAATCTGAGTTAGCATTAGTAGAGGCATATGATGCAAGAAAGCAAACTTATGCAGCATCAGCCAAAAAAAACAAAACAAAAAGAAACACTTCCATTTCACCCCTCCGTTCGTTCGAAATACCTGTCCAGCTGAGCCTTAAATTTATTTAGACTATAAACTTCCACAACAAGGTATGGAAGTCTGTTCCACTAACCAACTACCCGCTGGCCAAAGGCAAACTTCCGCACATATATCCTACATCTGTCTTTCCTCAATTTGAACTTATGCCCTCTCAGGTGATTATTTTGAGCAAGAGGAAGAATCCCATCGGCATTGAGCATGCTCAAACCATTCAAGGCTTTATACACCTCTATCAGATCACCTCGCCGGTGCCTAGTCTCCAGACACTGCAATTTGCAAAACTTAAGCCTTTCTTCGTAAGAGCAACCCTTTGTTCCATTCACTAATCTTGTTGCCTTCTCTGTACTCGTTCCAGCAGCTCTACATCCTCCTTGAAATGAGGCCTCCATACCTGTATACAGTACTAGAGGTGTGGTCTGACCATTGCCTTATACAAGGGAATAATCACCTCCTTATCCCTGCTAGAAAAATTCCTGTATATCATTGATAAAACACCATGAGCTACTCTTGCAGCCCGTCTGCACTGCTCAGAGAACTTCATATCTGCCTGCACAATTACCCCCAGATCCTTTTCATTCTCTACCACTGTCAGTGTAGTACCACAGAGTTGATACATTGCTCTGGGGTTGCTGTTTCCCATATGTAGTACTTTACATTTGTCAATGTTAAACTTCATTTGCCACCTCTCAGCCCATCTGCTCAACCTTTCCAGATCCTGTTGCAGCAGCATAGCATCAGTAGCATCCAAACAACCCTGCCAACTTTTGTATCGTCTGCAAACTTGGACATTAAGCTTGATATACCATCATCAATATTATTTATAAATACAGAAAACAATAATGGACCCAACACTGAACCCTGAGGGACTCCACTTATAACATTAGTCCACGATGAGCAGTGTCCATTGATTACCACTCTCTGTCTTCTCCCCCTCAATCACCCCTTTATGTATAGCAGGAATTTGCCTCCAATGCCACACTGCTCCAATTTGTGCAGCAGTCTTCCATGGGCAACAGTATCAAAAGCCTTTCTAACATCCAAATATATAACATCAAAGTTATTCCCTGCATCCAGATCTTTTGTGATTGCATCATAGTATCCAATCAAATTGGTCAGGCAAGTCTTCCCCTTAACAAACCCATGCTGTGTCTGAGCTATAATTGAAGTCTTGTCTAGATGATCCTGCAGTGCTTCCATTAATTTTCGTGGAACAGAAGTTAAACTCACAGGTCTATAATTACTTGTGTCAGCCTTTGATCCTCCTTTGTGAATTGGTGTTACATTTGCATATCTGCAGTTTGTGGGTACCTCCCCGAGTCCAAGGAAGATCTCATAATTATGGCTAACGGATTGCTTACTTCCTTTGCTGCCTCCTTTAATATAACTGGATAGATCCCATCCACCCCAGGTGCCTTTCTTGTATTTATCTTCAACAATTTCTCCTCCACTTTACTCTCAATTATTACAAGATTATCTAGCTCACTTCCAGTGTTTACTTCATCTATGGCATTCCCCTTCCTGAATAACTCCTC